>NC_083428.1:30494829-30799965 GCF_020745735.1 Hemiscyllium ocellatum | reverse complement strand
GAGTAACGATATTCATTCAGCTAACATTACAGTTGATAATGCAATACAACTGGGCATTCCTGTTAAAACTTGTAGCAAGCTGTCGTATCAAGTTTCTGAGCATGTTTCTATTTTTCATTATATTAAGCAAATATCTTTCTTTATACTTCTTAATTTCAAAAATATTTACATCAAATCTTTTATCTACAGGAACTTCAGTATTTAGCAGAAAACATGCATTAATTTGAAAGCAAAAATAAATGGTAGAAATGTCAGATCATTATGACTGATTTACCTTGTACAGTTAAATATTTCAGTAAATAGACAGAAAAATGTCAGACAGTGCTATTTAACAGGATCAACAACTACTTGTAAGATGGTGGATAGATTATTTATTTTGTCTGTTGCTGCATTGTTAATGTATTTTGGATGCTTTTCTATGCATGTTTAAAGTTTCAATAGTTTACATGGCATGGATTGGCTAGTGTTGAATTATGTTTTTGTGATGTAAAGTTGGAGCATGACTGGAATAAATGGGCCATGCACCGCAAGCCAAGCTGAAAAGAGAACAGGCATTTCTCAGTTCAGTCTGGTAAAATGGAACAGCTGTCATTTTCATATATTCCTGACTCTAGGGCATCAGTGTTCGCTACCACAGCATATGTAGCTCCCACCCACTGTCTTATCCTAACTTACATGCTGTGTATGTATGTGAGTTCATGGCTGCAACAGTGAAATCAAATTATATAGTGTCCTTCCATTTTCACATTCATCTTCCTCTTTTTGCACTCCATGGCAAGTTACATTTTTTGTGTATGCATCTGAAATAAAAATGGATGTGTTGAGGAAAGGGAATAAAGTAAAAAGACGAGGACAAAGTGGCACTGGAGGAGGAGGATCAGATGAGGCATCCTATTGAAAATAGTTTCAGATTCACTGGTGACCACAGTTTCATAATGGTTTTTCTCATAACGACCAGCACTTTTCCCTCCTTAGAGATTAAAGCATGCAGATGCACTTTACCCACTCCTGTTAATTTCTGCAGTTTTTTTCTTGTGTGCTGCCTTCTCCAACTTTTTAACTTTGTTTCTTTTACTACTTTGTGTCTGAGGTTTTGTACCTAGGTACTTTTGTACCTAAAATAGTACTGCATGTGGCGACATTAGACACTTTTTACTGTACTCTTGTATTTCCGTACTCCAATACACATGACAATGAAATCTAAATATAAATATGCGTGATTAGCTGTCATTGTGTGCAAGCTGGGAGGTATGTGTTAGGCTTGCATCAGGGTGAGATAAAGCATATGGACTATCTGACATGACTCACTCATGCTGAAAAATGTGTTGCTGGAAAAGCGCAGCAGGTCAGGTAGCATCCAAGGAGCAAGAGAATCGACGTTTCGGGCATAAGCCCTTCTTCAGGAATGAGGAAGGTGTGCCAAGCAGGCTAAGATAAAAGATAGGGAGGAGGGACTTGGGGGAGGGGCGTTGGAAATGCGATAGGTGGAAGGAGGTTAAGGTGAGGGTGATAGGCCAGAGTGGGGGTAGGGGCAGAGAGGTCAGGAAGAAGGTTGCAGGTTAGGAAGGCGGTGCTGAGTTCGAGGGTTGGGACTGAGATAAGGTGGGGGGAGGGGAAATGAAGAAGCTGGAGAAATCTGCATTCATCCTTTGTGGTTGGAGGGTTCCTAGGCGAAAGATGAGGTGCTCTTCCTCCAGGCGTTGTTTTGTTATGGTCTGGCGATGGAGGTGGCCAAGGACCTGCATGTCCTTGGCAGAGTGGGAGGGGGAGTTGAAGTGTTCGGCCACAGGGTGGTTGGGTTGGTTGGGGCGGATGTCGCAGAGGTGTTCTCTGAAATGTTCCACAAGTAGGCCTGTCTCCCCAATGTAGAGGAGGCCACATCGGGTGCAGCGGATGCAGTAAATGATGTTTGTGGATGTGCAGGTGAATTTGTGACGGATATGGAAGGATCCCTTGGGGCCTTGGAGGAAACTGAGGGGGGAGGTGTGGGCGCAAGTTTTGCATTTCTTGCAGTTGCAGGGGAAGGTGCCGGGTGTGGAGGTTGGGTTGGTGGGGGGGGTATGGACCTGACGAGGGAGTCGCAGAGGGCATGGTCTTTCCGGAACGCTGATAGGGGAGGGGTGGGAAATATATCCTTGGTGTGGGATCTGTTTGGAGGTGACGGAAATGATTAAAGATGATACAATGTATCTGGAGGTTGGTGGGGTGGTAGGTGAGGACCAGTGGGGTTCAAGGGCGGAGGAGCGGGAAGTCGAGGAGATGTGGTGGAGAGCATCGTCAACCACGTCTGAGGGGAAATTGCAGTCTTTGAAGAAGGAGGCCATCTGGGTTGTTTGGTATTGGAATTGGTCCTCCTGTGAGCAGATGCAGCGGTGGCCAAGGAATTGGGAATATGGGATGGCGTTTTTACAGGGGGCAGAGTGGGAGGTGATGTAATCTAGGTAGCTGTGGGAGTCGGTCGGTTTATAGTAAATGTCCGTGTTGAGTCGGTCGCACGAGATAGAAATGGAGAGGTCTAGGAAGGGGATGGAGGAGTCTGAGATGGTCCAGGTAATTTGAGGTCGGAGTGGAAGCTGTTAGTAAAGTGGATGAACTGTTCAACCTCCTCGTGGGAGCACGAGGTAGCGCCGATACAGTCATTGATGTAGCGAAGGAAAAGATGGGGATTGGTGCCAGAGTAGCTGCAGAAGATGGACTGTTCTACATATCCGACGAAGAGACAGGCATAGCTGGGGCCCATGTGGGTGCCCATGGCTACTCCTTTGATTTGGAGGAAATGGGAGGATTGGAAAGAGAAGTTGTTCAGAATGAGGACCAGTTCAGTCAGTCGAAGGAGGGTGTCAGTGGAAGGGTACTGGTTGGGTGGACGGGAAAGGAAGAAGCGGAGGGCTTTGAGGCCTTCATGATGGGGGATGGTGGTGTATAGGGACTGGATATCCATGGTGAAGATAAGACGTTGGGGGCCGGGGAAGCGAAAATCATGGAGGAGGTGGAGGGCGTGGATGGTGTCCCGAACATAGGTGGGGAGTTTTTGGACTAAGGGTTACAGGACTGTGTTGAGGTGTGCAGAGATGTGTTCGGTGGGATAGGAGCAGGCTGAGACAATGGGTCAGCCAGGGCAGTCAGGTTTGTGGATTTTGGGCAGGAGGTAGAAACGGGCTGTGCGGGGTTGTGGGACTATGAGGTTGGAGGCAGTGGATGGGAGATCCCCTGAGGTGATGAGGTTATGGATGGTCTGGGAGATGATGGTATGGTGGTGGGAGGTGGGGTCATGGTCAAGGGGGCAGTAGGAGGAGGTGTTCGCGAGCTGGCGTTTAGCCTCAGCAACGTAAAGATCGGTGCGCCAAACTACCATAGCACCTCCCTTGTCTGCCGGTTTGATAGTGAGGTTGGGGTTGGAGCAGTGGGAGTGGAGGGCTGCACACTGGAGTGGGTAAGAGGGGTGGACAGGTTGAGCAGGTCAATGTCGCAGCGGCAGTTGGCTATGAAGAGATCGAGGGCGGGTAAGAGGCCAGCACGGGGTGTCCAGGTGGAAGGGGTTTGTTAGAGGTGGGAGAAGGGGTCGTCCATGACTCACCCATGGCTGGATGAGTATTGGGGATTGTTATGATATGGGGTAACACCTCCCCTCCCCGCTAATTTAAACTTGCAACACAGAAATGATTTAATCGGTGCTGTCATTTGTTAATAGTCAAAAGGCAAAGAACTATCCCAAAAGTCACTATTTAAAGTAAAATTAAAATCTTCAATTTTTTAAAAAGAGAATAATTAACTAACAAATATTTACATCTCATTTACCAAAACCTATCTTTTACCTCCCCTTCTACAATACTGGTCCGATAAAACCCTTAATTAAGATTTACAGAAAAATTCAAATTTCAAAACCAGCCAGCCGTCAAGTTTTCTTTTTGTATCTTCTTCTGTCTTATTTTCTTCTTCTTAGGGATTTCTGTTTCACAGGTCATTGATAAAGATTTCTTTAAGAGAGCTTCTCTGGGCAGTCTGCAGAGGCTGGTGACTTAGCAGTTGTCCTCCTCAGCTGTTCAATTTTCCTCGACCTTACACCCCAATGCATTGGATCATTTCATTGGTTTTTAACATTGCCAATATTATAAATTCAAAGTTGATTGAAGGTTGGTATTTTTGGGATATAATTTCAACTGACTGGCTAAGTTTGAATTTATTTTTGTCTCTAGGCAACCTAGCCAGTGCTAGCTGTTCTGAACCAAAAGTTACATTGTAAATTCTCCAGCACCCTGTGTGCTTCTCTAAGTCCTTGCTAGCTTTCAACTTTTTTAAAGGTATAGCACCCCTTACCTTCATAACACTTCTCCCCTTAAGAAAAAACAAACCATCATAATGAAAAGATGGCTTCATTGTTTTCTATTCTTCAAACACATCACCATAACATACAGATAACTTTAATCTAAGTTAACCTTAAGTTTTCCCATACATATAACATTGGATCAATACAAATCTAATCTAAAATTTATCAGTTAAATCTATGATAATGCATGTGATTACATTCTTATGACCTCCAACGATAGTCTCATGTTCTTGTCTTTAAAGCGTTCTAAGAAGGTAAGAGGATTGTATTCTGTGTATGTAACTATCTCCAAGATATTGTTCATGGCATACACATGAAAATGTTGTAAAGTCACTGCCAAACTCAATAGTTCTTTCTCAATTGTGGAGTATTTCCTCTGATGGTTGTTGAGCTTCTTCGAAAAGTAACCAACTGGCATCAATCCCATCCTCATCTTCCTGTAGCAGTATAGCTCTAACTCCTATGTCACTAGCAGTAATGATGACTTTAAAAGATTTTGAAAAGTTTGTAGCTAAAATTAGTTTGATGGTTAATATGGCTTTCAAATGGTTGAATACCTCCTGGCATGGTTCTGTCTACTGAAACTTTGTGTCTTCAGCAAATCAGCCACTACACTGCTGAAGTCTGGAACAATTGAAGTTTAGAATCGTTGAGTCCTAAACATTGAAGCACCTTTTTGATCGAGGTTGGTCTTGGAAATTCTTTGAGGGCCCTCTTCTTTGCATTCTATGTGGTCAACCTTCAATTACTGATGTTATGACCCTAGAAGGTCACCTCTGCTTTTGTGAATTCAGTTTTATTTAAGTTCATTACCAACTGTACCATGTGATCTTTCCAGGACTTACTAAAGGTCACCACATCATCCAAATATACTGTACAGTTTGTTAACTCAGCCACAACTCTGTTCATGAGTCTTTGGAATGTGGCGGGTTCATTCTTTATTCCAAAATTAATATAGCCCATTTAGGGTTACAAACTCAGAAATTTCTTTCCCTGTCTCTGACAAAGGTACCTGCCAGTAACTACACAGTAAGTCCAACTTGGTGATGTAACTGGTTTGTCTGGCTTCCTCAATACAGTCCTCTAATCTTAAAATTGGATAAGAGTTTAATTTTGTAATGGCATTGACCTTCCAATAATCCACACAGAATCGTTGAGTCCCGTCTGGTTTGGGAACTAAGACAATTGATGATCTCCACTTGCTCTGGGTTGGTTTGATGATATCCTTGTTGATCATGGTCTCCAGCTCCATTTGGATCTATCTGGCGTTGAAAGGATTACGCTGATAGAGACGTTGTTTTATCAGAGCAGTATTCCCTATGTTCACTGCATGTACAAAAGCATTAGTTCTCCTCAACTGATTCTTACACGTGCCCTTATATTGCAGTAACGCATCTTTCAATCGTGTTCTATGCTCACGAGACAGAGAGCTTACTAACCTATCCCAATCCTCAAGAACTTCCTCATTTTTTCATCTTATTTGAGGCACATCAAAATCTGCATCATCAGGATTTGATTCCTCACTCTCTGGGGCTAACTAACACCTGTTTCTCCAGTTCTTTCCCTCTGCTAGTTCTCTGGAATATTCTCTGTCTCCTTTTCGGAGTACACATCCACTTATATTTTTATATTGTCTTGTCTTGCTGTTGAAAGTCTCTTAACCTTTCAGGACTAAACACTTCCATCTTGACCCTCTGCCTGTTCAGATTTTTCCTGCACCATTACATTAAACAGGGTATCCGCTAACTGAATCTCAACTCCTTCATCTTTCTCTTTAGTTTTTGCTTTGGCCTGTGACTTACGATAATGGGATCTCGTTACCATACAGTCTGAGAAAATTATAGGACATTTTTGTTTTACCTCCTCAGTTTCTTGGTCTTCCTTGGGCTTTTCCACTCCTACCTTGGATCCTGCCAAATCATTCTCAAGAACAAACTGAATTCCTGGAACTGACACCGTCAATCACTCCCACTGTTACTCAGCCAGTCTTGAGTTGGCACTCCACCATGACCGTACATAGGGAAAGCTAAATTTCTGTTCATCTATCCCACAAATTACCAAACTCTTGGGTTACAGATCAGGAAGAGTGCAGATTCACTCATCTCTCACTATTAGCGACTGGTTAGAGATTAGATTAGATTAGATTACTTACAGTGTGGAAACAGGCCCTTCGGCCCAGCAAGTCCACACCGACCTGCCACCCACCCATACCCCTAACCTAACACTACGGGCAATTTCGCATGGCCAATTCACCCTAACCTGCACATCTTTGGACTGTGGGAGGAAACCGGAGCACCCGGAGGAAACCCATGCAGACACGGGGAGAATGTGCAAACTCCACACAGTCAGTCGCCTGAGGCGGGAATTGAACCCGGGTCTCTGGCACTGTGAGGCAGCAGTGCTAACTGCTGTGCCATCGTGCTGCCCACACTGTGCCACCGTGCTGCCCACACTGTGCCACCGTGCTCCCCACGCTATCTCTCAAAATTATAACTTCTTGCCCTTCTCCCCCTTTTCTTTCTGAGAGGTGAATTACCCACAGAGGTGAATTCTTTGTAGACATCAGGTACTAACTCCATACCCAGCCTCTGGATGGGCTGTGCAATCTCCTACAGTTCCTTGGCTCTTCTTAGGATGTCCTTTACTACCTTCATGAATGTCACTGGCTTAGCAATCTTTTACAACATCTTTTCCCACAGTGCCTTCTTTTAACAACCAGCACTGTAATTTTATGTGTCTCACCCTCTGGCAGTGGAAACACCTTTTCCCAGTGCCCTTCTGAAACCACCGGCACTGTAATTTTCTGTGTCTCACTCCATTATAGTGAAAACACCTCAGGCCTTTCACCTCCTGTCCACCCTCTTAGGCTTTTTTTAACTTGTGGTAAACTCTTACCAGTGCTCTCTACTCTTTGTTTCATAGCGTAGGATCTCCCCTTCTCCCAACTTCTATTTCTCACAGGATGAAATTCTGGCCAGAAACTTGTCTTATGCACCAACATGTATTCATCTGCTAATTCCACTGTCCTTCTCACTTCCTGAACTTTCTGTTTCACCACATGAATTCTCAACATCTCTGGAAGTGAGCTTTTAAACTCCTCCAGCACAGTAATCTCTCTTAGAGCCTGAAAGGTACTATCTATCATTAAATAACGCACCCATCTATCAAAATGACTATGTTTAATTCTTTAAAACTCAACATAAGTCTGACCTAGTTCCTTCTTTATGTTTCTGAACTGCTATCTATATGCTTCTGGTACAAATTCATAAGCACTTAAAATAGCCTGTTTAACCTTGCCATAATCTCTTGACCCCTCATTTGCCTACCAGTTTAGTCTGAACTAGCGATACCTATAAATCTTCAGATCACTCCATCTGCCTAGTCAATTCTTCAAATGAAATAAAGAAGGCTTCAACATCATTCTCATCAAAATATGGCAGAGTTTTGAAATGTTTGTATACCTTCTCTTTTAATCGCCATCCTGTTAACTTGTCTTTGCTGACTAAGTCACAACTTCTCAAGTTCAAATTCTCTCTCTCTTTGTCTCTCCCTTTCTTCTCTCTCTTTGCTCAGCTAAGAACCTTCTCTCTCTTTTTCCTCTCTCGCTCTCTCTTCTCTCTCTTTCTCTCTCCCTCTGTTTATCTTCTAACTACATTTTCCTCAACTGTAATTTAGTTTTTCTACCTCTACTCCATTTGTCTGTTTCTCTGATACATGTAACTGTTTGAGTAATTCCCTTATAATTTCAGTTTTACTTTTGTCCTTGGTTAAACCCAAATATAACTTATTTGCTAATTCTAAATAAAAGACCTTTTTCTTTCCTTCTAAACTTTCTTAGCAAATTTGAGAATCATCTTAAAATCCTAAAACCTCTTTAGCAATTTTAAGAGCCAGTTCTCTCACTTTTAATTTAATCAATCATAAGTGACAAAAATTGAACAAATTGATTCACTTACATTTTACTTAAAGATCTAGGACACTAACCTGCAAGTGCTTAAATTTTCTGGGATTGTTTTTATTCCCCTAATCTATTCAAATTTGTCCAAAACCAGTTCAAATCTTGATGACGAGTCCTCAGACTGTTACAATACAGGGTAAATCCTTCCCCCCTCCACCCCCCCCTCCACCTACCGCTAATTCAGACCTGTAACACAGAAATGATTTAACCCATGCTGTAATCTGTTAAAATTCGAGAGGCAAAGAACTATCTCAAAACTCACTAAAGTAAAAATTAACAACTTCATTTTTTAAAAAGTCTAACAGAGAATAATTAACTAACAACTATTTACAACTCATTTATCTAAACCTATCTTTTACCTCCCCCTCTACAATACTAGTTTGATAAAACACCTAATTAAGATTTACAGGAAAATTCAAATTTCAAAACCAGCCAGCTGTCGAATCTTCACTTTGTATCTTCCTCTGTCTTCTTTTCTTATTCTTAGGGATTTCTGTTTCACAGGCCATTGATTGGTAAAGGTACCTTAAAGAGAGCTATTCTACAGGCACTCTGCAGATATTTGTGACTTGGCAGTTCTCCTCCCCAACTGTTTAATTTTCCCTGGTCTTATATCCCAAAGCATTGAATCGTTTCATTGGTTTTTAATATTGTCAATATTATGAATTCAAACTTGACTGGAGGTTGGTATTTTGGGGTATAATTTCAACTGACTGGCTAAATTTGAATTTGTTTTTGTTTCCAGGCAACCCACGCGAGCTGTTCTGAACCAAATGTGACACAGAACATAGAACAATACAGTGCAGAACAGACCCTTTGGCCCTCGATGTTGCGCCGACCTGTGAACTATTCTCAGCTCGTCCCTCTATACTATCCCATCGTCATCCATGAGCTTATCCAAGGATTGTTTAAATCTCCCTAATGTGGCTGACTTAACTACATTGGCAGGTAGGGCATTCCACGCCCTTAGCACTCACTGAGTAAAGAACCTGACTCTGACAACTATCTTAAATCTATCACCCCTCAATTTGTAGTTATGCCCCCCCTCATACAAGTTGACATCATCATCCTAGGAAAAAGACTTTCACTGTCTACCCTATCTAATCCTGTGATCATCTTGTATGTCTCTATCAAATCCCCTTTTAGCCTTCTTCTTTCCAATGAGAACAGACCCAAGTCTCTCAGTCTTTCCTCAAAAAATTTCCCTCCAGACCAGGCAACATCCTGCTAAATCCTCTCTGCACCTTTTCCAATGCTTCCACATCCTTTCTTAAATATGGCGACCAGAACTGTACATAATATTCCAAGTATGTCCGCACTAGCGTTTTGTATTGTTGCAGCATGACATTGCGGCTCCGGAACTCAATCCCTCTACCGATGAAACCTAACACACCCTATGCCTTCTTAACAGCACTATCAACCTGAGTGGCAACTTTCAGGGATATATGTCCATGGACTCCAAAATCCCTCTGCACATCCACACTACCAAGAATCTTTCCATTGACCCAGTACTCTGCCTTCCTGTTATTCTTCCCAAAGTGAATCAGATAACATTTATCTGCATTGAACTCCATTTGCCATTTCTCAGCGCAATTCTGCAGTTTATCCAAGTCCCCCTGCAACCTGTAACATTCTTCCAAATTGTCCACTACTCCACCAACCTTAGTGTCATCTGCAAATTTACTAATCCAAACACCTATGCCTGCATATAATTCATTTACATTGTAAATTCTCCAGCACTCTGTGTGCTTCTCTAAGTCCTTGTTAGCTTTCAACTTTCTTAAAGGTACAGTACCCCTTACCTTCATAACAGGTAAATTGAGCATTGCATCAGAATGATATTGAAGATGGCAGTTGAAGATATGTACACTAACATTGAAAAATGGTGTGAATTCATTAATCTATCCTATTGGGTATATTACTGAGACAGCCTCTGCTGCTATCTCTTTCAATTGTAATCTGAGCAGGTACCTAGAGAGATATCAGCCCACCTGAAGTTTGAGCATATTTAAAAGGAGATTTGTCATAATGATGTCAGATCACATGTAAACTTTACTCTAAGTCCATAGGAGTCACTTACCATCTTGTGTAAAATTGTTATTGAAATAACTGCACTGAGGCCCATATCCCATTACAAAGTCACCCTTTATTTACATGTACACAGTGCATGGTTTTTGACTGGCCAGGTCAAAGCCAAAGCCTTGACTGAGGAGACCTTCTGAATTCTCAGTTTATTTTTTTTTACCCCCACACCACCGCCTAACTGCGGTAGTGCTTATTTTTTCCCCTGCACCCATGTTGTGTGTATGCAGGTGTGAGACAGAGTGAAAGCCACAAGGTGATTCTTAGTTTATATCTGTCAGCCAGAGCTCCATGATTGGCATAGGTTAACAACTCCAGTCAAGGATCTAGTAGATAATAAGATCCACCTGATCCTGGTTCTAATCACTAAAGTTATGTCCTATAATAATTTTAGTGTTCACTCACAAGAATATGGACATGACCTTATATAAGACATCAATCTTTCTTTCGAATTCTTCCAACAAGACCTGCAAGCACTTTTCAATATCTGGGTGCATTTTTTCACTCATGGGTCAATAATATTGATTCTTCTATTTTAGATATTTAGAGGTGTATACATTTGTATTTTCATATTACAATCTGTATGTTAACCAATTCTGCATCTTCATGGAATGAATTTTATATTTGACAGATTTCTTTCCTCACATTGAACTAAAGAAAATATCCAATTGAACATATTGGAACTTGGTAAAACAATTAAGCTCATGTTGTGAACTGTGAAGTAAGGGAAAGATCACGCACTCCTCCCACCCTGGCTACAACACTAACATTTATTAGCAGTAAGACTGACTGGCAGCAAAACATTATCAATTAATAAATAATACAATGACAGAGTCGCTGCAATCTGGTGAGGTGGGAACTATGTGGGAACTTCAAAATGCTTCCTATTTCTGGATGATCATTTTGTGTAGGAAGTGTCATCAGTTGCAGTTTCCTGTGCTCTGGGTTTCAGAACTCGAGTCACAGTTGGCATTATTGTAGTGCATCCATGAAATTGGGGACCATATTTGTAAATGTGATCACACTGTAGTTTAAAAGTATTAAGGAAGAGAAGGAATGTGTGACCACCAGAAAGTCAAAAATAAACAGATAGCCATAGATGCACCACAGAAAGCATCCTATCTGGATGCATCATAGTATGGCATGGCAATTGCTCTTCCCAAGACTGAAAGAAACTTTAGAGAGTTATGATAGACAATAGACAATAGGTGCAGGAGTAGGCCATTCAGCCCTTTGAGCCTGCGCCGCCATTCAATATGATCATGGCTGATCATTCCTAATCAGTATCCGCTTCCTGCCTTATCTCCATAACCCTTGATTCCACTATCTTTGAGAGTTCTATCCAACTCTTTCTTAAATGAATCCAGAGACTGGGCCTCCACTGCCCTCTGGGGCAGAGCATTCCACACAGCCACCACTCTCTGGGTGAAGAAGTGTCTCCTCATCTCTGTCCTAAATGGTCTACCCCGTATTTTTAAGCTGTGTCCTCTGGTTTGGCACTCACCCATCAGCGGAAACGTATTTTCTGCTGCCAGAGTGTCCAATCCTTTCATAATCTTATATGTCTCAATCATATCCCCTCTCAGTCTTCTAAACTCAAGGGTATACAAGCCCAGTCACTTCAGTCTTTCAGTGTAAGGTAATCCCTCCATTCCAGGAATTGACCTCGTGAACCTACGCTGCACTCCCTCAATAGCCAGAATGTCTTTCCACAAATTTGGCGACCAGAACTGCGCACAGTACTCCAGGTGTGGTCTCACCAGGGCCCTGTACAGCTGCAGAAGAACCTCTTTGCTTCTATACTCAATCCCTCTTGTTATGAAGGCCAGCATGCTATTAGCCTTCTTCACTACCTGCTGTACCTGCATGCTTGCCTTCATTGACTGGTGTACAAGAACACCCAGATCTCTCTGTACTGCTCCTTTACCTAAATTAATTCCATTGAGGTAGTAATCTGCCTTCCTGTTCTTGTCACCAAAATGGATAACCATACATTTATCCACATTAAACTGCATCTGCCATGCATCTACCCACTCACCTAACTTGTCCAGGTCACCCTGTAATCTCCTAACATCCTCATCACATTTCACCCAGCTTTGTATCATCAGCAAATTTGCTAATGTTATTGCTGATACCATCTTCTATATCATCAACATATATTGTAAAAAGCTGCGGTCCCAGCATGGATCCCTGCAGTACCCCACTGGTCACTGCCTGCCATTCCGAAATGGAGCCGTTTATCACTACCCTTTGTTTCCTATCAGCCAACCAATTTTCAATCCAATCTAGTACTTTGCCCCCAATACCATGTGCCCTAAGTTTACTCACTAACCTCCTATGTGGAACTTTATCAAAAGCTTTCTGAAAGTCCAGGTACACTACATCTACTGGATCTCCCTCGTCCATCTTCAGAGTTACATCCTCAAAAAACTCCAGAAGATTAGTCAAGCACAATTTCCCCTTCATAAATCCATGCTGACTCTGTCCTATCCTGTTACTACTATCCAGATTAGCCGTAATTTCATCCTTTATAATAGACTCCAGCATCTTTCCCACCACTAAGGTCAGACTAACTGGTCTATAATTTCCTGCTTTCTCTCTCCCACCTTTCTTAAAAAGTGGTATAACATTAGCCACTCTCCAATCCTCAGGTACCGATCCCGAATCTATCGAATTCTGGAAAATAATCACCAACGCATCCACAATTTCCCGAGCCACCTCCTTCAGTACCCTGAGATGTAGACCATCAGGCCCTGGAGACTTATCAACCTTCAGACCTAACAGTCTCTCCAACACCAAATCCTGGCAAATACAGATTCCCTTAAGTTCAGGTTCTTCAGTCACTGTTACCTCAGGGAGATTGCTTGTGTCCTCCCCAGTGAACACAGATCTGAAGTACCCATTTAATTCTTCTGCCATTTCTTTGTTCCCTGTAATATATTTCCCTGTTTCTGTCTTCAAGGGCCCAATTTTAGTCCTAACCATTTTTTTGCCTTGCACATACTTGAAAAAGCTTTTACTATCCTCCTTTATATTATTGGCCAGTTTACCTTCGTACCTCATTTTTCCTCTGCGTATTTCCTTCTTAGTAATCCTCTGTTGTTCTTTAAAGCTTCCCTGTCCTCTGTTTTCTCACTTATCTTTGCTATGTTATACTTTTTCTCTTTTAACTTTATATGTTTCTTAACTTCCCTTGTCAGCCATGGCCGCCCATGCCTCCTCCTGGGATCTTTCTTCCTTTTAGGAATGAGCTGATCCTGCAACTTCTGCATTGTATACACAAATATCCGCCATTGTTCCACCACGGTCATCCCTGCTAAGGTATAGCACCATTGAACTTTGGCCAGCTTCTCCCTCATAGCTCCATAGTTCCCTTTATTCAACAGAAGTACTGTCACTTCCGACTGTACCCTCTTCCTCTCAAATTGCAGATTGAAACTTATTGTATTATGGTCACTATTTCCCAATGACTCCTTCACTTCGAGGTCTCTGACCAATTCTGGTTCATTACACAATACTAGATCCAGAATTGCCTTCTCCCTGGTCGGCTCCAGCACCAGCTGCTCTAAGAATCCATCTCTGAGGCACTCCACAAAGTCTCTTTCTTGAGGTCCAATACCATCCTGATTCTCCCAGTCTACCTGCATGTTAAAATCCCCCATAACAACTGTAGTAACATCTTTACCACAGGCCAATATCAGCTCCTGATTCAACTTACATCCGATATCCAGACTACTGTTTGGGGGCCTGTAGATGACTCCCAAGAGGGTCTTTTACCCTTAGTATTTCGCAGCTCTATCCACACTGACTCTACATCCCCTGACTCTAGGTCCCCCCGCGCAAGGGACTGAATATCCTCCCTTACCAACAAGGCCACTCCACCCCCTCTGCCCGTCAGTCTGTCTTTACGATAGCACGTGTAGTCTTGAATATTCATTTCCAGGCCCTGTCCACTTGAAGCCACGTCTCAGTTATCCCCACAATATTGTATCTGCCAATTTCCAAAAGAGCCTCAAGCTCATCCATCTTATTTCTAATGCTTCGTGCGTTCATATACAGTATTTTTTAATTTGTTACTGCTCTCACCCTTCTCATCAACCCCTATTCCACTCAACCTTACAGCATGATCCCTTTTCGAATTTTCTGCCTCATTGATACAGTTGTCTTTCTTGACTTCTCTTGTTCTAACTTTCTCTTCCACTTCCTTTTTATACATCCAGTTTGTCCCCTCCCCTCCCGCTACTTAGTTCAAATGTAGCGGTGTTGCAGTAGAAAACCTGCCTGCCAGAATGCTGGTTCTTAACCTATTAAGGTGCAAACCGTCTCTCTTGTAGAATTTATGTTTGCCACAAAATGTACCCCAGTGATTCAAGAACTTAAATCCTTGCTTCCTGCACCAGTTCCCCAACCACACGTTTAAGTCCATTATCTCCCTGTTTCTGGCCTCACCAGCCCGAGGAACTGGAACCAAACCAGAGATAACCACCTTGGACGTCCTGCTTTTCAGCCTTCTTCCTAGTTCTCCAAAATCCCGCTGTAGTATGTGCCTCCTCTTCTTCCCGACATCATTTGTGCCGACATGTACCACCACCTCTGGCTCTTCACCCTCGTCCTTGAGGATTTCCTGCACTCTGTCCACGATGTCTTTCACCCTGGCACCAGGAAGACAACACACCATCCTTAAATACCGTCTGCTGCCACAAAAACCTCGGTCAGTTCCTCTCACGATGGAATCCCCTATTACCACGGCTCTGTGCGATGTCCGACTCTTCCGCTCTGCCTCTGCGCCAACTTTTGATTGACAGACCTGGCCACCTCACGGACTGGCAGTGTCATCAGTCTCCACTGTTTCCAACAGCTTCAACTTGTTCCTGACAGGTACTTCTCCCGGGGTCTCTTGCACCTGTCTCCTCTCTGCCTTCCTCATCGTCCGCTCTCTTCTGCTCTCTTCTGGCATGATTGGTGTAATAACCTCGCTGAAGGTCTTGTCCAGAAAGATCTCGTTCTCTCGGATGACCCTAAGGTCCTCGAGTTCTTTCATCAGCGCTGCAATATGCTCAGTCAATAGCTGAATGTGCACACACTTTCCGCACATGTACGAGCCAGACACACCAGAGTTGTTGACCTCCCACATCAAGCACGTAGCGCACTGAACCAGCTGAGCAGTCATGTCTTCACCCTTTTCAACTGTGGCGTAATCACTTCACTCAACCTCCTTTTCAAAGACTGCTGAGCTGAAGCCTCACTCTTCGATTAAAAACTTCCTTAGACCCTCGTTTTGTCGCAAGCCTGTGGACTCTTAATTTAGGTTAGAGGAGGAGGGAGGGAGGGAGACCCTACTTTGTAGGACCTGGGATTTAAAACACACCCACTCTAATAGCAATCACATACCTTCCTGACCGGCTTTGCGCTCTGCCTGAACTTCCGCCCAGCTCCCGCCGCTCTCTGCTGCGAAAAAAAGCAGCAACTGACTGAGGTTTTTGTGATTACAGCCCAGGACATCACACAAGCCAGCCTTCCAGCCATTGACTCCATCTATATTTCCCACTGCCTCAGGAAAGCAGCCAACATAATCAAAGACCCCTCCCATCCAGTTACACTCTCTTCCATCCTCATCCATCAGGCAGAACATATAAAAATTTGTATACACATACAAACAGATCCAAGAACAACTTCTTCCCTGCTATTGTCAGATGTTTGAATGGACCTCTCAAATGTTAATTCTGATTTTTCTGCACTTTCTTTGCAGATGTAACACTGTATTCTGCACACTGTTCTGCTTCCTTGATGCACATTGTATGGTATGATCTGCCTGCACAGCATACAAATCAACACTTTTTAATCTATCTCGGTACATGTGACAACAATAGATCAAACTCTAACTCAAAAACTGAATGCATTCCATTTTCCAGCTAGTATTCACTAATGACTTCAATGGCTTAGCTGGAGAGTGCAGCCAGAGTCAAATCATGAAGCCAGTGATTGCTCAGCTGTCCGAAGGTCAGGGGGTGGTAAGAGGAAGATTGGAAGTGCAGTAGTTAGAGAAGATTTAAGGGAATAGATGGGTTTTTGTGCTGCACGCAGACTTGGATACTAGATAGTATATTGTTCCCTGGTGCTACCATCAAGGATTTCCTGAAGGAGCACTGATGAATACCCTAATTAGAATGGATGAATACCTAGCAGTTAAGTACACTCAGTATCAATGAATAAGTAGAAAGTTGTAATACTGTAAAGTTCAGAACTTTAATAACTGATCATGAATTGAAAGAGTCAGCAATAACCCTGTCTAGATTAAACTGTTCAGGGACAAGGACTAGAATTGTTAAACAAGAATTGAAATCAATTAGCCATGCCTTGCAAAAAAGGAGGAGGCAAAGCTACTTAAACAAAACTGTTTTAACAACTGTTTGAAAAATGGCTGCCTTATGCCACAAGGATTGCAGGAAAACTGTGCCTTCAAACAGACGTCAATGCCAAATGTAACAAGGAACAGGGAAGTTACTTCTGATAAGAAGGCAAACTGCAGACTTCATAGCTCCAGAGGAGTAGTCAATATTTTGGATGAAAGAATTGAGAAGATCATCAACAGTATCATACAATAAACTTAAAGGTCAGAAAATTATATACAAATTTAACAGCAGGACTCTTCTGTGGCAGAACTTTGAAGAATAACACTGCACAAAAGTTAAAACCCGGACACATCCAGTTAAATTCCACCATTAATCAGGTAATAGCCAAATTGGGTTGTGAGGCATAACTTGCTTACTCTTACTTTAGTTGCTACAAGCAATAAAGTTTAAGTACTTGTTCCAATATTTGTCTATGAGATTTCTTGAAAAGTAGCCAAATTAACTGTAGCTTTTGGTAATTCACCCACAACAGAGAGGCTCTGCATTCAGAAGTGAAGTCAGAAATTAGCATAATATCTCAAAAGTAGTATCCTCCAGATTACTCCCAATATCACACAGAGAATGAAGAAATAGGAATGTGTGGCAAGACAAAGAAGAAGGAAAGGCTTGGGACAGGTTCTGTGAAATAATAGCAGTGTAAACTGGACAAGTTGCAACTGTAACAGCATTAGAGTTCCTTGCACAGCATTTTGTTTGAGCTATTGAGCAGGGCTTAAACTGACTTGGGAGGAGTGTGGAATCCAGGAAACAATATATGTTCCTGGTGTGTGTTTAGGAGATTTTTCAGGAGAATGTGTCAAGTCTAATGAAAAAGGATGTACTGCTCGACCTGGATCTTGACAATGACATGGATCAAATGTCAGTAGGTGAACATTTAGGAGACATGATTGTTGTATTATAAGGTTTAGAGTGACTATGAAAAACAGCAGAAACAACCCAGTGTGATAATAATTAACTGGAGGAAAGCCAATTTCAATGGGGTAAGAACTGATCTGGACTGAATAAATTAGAGTCAAAAATTAGCAGAGTATGATTTCAAAATTGGCAGATGATACAGAACTTGAAAATTCTGTAAACTGTGGGGAGGAAAGTATAGAAGTTCAAAGGGCATTGATAAGTTGGTGAAATAACAGGCATGTGGCAGGTGAAGGTCAACGAAGAGAAGTCAGAGCTGATTCATTTTGGCACAAAGAACGTAGAGATACAACATAAAATAAAGTGTACCCCTCTAACAGGGGTGAAGGAGCAGGAGGACCTGGATGAATATCTGGATAGATCACTTAAGATTGCATGAGAAGTTGAGTAACAGAACAGTGAATAAAGAATGTTATTAATAGGAGTGTACAGTAGAGCAACAAGAAGGTTATATTGAACTTATGCAAATTTACATTAGTTAGGCCTCAGTTGGAATAACGCATCTAATTCTGAGTGGCACAATTTATGAAGGATATGAAGGCATTGGAGAATCATAGAATCCCTACAGTGTGGAAACAGGCTATTCAGCCAATCAGGTATACACTGCCCCTCCGAAGAACATCCTACCCAGACCAACCCTCCTACCCTATCTCTGTAACATTGCACTTCCCATGGGTAACTCTCTTAGCCTGCATATCCCTAGACACTAGAGGCAATTTAGCATGGCCAATCCACCTAACCTGCACATCTTTGGACTGTGGGAGGAAACAACAGCACCTGGAGGAAACCCACAAATGTACAGGAAGAATGTACAACTCCATACAAACACGCACCTGAGGGTCAAATCAAACATGGTCACTGGCACTGCGAGGCAGTGATAATCACCGAGTCACCTTTCTGCTTGTTATGGACCAGGCCATTTCCCCTCAAAACATTTTAAGAAGGTAGCCCAGACCCTAGCTTTTTATTTTTTGTAAAGACAGATGTAAAGTGGATATTCCAGGAGTGATGCAGCTGGTCAAAACACTTAGCTTTAAACAAGACAAAATTTACTTAAATATTGCAGATGAAATACAAACTAAAGAAAACAGAATTTAGATTAACAACTCATTTGATAACCCAACCAACATGATATTCCAATTTTAACGAACTGTTCCAATCCCTGCAATATCCATAAACACACCTCTTGGCAAAAAGTAAATTCAAACACAGGTCCTTATAGGCAGGAGTGATTTCAGAGAGAAAGTTTAGGCAAAACCTCTGTGGAGGCATGGAGTCTTTTTCACTATAGCTGCTTCTCTAGGTCACCAACAGTTTTTTAACTGCTTGTTAAAACAAACCAAACTAGAAAAACACCTGAACTGGCCACTCCCTTACCATTGTTCGGAGGTGCCAATTTGTCACTTTCCAGAAAAATTGACACCACTGCCTTTACAACCAATCTTGAAAAAAACCAAGTACAACACAGTCTTATTAAAGAAGCAGCATTGTCACATGTCCCAATTGCAGAAGAGAATTTTGAGATGGTTTCAAAGATGAGGAACTTCAGCTATGAAGAGAGATTGGAGAATTTAGGACTTTGTTTCCTTGGAGAGGTGAAGACTGAGAGGAAATCTGATGCAGGTACTCAAAATCATGAAGTTCTGGACACAGTAGATGGGAAAAACTATTTCCACTCAGGAAAAAACTGAAAACAAGGAGCACAAATTTAAAGTAATTGCTACAAACATTATCTGAATATCTGCAATCTGGTGATCATAAATCCAGAGAACCTCTGGTAGACAAGCAGTTATCACAAGACAACTGCTACTGATAAACATTTGTTACAAAAATTTTCAATTTCTTTCATTCACTCGTAGGACATGGGCATCACAAGCTGACCAGAATTTATTGGCCATACCTAGTTACCCTTAAGGAGATGGTGGTAGCTACATTCTTTAACCCCTGTAGTCCATGTGATAAAGGATGACCCACAATGCCCTTAGGAGAAGAGTTCCAGGATTTTGAGCAAGCAACAGTAAAGAAACAATGATACATTTCCAAGTCAGGATGGTGAATAGCATGGAGGGGAACTTGCAGGTGGTGGTGTTACCATGTATCTGTTGCCTTTGACCTTTTAATGGCCATGGGCTTGGTGGATTTCTGTAGTGCATCGTTTAGATGGCAAACACTGCTTCTACTGACCATCAATGATGGAGGGATTGAATGTTTGTGGATGTGGTGTCAATCAAGTGGGCTGTTTTGACTTCAATAGTGTCAAGGTTCTTGAGGGTTATTGGAGCTACACTCATCCAGGCTAGTGGGAGTATTCTATTACATTCTTGATTTGTGCCTCATAGATGGTGGACATGCTTCGGGAAGTCAGGAGGTAAGTTAATCGCTGCAGATTCCTAGCGTCTGACCTGCTCTTGTAACCACTGTATTTATACGGTGAGTACGGTTGAATTTCTAGTTAATGTTAATTCCCAGGATAGTGAAGGAATTCAATAAAGATAGGAGGTAATGGCCCAGTGGTATGATCACTGGACTGTTAATCCAGAGACCCAGATTCAAATCTTGTCATAGCTGATAGTGGAATTTGAATTCAATAAATGTTTGGAAATAAAAAGTCTACTGATGACCATGAATCTATTGTCCATTATCGAAATATCCATCTTGTTCACTAATGTCCTTTGGGAAAGGAAAGTGCCATCCTTATCTGGTCTGACCTACATGTGACACCAGACCCACAGCAATGTGGTTGACTCTTAACTGCCCTCTGGGCAATTAGGGATGGGCAATAATGCTGGCCTAGCCAACTTACACCCAATCCCATGAATGGATAAAGAAAGGTCATCGAAAATCAAGGGGTGCTGATTAGATTGTCTCTGATAAGAGATGGTCATTACCTGACATTCCACCCACATTAATCTTTCAGCTGTGCATTTTACTTTATTTACTCTCTGCCAGTTTACCTGTGACTCTGGTAATAATCCAGAGATTATGATCTTCAAATTTATGGTTTAACCACCTTTCTAGTCCTACCAATCTTGGTGGTACCAACGTGAATGACAATTACTGGATCCCTCTATCACCAAATTCTTCCTTAGCTAGGAGATATCCTTAGCCCTGGCAGTAGGCAGACAACACAACCTTTGGGAATCCCACAAGTGCTGCAGTGAACAGTATCTATTCTCCCTAATTATACTACAACTACATTCCTGTTTCCTCTCCCACTTGCAAGTACCAAGGTGCCACAGACAGTTTACTTAGAGTTATAGAGTCATAGAGATGTACAGCATGGAACCAGACCCTTCTGTCCAACCTGTCCATGCCGACCAGATATCCCAACCCAATCTAGTCCCACCTGCCAGCACCCGGCCCATATCCCTCCAAACCCTTCCTATTCATATACCCATCCAAATGCCTCGTAAATGTTGCAATTGTACCAGCCTCCATCACATCCTCTGGCAGTTCATTCCATGCACGTACCACCCTCTGCATGTAAACATTGCCCCTTAGGTCTCTTTTACATCTTTCCCCTCTCACCCTAAATCTATGCCCTCTAGTTCTGGACTCCCTGACCCCAGGGAAAAGACTTTGCCTATTTATCCTATCTATGCACCTCATAATTTTGTAAACCTCTATAAGGTCATCCCTCAGCCTCCGACGCTCCAGGGAAAACAGTCCCAGCCTGTTCAGCCTCTCCCTGTAGCTCAGCTCCTCCAACCCTGGCAACATCCTTGTAAATCTTTTCTGAACCCTTTCAAGTTTCACAACATCTTTCTGATAGGAAGGAGACCAGAATTGCACGCAATATTCCAACAGTGGCCTAACCAATGTCCTGTACAGCCACAACATGACCTCCCAACTCCTGTACTCAATATTCTGACCAATAAAGGAAAGCATACCAAACGCCTTCTTCACTATCCTATCTACCTGCGACTCCACTTTCAAGGAGCTATGAACCTGCACTAAGGTCTCTTTGTTCAGCAATACTCCCTAGGACCTTACCATTAAGTGTATAAGTCCTGCTAAGATTTGCTTTCTCAAAATGCAGCACCTTGCATTTATCTGAATTAAACTCCATCTGCCACTTCACAGCCCATTGGCCCATCTGGTCCAGATCCTGTTGTTATTTGAGGTAACCCTCTTCGCTGTCCACTACATCTCTAATTTTGGTGTCATCTGCAAACTTACTAACTGTACTTCTTATGCTCACATCCAAATCATTTATGTAAATAAGTAATAAATAAAAGTAGAGGACCCAGCACCGATCCTTGTGGCACTCCACTGGTCACAGGCCTCCAGTCTGAAAAACAACCCTCCACCACCACCTTCTGTTTTCTACCTTTCAGCCAGTTCTGTATCCAAATGGCTAGTTCTCCTTGTATTCCATGAGATCTAACCTTCCAATCAGTCTCCCATGGGGAACCTTATTGGATGCCTTACTGAAGTCCATATAGATCACATCTACTGCTCTGCCTTCATCAATCTTCTTTGTTACTTCATCGAAAAACACAATCAAGTTTGTGAGACATGATTTCCCACGCACAAAGCCATGTTGACTATCCCAAATCAGTCCTTGCCTTTCCAAATACATGTACATCCTGTCTCTCAGGATTCCCTCCAACAACTTGCCCACCACCGAGGGCAGGCTCACCGGTCCACAGTTCCCTGGCTTGTCTTTACCGCCCTTCTTAAACAGTGGCATCACGTTTGCCAATCTCCAGTCTTCCGGCACCTCACCTGTGACTATCGATGATACAAATATCTCAGCAAGAGTCCCAACAATCACTTCTCTAGCTTTCCACAGAGTTCTCGGGTACACCTGATCAGGTCCTGGGGATTTATCCACCTTTAACCGTTTCAAGGCATCCAGCACTTCCCCCTCTGTAATCTAGACATTTTGCAAGATGTCGCCACCAATTCCTTCAGTCTATATCTTCCATATCATTTTCCACAGTAAATACTGATGCAAAATATTCATTTAGCATTTCCCCCATTTTCTAAGGCTCCACACAAAGGTCGCCTTGCTGACCTTTGAGGGGCCTTATTCTCTCCCTAGTTACCCTTTTGTCCTTAATATATTTGTAAAATCTCTTTGGATTCTCCTTAATTGTATTTGCCAACGCTATCTCATGTCCCCGTTTTGCCCTCCTGATTTCCCTCTTAAGTATACTCCTACTTTCTTTATACTCTTCTAAGGATTAACTTGATCTATCCTGTCTATACTGACATATGCTTCCTTCTTATCCTTCCTTCGGTTTGCGGTCTCGTCCACAAAGCTTGCAGAACCTCCTAAATATTAGACAACTGCAGGGATGCAGGTTCCTCACCTGCCGTCACACTCTCTTGTCCCTGATCACAGACCAGTTCTGAATTACCTAATCTGAAGGGTATGACAGCCTTCTGGAGCAAGTGTCTGGCTAACTTTTCTCTTCTTTGATGTGATACAATATCTGCACCTCAGACTCCTAAACTTGACATGAATGTGAGCTACACACACTTACTATGAGCCCTGAAACTTATGCATTTTATTTTTGTTGCAAAAATAGTCTTTATTCATAAAAATTATCTACATGTACATACAGAAGTACAAAAACAGTTCTGTACAGACTTTGCAGAAGAAAAAACTAAACACACTGGAATTTGACATTCCTCAGAGGTTCCAGGCAGTTGCAAAACAAAGGCATTTTCTACTTGTGCGACGAAATTATTTAAATCCTTTCAAGGCAGTCAGGGGGTCTCGCTCTTGATGGGCCCTCATTATATTAATTGAAAGAGCTTAGACTCTGATCTTTCCCCACTACGCCAGCAGCCCCAAGCTTCAATGCGTCCCTCAGCACATTGTCCTAGACCTTGGTTTGTGCCAATTTGCAACACACAGAAAGTGATTCAATCTTTATACTGGAAGGTTACAGGCAGACCAAAAAATGTCTTGATGGTTCACCAGAAGCTGTTAATATTTGTCTCAGTGTGTACCCTGGAAACAACCCATACAGCACTATTGCATTGGATTTAAACTTATAAATTGATTACAATGTTCCCTGCCCTTTAAACGTCACTATCCTGATGTGATTGTTATAAATCAAGAGAGCTACTTTAACTATTTTTAAGAAAAGTATAAGAAAACACCAGCAATCTAAAGTAAAAGTCTGGCCTTCAGTTTGTGTTTAATGACTAGAAATATTGACCAGTCAATTCTCCTGCACCTCGAATGCTGCCTGACCAGCTGTGCTTTTCCCACTCCACACTCTTTGAATCTGATCTCCAGCATCTGCAGTCCTCACTTTCTCCCAGTCCCATTGACCAATCAATCAGCTTCCTTTTTGCATTTGCAACATGCTGTGGTTTGTGATTTCACAGCCACTGGATTCACTGCAGATTGGCATCTTGACTTACATCTTTTCTAATCTCCCATTTCCCTTTTGCTTTGTAAAATCTATTTCTTGTAGTGAACCCTAGTTAAAGCACAATTTTTTTACCAAATTTCCAAAAGTAATCAGTCAGAACTCACTCATTTGAGGTCCACCACTGCAGTTGTCCCACACTGACTTTGTGGTGAGTGTCTCCTCTCCCTTGTAAAGGCATGCTCACAGAGCTTTTAGACCAAAGAATTCAGGTGTTTAAATTCTAACAGCCAGAATCAGGCAGCTACTTCCTTTACTTAAGCTACTTGGAAGGGAATTCAAATTATTATTTCTTTACCCCTCTTAAACCATGAGAACAAATATTATTTGATTTAAATCCATTTCTTTCTTAGTCCCATCCATTACTGTGGTTAGCCAAAAGGTGCCCTCCAAATGTGGGTTTGGATTCCAATTTTTAAATAAACCTGAAATAACTCTTTAGTTTTCAATAAATAAATTACTCTAAACTTACAAATGCATGGCCTTTCACAATAACACTGCCTCTCACTAAGTCAGGTATTCAGAGGGCCCAATATCTCTGATATTCATGTTTTTATCTCAGCCTGGTCTCCCTGATCAGACCAGATTGACAGCAACTGTCAGAGAACTCACATTCTATAAGGTCCAGCTGGCTGACCTCGTTATAATCACTACGTCCCTCCCCCACTGAGAACACAGACACTGAGCATTCCAAGTCCTTTGAGAAGCTCCTTCAGCACTTTAACAGCAGGACAGGTTCCCCCAACTTGGAATCCAACACAGGGAGTGTGTAATGAAATGGAGTTCACCTCACGCACCAAAAACGCCATGATAGACTATCACCATGATAGCCTTAAGGTTTCTACTTCTGTTATGCCCATCTCTGATTCAGAGGACTCAACAATGTTTGATGGAAAGAGTGATTGAATGGGTCCTTGAAGTACTTCAGAAGGCTTTGAGGGATAGGGCAAGTTTTGGTCCCAAACAGTCTACGAATTTGCAGCTTTCAAATAATCCACATGCTTATTAAGGCAGTCAGATCTAGCTGAACTTTATAAGCCATTGGTCCTGATCTCACATCGATCATGTCTCTTACCCATGTGGGTCCACTTCCATGCTTCTTGTACTGATCTTTGTCCCCTGTATCAAACTTTCTCATTGGAGGAGTTTTGGATTCAGCATTAGACTTCCTGACGCTGTTTCACTCTCCCACCACCCCCCCACTACCCCCCCCCAAGCCCCCACCCCAATTTTAGAAAAATCAGACTTAGCCTGGTGTAGTATCTTCTACCCATTAATGGCTCCACCAATGCTATCCCTGTAGTTGCATGTGGGGTTGTCCTACAATCAAATAAGGACCATGACAACTTGGTATATTGAGAGACTACAGGCACTTTCTTCAATCTAGCCTTTAAAGTTTGGGCTGCTCTTTCTGTCAGGCCACTAGAAGATGGTGGTTTGGAATTATCCTAATATGTCGAATCTCATTCAACTGCAATGAGTAACCAAAGTAACCAAATGGTAAATGATGGCTTGCTATCTGACCAAAACATCGGGACTCTGTGTGTTGCAAAATATTTTGTATTGTCATTCCAGTGTTTGACAAATGGATTCTATGCAGGTCCAATGTTTTTGAGTCTACAATGACTAAAAACATTGAACCCATGAAAGGACCTGCATAGTTGACATGCAACCGAGGCAAAAGTTTACCCAGCCATTCCCACTGATATACAGAAGCTTCTGGTGCTCATTTTTGTCCTTGTAAATACTCTGGGCACTGTTTCACTAACCTAGTTGTGTCTGCGTCCAAGACTGGCAAACAGACATGACTTCTCACTAACATCTTCAGTTTGGACACCCCTGGATGGCCCTGTTAGGGTTCAAATCTTCAAGTTAAAAAGTGAGGTCTGCAGATGCTGGAGATCAGAGCTGAAAATGTGTTGCTGGTTAAAGTGCAGCAGGTCAGGCAGCATCCAAGGAACAGGAAAATCGACGTTTCGGGCTAAAGCCCTTCATCAGGAATGAGGAAAGTGTGTCCAGCAGGCTAAGATAAAAGGTAGGGAGGAGAGACTTGGGGGAGGGGCGATGGAGATGTGATAGGTGGAAGGAGGTCAAGGTGAGGGTGATAGGCCGGAGTGGGGTAGGGGCGGAGAGGTCAGGAAGAAAATTGCAGGTTAGGCAATGGAACATAACAACACGACGGTTGGAGGAAGAGCGCCTCATCTTCCGCCTGGGAACCCTCCAACCACAAGGGATGAACTCAGATTTCTCCAGTTTCCTCATTTCCCCTCCCCCCACCTTGTCTCAGTCGATTCCCTCGAACTCAGCACCGCCCTCCTAACCTGCAATTTTTTTCCTGACCTCTCCGCCCCCACCCCACTCCGGCCTATCACCCTCACCTTGACCTCCTTCCACCTATCACATTTCCCATCGCCCCTCCCCCAAGTCCCTCCTCCCTACCTTTTATCTTAGCCTGCTGGACACACTTTCCTCATTCCTGATGAAGGGCTTTAGCCCGAAACGTCGAATTTCCTGTTCCTTGGATGCTGCCTGACCTGCTGCGCTTTAACCAGCAACACATTTTCAGCCCTGTTAGGGTTCAGTCAGTATTTGACAGCAACCTTTGCTCAGGACACTCACACCCCATAACAATACATCATTCTGAACTGCAAACAGGTCTCTCTGGGCCAAAAAGCTTTTAATTTTTGCTCTGGCAGCCTTTTAGTTTCCCCATTAATACCAATTATTTCAGTTTGGACAGAACTGGATCTTTCCATGTCCAAAGTCCAATATGTAGGAACTGACCAGTAGCATGTCCTGAAAATTCAATGTCATGACCGACTCTTCCACTGGGCATACCATAGGTGACATATCTGCCAATGGAAGATGGTAATTGTATCCTCATTTGCTACTTACTCTCCCGTATGGTATTCTAATTCGTAATTATAAGCACTGAAAATTGGACCTGACCAATGAATGTGACCTGAACTTATGGGTGGCACTATCTTATCCTATTTAAGCAGGATAAGATAGTGCCACCCTGATGAAGGGCTTTTGCCCGAAACGTCGAATTTTCTGTTCCTTGGATGCTGCCTGACCTGCTGCGCTTTAACCAGCAACACATTTTCAGCTCTGATCTCCAGCATCTGCAGACCTCACTTTTTACTCCTATTTAAGCAGACCAAGTTGGGGTTTGTGGTCCATGATTATCATGGATTTTCACTCAAAGATAATGATGAAACTTTCTAACTCCAAATATGACTGCCAATCCGTCTTTTTCTATTTGGGTGTATCTACACCCTGCAATGGCCAAAGTCCTGGATATGCAAGTTATTGGTGTTCCTCTCTAATGGGCCACTAATGAGCTAATACCACCCTGATGCCAATTGGGGATGCATCGCGTATCAATTTGATCTTTCTTGGGATCATAGTGTGTCAACATATTACAGGATGATAATTGTTTCTTTACTTCATCAAAAGCTAGGACCTGATAAGATGACCATTTCCAAGGCCCTTTTTTTTAGGAGCTAGTGCAAAGGTGCCATGATGGAACCCAGGTTATGTATGAACTTTCCAACTTAATTTACCAGCACAAGAAATTACCGAAGTTCTTGGAAAGCCTGGGCACTTTTGATTACTCTTACTTTATCTTCCAGCAGGTGTAACCCAATCCTGTAGCCTTAATAGATCTCTTGGTTGGCTTGGAGCGCACTCTCTTCCCCTTCTTAATCATACATCTGCCTCAGAATGTTGTCTTTGGACTACATTCAAGTTCTGTAAGTATTTCTTATTAACTTTCTATGTTCTCAGGACATCGTCAATGTAAATGGTGACTTGAGGGACCTTGCAAAATGTTCTTCATTATCCAATGAAAAATTGACCAGGCTGACAACATTCTGGGAATGGCAGTCTTGTATATTTGATACAAGCCCTTATGGGTATTAATTGTAACATATATCTGAGACTCCTGGTCTAAATCCAATTGCAAGAAAGCATGGCTCATGTCACCCATCGTGAAGGACAACACTCCTGTCAGCTTTGCAGACAAATTCTCTAACCGAGGGATTAGGTATTTATCCTACCATGAAAAAGCAGTTTACTGTTTGTTTAAAATCCCAATAAAGGCAAACTGACCTATTGAGCTTCAAAATTAGTACGGCCAGTGCTACCCATGCTGCAGATTGGACTCCACTTTCCAGTCTTCTGAGTTCTGCTTCTACTTTTGCCCATAAGGCAAATGGCACTGGTTGGGCCTTGTACAATCACACAATTACTTCCTCGACAACATGCAGTCACTTTGGCTCCTCTGTCTGTCCCTCGACCATCCTGAAAATGTTCACTCAGGCAGCCATTTTCAAACTGAAAAATGTTGAACCCATCGAGATGAATCTCTCGCAACTAATTTAGCCCCATTAAGCTTGGTCCCGAGCTTTCAATCATTGGTAACTGAACTAGCTGCCTTTCGTAGGTGACCGGAACAGAAGTTGTACCCTTAATCTGCAAAGGCTCCCAGGTATAGGTTCTCAGCCTGGCTGAAATCTTGCTTCAAATGAAGTCCAGAGCAAATTTTATTAATATTAGTGTTTCTGTAATGACTGATATGACCACACCGTTATCGACCTCCATTTGAATTGGATGGCCGTTTAACCAGATGTCTATCTTGACTGGTTCTGATTTGGATGTTGCTACACAATTTAAGCATTCCAAAACAGATGCTGGTGGAGTTTCCAAGCTATGAACTCTTCTAGAAACCCTCCTGGATACTTGTCTATGTGTTAATTTATTCAATTTAAGTCCAGTAGGGCTCTATCGCTGTCACATATTGACAACAATGTAATTGTTTGGCTGAGACTTGGCTTTGGAGAAAGTGAGGTCTGCAGATAGTGGAGATCAGAGCCGAGAGTGTGTTGCTGGAAAAGCACAGCAGGTCAGGCACATCTGAGGAGCAGAAGAAGCGATGTTTCAGGCCAGAGCCCTTCATCAGGAATCCATTCCTGATGAATGGCCCAAAATATTGATTTTCCTGTTGCTCAGATGCTCCCTGACCTGCTGTGCTTTTCCAGCAACACACTGAGACTTGGTTTTGTTTTGGGGTTTTGCTGTGGGCTGACCTAGAGTTATTCTTTTCACGACAGAATACCTTGCAACTCATGTGCTTCCCTTGCCATATTTTGCAATGATAAAGCCAGTTGTAGCATGTGTTTGAAGTCCAGTTGAGCTTCAGCCAGTAGGTGTTTTTGATTAGTCACATCATTCATCTCGCATACTAAATGGTCTCTAAGCATTTCATGAAGGGTTGAATCAAATTTACAAGCTTCTGCCAGTCATCTTAACCTAGTCAAACTCCCCTGGTTCTCAAATTGCTGGATAAAAGCAATAGCATCTCAGAATTAAAGGAAGCTTGGGATAGTAATATTCTTTAATGGTGTCAATCAATTCTTGAAAGGTTTTCATATCTGGTGCCTCAGGGAACATTAGGCTCCTAATGACAGAAAAGGCTGCACATCCACAGGTTGTCAGGAGAATTACTCATTATTTTTCATCTGCCACAATGTCATTTGCCTGGAAAAAATAAGCTGCAAATGTGTTGCTGGTCAAAGCACAGCAGGCCAGGCAGCATCTCAGGAATAGAGAATTCGACGTTTCGAGCATAAGCCCTTCATCAGGAATAAGAGAGAGAGAGCCAAGCAGGCTAAGATAAAAGGTAGGGAGGAGGGACTAGGGGGAGGGGCGATGGAGGTGGGATAGGTGGAAGGAGGTCAAGGTGAGGGTGATAGGCCGGAGTGGAGTGGGGGCGGAGAGGTCAGGAAGAGGATTGCAGGTTAGGAGGGCGGTGCTGAGTTGAGGGAACCGACTGAGACAAGGTGGGGGGAGGGGAAATGAGGAAGCTGGAGAAATCTGAATTCATACCTTGTGGTTGGAGGGTTCCCAGGCGGAAGATGAGGCGCTCCTCCTCCAGCCGTCGTGTAGTTGTGTTCTGCCGGTGGAGGAGTCCAAGGACCTGCATGTCCTCGGTGGAGTGGGAGGGGGAGTTAAAGTGTTGAGCCACGGGGTGATTGGGTTGGTTGGTTCGGGCGGCCCGGAGGTGTTCTCTGAAGCGTTCCGCAAGTAAGCGGCCTGTCTCACCAATATAGAGGAGGCCACATCGGGTGCAGCGGATGCAATAGATGATGTGTGTGGAGGTACAGGTGAACTTGTGGCGGATATGGAAGGATCCCTTGGGGCCTTGGAGGGAAGTGAGTGTGGAGGTGTGGGCGCAAGTTTTACATTTCCTGCGGTTGCAGGGGAAGGTGCCGGGGGTGGAGGTTGGGTTGGTGGGGGGTGTGGATCTGACAAGGGAGTCACGAAGGGAGTGGTCCTTGCGGAACGCTGATAGGGGAGGGGAGGGAAATATATCCTTGGTGGTGGGGTCCGTTTGGAGGTGGCGGAAATGGCGGCGGATGATACGTTGTATGCGCAGGTTGGTGGGGTGGTAGGTGAGAACCAGTGGGGTTCTGTCTTGGTGGCGGTTGGAGGAGCGGGGCTCAAGGGCGGAGGAGCGGGAAGTGGAGGAAATGCGGTGGAGGGCATCGTCGATCACGTCTGGGGGGAATCTGCGGTCCTTGAAGAAGGAGGCCATCTGGGCTGTGCGGTGTTGGAATTGGTCCTCCTGGGAGCAGATGCGGCGGAGACGAAGGAATTGGGAATATGGGATGGCGTTTTTACAGGGGCCAGGGTGGGAGGAGGTGTAGTCCAGGTAGCTGTGGGAGTCAGTCGGTTTATAATAGATATCTGTGTTGAGTCGGTCGCCCGAGATAGAAATGGAAAGGTCTAGGAAGGGGAGGGAGGAGTCTGAGACAGTCCAGGTGAATTTCAGGTCGGGATGGAAGGTGTTAGTAAAGTTGATGAACTGTTCAACCTCCTCGTGGGAGCACGAGGCAGCGCCGATACAGTCATCGATGTAGCGGAGGAAAAGGTGGGGGTGGTGCCAGTGTAGTTGCGGAAGATGGACTGTTCCACATATCCTACGAAGAGGCAGACAGAACCCCACTGGTTCTCACCTACCACCCCACCAACCTGCGCATACAACGTATCATCCGCCGCCATTTCCGCCACCTCCAAACGGACCCCACCACCAAGGATATATTTCCCTCCCCTCCCCTATCAGCGTTCCGCAAGGACCACTCCCTTCGTGACTCCCTTGTCAGATCCACACCCCCCACCAACCCAACCTCCACCCCCGGCACCTTCCCCTGCAACCGCAGGAAATGTAAAACTTGCGCCCACACCTCCACACTCACTTCCCTCCAAGGCCCCAAGGGATCCTTCCATATCCGCCACAAGTTCACCTGTACCTCCACACACATCATCTATTGCATCCGCTGCACCCGATGTGGCCTCCTCTATATTGGTGAGACAGGCCGCTTACTTGCGGAACGCTTCAGAGAACACCTCCGGGCCGCCCGAACCAACCAACCCAATCACCCCGTGGCTCAACACTTTAACTCCCCCTCCCACTCCACCGAGGACATGCAGGTCCTTGGACTCCTCCACCGGCAGAACACAACTACACGACGGCTGGAGGAGGAGCGCCTCATCTTCCGCCTGGGAACCCTCCAACCACAAGGTATGAATTCAGATTTCTCCAGCTTCCTCATTTCCCCTCCCCCCACCTTGTCTCAGTCGGTTCCCTCAACTCAGCACCGCCCTCCTAACCTGCAATCCTCTTCCTGACCTCTCCGCCCCCACCCCACTCCGGCTTATCACCCTCACCTTGACCTCCTTCCACCTATCCCACCTCCATCGCCCCTCCCCCTAGTCCCTCCTCCCTACCTTTTATCTTAGCCTGCTTGGCTCTCTCTCTCTTATTCCTGATGAAGGGCTTATGCTCGAAACGTCGAATTCTCTATTCCTGAGATGCTGCCTGGCCTGCTGTGCTTTGACCAGCAACACATTTGCAGCTGTGATCTCCAGCATCTGCAGACCTCATTTTTTACTGGAAAAAATAAAGCATTCTTTCCACATACTAAGTCCAAGCCTTGTCAGTAGGGTCAAACAAATCAAGCTTCCCAAACAGAGGCATGATGTAAGCAAATGCTTACACCCGACTTCAAAACAACTGCTGTGAGCAAGTTTCTTCAGGATCATGTTTTATTCTCGCCACCAGTGAAATAACTTTTCAGAGGTCGGCTTCCCAACATCAATCATCCTTTATTTAAAAATACATAGCCTTTGACAAAAATACTACGCTCATTGGCTAAGGCATTCAGGGGCCCAATATCCCTGACATTCATTCTTTGATGTCAGCCAGGTCTCTCTGATTGGACCAGATTAACAGTGCCAATCAGGGAACTTCTATTTCATGATGTTCAGCTGGCTGACCTTGTTACAACCACTACAAAACCCATTGTAGAAACCTAAGGATGAAATCAATAATTAAGTTTGTTAACAGAAGATTGAGAATCGAGGGGCATTGCTTTGTTACTCCATACTCAAAAAAGCATTCAGGAAATTAACGAATAAAGAAGAGATTGGTTAGAAATTCTAAGCGTTTTTAAATAGAGGTATTAAAATCAATTCACATGAGTCATAACTTTTCAGAGGTCAAAATCCGATAGTAGTTCCCTCTGTGAACTGGACCCTGTATTTATATCCCTTGCAGATGAAGTGTAGACTTCTTAGAAAGTTAAAAATCACAAAACACCAGGTTATTGTCCAACAGGTTTAATTGGAAGCACTAGCTTTCGGAGAGCTGCTCCTTTGTTGGGTGGTTGTGATCAGGGGTGCTCCGAAAGCTAGTGTGCTTCTAACTAAACCTGTTGGACTATAACCTGGTGTTGTGCGATTTTTAACTTTGTACACCGCAGTCCAACACTGGCAAATCATGACTTCTTAGACACTTATAATAATCAAGGGGGGACTTCAATATGTAGGTAGATTCGGCAAATCTACCTACATATGTAGGTAGATTTGGATCTCAAGAAATGAAAGTTGTAGAATGTTTACAAGATGTTTTTGGAGTAGCTTGTGGTAGAGCCCACTAAGGAACAGGCAACTCTGAATCTGATGATATGTAATCAGGCAGTCTTGATTAAGGTACTTAAGGTGAAGGAACCCTTAGTGGGGCAGTGACTATGATATGATAGAATTCATCCTACAGTTTGAGATGAGAAGCTGGAATCAGATGTAACAGTGTTGAGTAACATTACTATAAAGACATGAGGGATGAGCTGGCTTGGTTGATTGGAAGGGGAACCTAGCAATCTTTTTCTCAATGTCAGCAAAACAAAAAAAAACAGATCAATGACTCCAGGAGGAAAAGAGGTGGACTCAGCCTGATCTACATCGTCAGAGCTGAGGTGGAGAGTGTCAAAAGTATCAATTTCCTAGGATTGATGATAACCAACAATCTGTCCTAGACCTTCCACATAGGTGTGAGCGTCAAAAGGCACAACAACATCTCTTTTTACTCAGGCAGCTTGGGAAATTTGGAATGTCCATAAGGACACACCAACTTTTACAGACATACCATAGAAAGCATTCTATCCAGGTGCAGAATGGCCTCATATGCTAACTGCTCTGCCCAAGACAGTAGGAAACTACAGAAAGTTGTGTGCACAGCCCAGACCATCACGGAAGTCAACTTCCCATCCATGGACTCCATTTACACTTCTCATTGCAGCAGAAAGGGTGCCAACATCATCAAAGACCCCTCTGACCCCAGTAATACTCTCTGCCACTCTCTTCTGTCTGGCAGAAGATACAGAAGCTTGAACATATGTACCAACAGGTTTAAGGATAGCCTCTTCCCTGCTGAATGGACCTCTCTAACGTGAAATCTAATCTTGATTTTGCTTTTGTGCACCTCCTGTGCAGCTGTAACCTTGTATGCCTCACTCTGTCTAAGAACCCATGAATCTATTTGTGCTTATTTGCTACGGTTTGCCTGTGCTGCTTACAAAACAAAACTGTTCACGACACTTTGGTACACACAACAATAAATCATAACGAATTAAATCAAAGGAGAGGTGATAGAGGATTGGAGGATGCTAATGTGCTATCAATATTTAAGAAGTAAGTGTAATGGTGAGTCAGAAATGATTTTTAAAAATATTTTCCCCAGCCACCATGTGTGTGCAGGTGTGAGACACAGTGAGAGACAACAGGTGTACAAATGTTTATCCAATTTTCACCACCAGGAAGAAACACCAGGGTGGCTAGTGACAAGTAGTGCCCTTCTCAGAGGGCACAAAAATTATATATTCAGAACAGATCATCAAGAGTTAATCATTAAGGGTTAATTGGCCATGACAACAAGCAGTTGAAATAAAGTGGAAAAGTATGTGGAAAACAGGTTCAATGCGAAAACAGCCTGTTTTTACTGAGAGTTGAACACTTGATACGAAAATGTCTGTGAAAAGTTTCAATGGGCTGACACGGAGTCACCTGGCAATGGTTTTTTTGTATAACGGAATGTCTGGAAAAGTACTGAAAGTACCACAGAATTATATTAAGTATGTAATCTTAGATTCAGAATAGTATTAGTATTAGAGACTTTGCCCAATTCAGTGGAGTTCATCTTGGGTCAGGATATGCAATTATAAGACGACAATGAGACTTTGTTGTGTTACATACTGTTGGACTTCACTTTGGACCAACATCGTGAACATTGCCAGGAATCCCAAGTTCTCCAGACTGACAATCTGGAAAGTGGGAGGGCATCAGGCTCATAGTCACTACACATTTACTACTTTTGATACATAGTCCATTGCTTAATATATACTCACCGCTCAATATATTAATCTACAGGTAACACCCACTTTTCGAATGTTCGCTTTATGCCATTTTGCTTTTATGAAAGACCAACATTAGTACCTGTTTTCATGAATCTGAAAAGCATTTTCACTTTTACGAAAGAAAAGTGAAATGTTTCCCACATAAATCATGCATCTTTGCTTTACGCCATTGTCGGCTTATGAAAGTTTCCTGGGAGTGCTCTACTTTCGGATAGCAGGCAACACCTGTTCCGCTTAATATATACTCACCACTCAATATATTAATCTACTGCTTAATATATACAAATGACTAGAATCCCACCAAATCCAGTATCAAACCATAACAGGGAGTAAGGGATAAAATAAAGTAATTTTGAAGGGCTGATTTAATCTGCACTTGGAGTGACAGGGATCATTTAAGAACACTCAGCATAGCTTTGTTGAGAGGTAATACCAGATCAACTTGATTGAATTTTTCAAAGAGACGACCAATTGTGTCGAGAAGAGCAATGCATTTGGATGTAACTTATTTGGACTTCACAAGGCTTTTCATAAGGTCCCACATGAGGGACTGACAGCAAAGGTAAGAGCCCATAGGATCCGAAGAAATTTGAGAAATTTCATCCACAATTGGCTGAATGGCAAGAAGGCACTCGTGGGGTGATGGTTGAGAGGTGTTTTCCACTCATAAGTCTATCTTCAGTGGGGTCCCACAGAGGTCTGTGTGGGAGCCCTTGCCGTTTGTAGTTTATATAAAAATTTAGACTTAAAATTAGGAGGGTTGATCAGTAAGTTTGCAGATGATACAAAAATTGGTGGGCTTGTAAATAGTGAAGATTCTAGGAGGATACAGACAGCTGGGTCAGATAGGCTGATCAGCAGCAAATGGAATTCAATCTGGATATATGGGAGGTGATACATTTGAGCAAGACAAAATGGCAAGGGAATACCTGACAAAAGGTAGGTCACTGGGAAGTACAGAGGATCAGAGGGATCTTGTTATGCATGTATATTGGTTCCTCAAGTTATCGTGACAGATAGATAAAATGAGTAAGAAGTCATATGGGATACTGGCCTTTTATCAGCTGAGGTATACAGTTTAGGAGCAATGAGGTTATGTTGGAACTATATAAACTGTTGGTTAGGCCACAGTTGGAGTATTACGTGCAGTCCTGGAGTCTATATTATGGGAGGGATGTGATAGCACTGAAGAGGATACAGAGATTTGCCAGAATGTTGCCTGAGTTGGAGAGTTTCACTTACGATAAGGGATTAGACAAATTGGGGTTATTTTTCCTTAGATCAGAGGAGTTTGAGAGGGGACATGATTGAGATGCATAAAATTTATGAGGAACATAGACAGGAAGAAATCTTTTCCCTTGATGGAGGGATCAATGACTAGAAGGCATAGATTTAAAGGGAAGGGGCAGAAGGTTTGAGGAGATTTGAGGAAAAGCATTTTCACCCAGAGAATAGTGACAATCTGCAACTCACTGCCTTTAAGGATTGTAAAGGCAGAAGTCCTCATAACATTTATGATATATTTAGATTTGCATTTGCGATACCAAGGCTATGGGCCATATGGTGGAAAAGGGGTTTAGAATAGTTTGGAATAGAATAGTAAAACAATGGACAAAGGGCCTTTTTCTATGCTTTGGATCTCTATGACCCTAAATCAGAGCTAGGATAGCAACAGTGGAGAATGGGTTCTCCAAATACATAGAATTGCTCAGCAAAAGACAGAGTAGAAACCTTAAAGAAAATAATTATGACCTCGAATTTGGAATGTCTTGTTGCATAAGGCTGAAATGTGGATCTTGAAAAAGTGAACATCCACAGACTGAAAAATCGTGAAGTGCAATTCTGCAGTAGAATGGAGTGAGTTAGTTATAAAGAACAGACGAGTAAATAAGAAATTTCTTAGGGTGGTGGAAGAGTGGTATTCATTGGTGAATGTCATCAAGGACCAGCAGCAAGGCACAAAATCTTGCTGGAGGAGGTAGAAGAAATATTAGAGAGGTGTACACCGAAAAAGAAAATGACTTAGACAACTCAATTAAAAGTGGAGGTCCTACCAGGAACTGAAGGAAGTGCAGGCATGCAGAATGAGCATAAGATCTGCTTTTTGGCATATCAATACAACCAAACAGAAATTTAGAAATGTTTTAATTTACTGACATTTGCCAAAAAATATTACCGCTGTGGATGAAAATCAAACAGTATAAGAAGTTCACTTTGAGGTGGTCATAATACTATTCAGCAAGTATTTTATTTACCTTATAATTCCAAGCTGTGTGAGGATCAGGATGAGCTTGTTTCTTTAACATATTTGTCCAGTTTTGTGCTTCTGATTTGCAGTTAACATCACTCAAATGGAGTTTATAGTTATAATCATGTATCCCATTCACTTCAAACATCACATATTTCACTTTAATGTCCTCTACATAATTATTGTTATACCATCTGAAACATCACAAAACAGATGTGAGCAAGTACCAAATTCTGGTTAGGGTTGCTGGAGACCTCTTAAATCTTGTTGTTCAACTACTTACTGGACTGATGGGTGGGGCTTTCATTTAACATCGGAAGCAGTACACTTTTAATAATACAGCCATAACATAATATTGAGTTACATGTTCAAATACTGAAGTAGAACATGAAATGAGAACCATCAAATTCAAGGGCAAACATCTGGCAAAATGAGCCAAAGATTGACACATCAATACACAAATGAAACCTTGCTGCAGAATTTCACATTTAAACCAATCAGGGATGGATTCAACAGTATTATATTTCCTCTGGCATAGACATTCGGCACAATTGTCATCTCTGGTTACATTTCAGAATTTTACTTATGAGAGAGGGGTTCAATAGCAACTACGCTGAGTGCGAATCTAAGTTTTCCTTCTGCAGCTTTAGGATATTTATTGCATTAATTAATGCTACATTTTATTTTTTTTTTAGTTTGATTGGTCCTCGAGTTAGACTTTAACAGTACCTTCCTCAGATTGAAGGGGCACTTGTTTTGAATTCTGCCTGGAGGTACTTGCATTGCCCCATTTTATTCCAACTGGTTCAATCAAGAAAGACACAGTTATGCTTCTAATCCTATTTCAGTCGCTTAACTTGCTCTGCATTGAAACTTGTAGCTAATTAGAATTAATAATTCTTCATCCTTCTCAGTGCCTATAGTTTGTGGAAAATATAGCCTTAAATTTTAATCCACAAATGTAAATCAGCATATTTGTTATACACAAACATGTTTAGTAATTCATAATAAATCTTGAACATCAATAGCATTTCCTCGACTCATGTTTCTTCCGACTCACACCCACCATAATATACTATTTTCTCTTTACTTTTGTTTGTCCCATGCTCTCTCAAAGGCAATGACATACATTGAGAATTATTTTCATATAATTTTTCATTGGTTTTCCAATTGACCACTTGGAATCTCTGATATTCCAATCGACCAATTTACAATATCTGAGCTATCTTTAGAGTAACTTACTTTAAAATTATTGGATTGAGATAATCAGTTCTGTGTGACATGTCTGCTTTTAGTCCTAACAGTTGGTCAAATACTTCATCTCTTCTGATAGAGATTGTTGCAAGATCTTTCCTCCAATTAGCAACTTGCTTATCTGTTACCTTTGGGATGTTTCTAGTGTCCTCCATCACAAAGACTGATACAAAGTAGTAAATTATATGGTATTTCTGTGTTGCTCGTAATTAATTCCCCAGTTGTATTCTCGAAGGGTCCTACACTCACTTTACTCTTTCTTCTTATATACTTACAGTAGCTCTTATTTGTTTGTCTATTTCTTGCTAATTTGCCTTTACAAACAGTTTTCTCCATCTTTGTTAGCTTTTTAGTCATCCACTGCTGATTCCCCAAAAAAACTCCCAATTCTCTGATTACTGGTTTTCACTGTTTTATATGTAATAGGCTTTGGTTAGATATTCTCCTTGATGGCCTTTACTTTTAAACCACAAAGTGGTGGAGGCTGGTACAATTGCAACATTTAAAAGGCATTTGGATGGGTATATGAATAGGAAGGGTTGGAGGGATATGGGCCGGGTGCTGGTAGGTGGGACTAGATTGGGTTGGGATATCTGATCGGCATGGATGGGTTGGACCAAAGGGTCTGTTTCCATGTTGTACATCTCAATGACTCTAAAGGGGAGCACAATTTTCAGATGGGTCTAGCTTCTGTCCAGGGATGGGAGATTCAAATTATTACCCTATGTGAGCAAGTGACAGGGAGGTTAAATATTGTATTCTCAGTGCCATTCTGGTAGTCATTGGCTAAAATTTGCCTCAATGGGCTATTAAAATATGAAAACTCTTAGCATGTATGGCTCGATATAACAACAAGTTGTGCTGATTTAATTTTTAAGATATTTTTAATTGATGAACTTTTCCTTGTTCTATTGTATTGTTTTACTACTTTACAATGAATACTGATTTTAAGGGAACTGTATTTGAAGAGAAAGCAGATAATTTTCTTTTTATATTTATTTGATTAAACAATTTTTATGACATTTTCACTAACAATAAGCTTTACAAGAACTTACAGTTGGAGCTCTGGTTTCCAAAGAGCTGCATAATGTGCCACCAAAGGGCATCCTAATGAAGCATAATCATATTTCACAATTAAATCTTCTTTTGCTGAATTTGGTCGAAATAACTTATCTGGATCATAAAAATCCCTGAAAAATATTTAATGTAGCTGTTAATAATAAACAGGATCAAGGACAAATTTAATAGTAAAGCTGTTTAGCAACATAGATTTGCTGTCTCTACTAACTTGTTTTTCCGAAGCATCTTTAATCTAGAAAACTATTCCAAGGTGTTATAGAGCTGAGGAAAAATTGGATGGCAAACCAAACAAGGAATTATAAGAATGATTACTAAAGAACCTGTTCAAAGAGATTAATTTTAAGAAGGATCTTAAAAAGGAGATAGAGGGGCAGAGAACAAGATAACTGAAGAAATTACAGAGCTGATCCAAGGTGAAGGGCCAAGACCGATGGATGGATTGTTGAGGAAGTGGCCTCAGACAGAGAAATGAAAAGTTCAACTGGGTGAATTATTCCAATGTCTTTCATTTATAGAGTGCTTTCAATTCATTACATGTGCACTGAGTGATCTTCTACTCTTCCTTGGTCACCCTTTATCTACCTGCCAGTACATTGTCCACCCCTCAATCAAACTTGTTCTTGGTCAAACAAGACCCTACTGTCATCTAACTCCCTTTTTCTAACCTTCTCTCACTACACAAAGAACATCAACATACTCTCCCCTCTTCCAATGAACATTTCTTAAATAAACATAACTAATATGTTCTCCAAATGCCTTATGTTCCAAAACCTGAAGGTGACCTCATATGCTCCAAGCCAGCTTTAAACTGTGAAGACATATGTTTCCAGTACACCTCTGCCTTCAATGCACGTTGCAAAAATCATTTAATGTGAAACATTTGTGTTTTAGTAAATATTCATGATGGACTGAAGCATTACAATTCCCGCTGCTTGCTATCAGGAATCCTGGGCACCTCCAAGTTGCCACACACTGCCACACACACAGGAAATAGAAATTTCAACTCCCACATGATTAACCTCTTTCCACTTCTTTGGCCATAATTAAAATTTTACTATGCAATTGAAATGTTCAGGAAGCAATGGAAAGCAAGGTTTGGCATTACAGGACACTATTTTCACACAATAGTAGCTAATTGTGCCTGGCAGGAGGTAGCAATATAGAACATAGAACAGAGAACAATAGAGCGCAGAACAGGCCTTTGGCCCTCGATGTTGTATCGACCTGTGAACTAATCTAAGCCTATAAACCTACACTATCCCATCATCATCCATATGCTTATCCAAGTACAGATTAAATACCCCTAATGTGGTTGAGTTAACTACATTGGCAGACAGGACATTCCACGCTCTTACCACTCTGAGTAAAGAACCTGCCTCTGACATCTGTCTTAAATCTATACCTCTCAATTTGCAGCTATGCTCCCTCATAAAAGCAGATGTCATCATCCTCGGAAAAGGACTCTCACTGTCCACCCTATCTAATCCTCTGATCATTTTGTATGTCTCTATTAAATCACCTCTTAGCCTTCTTCTCTTCAATGAGAACAGACCCAAGTCCTTTAGCCTTTCCTCATAAGACCTTCACTCCAGACCAGGCAACATCCTTGTAAATCTCCTCTGCACCTTTTCCAATGCTTCCACATCCTTCCTGTAATGGGGTGCCCAGAACTGCACACAATACTCCAAGTGAGGCTGCACTAGCATTTTGTACAGTAGAAGCATGACATCATGGCTCCGGAACTCAATCCCTCTACCAATAAAACCTAACACACTGTATGCCTTCTTAACAGCACTATCAGCCTGGGTAGCAACTTTCAGGGATCTATGTACAAGGACACCAAAATCCCTCTGCACATCCACACTACCAAGACTCTTTTCATTGGCTGAGTATTATGCCTTCCTGTTATTCTTTCCAAAGTGAATCACTTCATATTTATCTGCATTGAACTCCATTCAGTGCAATTCTGCAGTTTATTCAAGTCTCCCTGCAATCTGCAATATTCTTCCACACTGTCCACCACTCCACTGACTTTAGTATCATCTGCAAACTTACTAACCCATCCTGCATTCAAGTCATTTATAAATTGTCCCAAAACAGATCCTTGTGGCACACCACTAATAACCAATCTCCAGGCGGAATTGATCTCTAATCCAGCCTGCTAAATCACCTTCAATCCCATGCCTCTGCATTTTCTCCAATAGCCTACCATGTGGAGCCTTATCAAAGGCTTTATTGAAGTCCATGTACACCACATCAACTGCCCTACCCTCATCCACATGCTTGGTCATCTTGTGAGGTTTGTAAGACATGACCTGCCCTTGATGAATCCATGTTGACTATTTCTAATCAAATTGTTGCTTGCTAGATGAATATAAACCCTATCTCTTAAAAACCTTTCCAAAGTTTCTACAACAGACGTAAGGCTCACTAGTCTATAATTACCTGGGTCATCCCTACTGCCTTTCTTGAACAAGGGCACAACATTTACAATCCTCCAGTCTTCTGGTACTAAATCTGTAGATAATGACAACGCAAATATCAAGGTCAAAGGCTCAGCCATCTCTTCCCCAGCTTCCCAGAGAATTCTCGGAAAAATACCATCTGGTTCAGGAGACTTATCTAGTTTCACACCTTCTAGAATTGATAACACCTCCTCCTTACTAACCTCAATCTTTTCAAGTCTAATAGCCTGTACTTCAGTCTTCTCCTCTATAATATTCTCCTTTTCCTGAGTGAAAACAGAAATATTCATTTAGTATCTCTCTGATCTCAACAGAGTCCACACAGAACTTTCCACTTCTGTTTTTGACAGGCCCTATTCCTACCCTAGTCATCCTTTTATTCCTCACATATCTATAGAAAGCTTTAGGGTTCTCCTTTATTCTACCTGCTAAAGACTGTTCACGTCCCCTCCTTGTTCTTCTTAACTTTCTTTCTAAATCCTTCCTAGCTACTCTAACTCTCCATTGCCTCATATCAACCATCTTGCCTCAACGACACATAAGCCTCCCTCTTGTGTTTAACAAGAGATACAATTTATTTAGTAAACCACAGTTCCCTTATCAATCACTTCCTCCCTGCCTGACAGGGAGGAACCTTTCAAAGACACACAATATTTGTTCCTTAAAACAGCTCCACATTTCAATTGTCCCCGTCATCTGCATTTTTCTGCCCCATTCTATGCCTCCTAAGTCTTATCTAATCGCATTATAATTGCCCTACCCCCATCTGTAACTCTGGCCTTGTGGCACGTGCCTATCCCTTTCCAATGCGAAGCTAAAGGTAACCGAATTATGATCACTCTCTCCAAAATACTCACCTGTCACTAAATCAAACACCCTGGCCTGGTTCATTACTATGTACCAGATCCAGTGTGCCCTCCCCTCGTCTTTGATATACTGTGTCAGGAAACCCTCCTGCACACAGAGGACAAAAACTGATCCATCCGATGTACTAGTTATAGCATTTCCAGTCAATATTGGGGAAGTTAAAGTCCCTATAATGACCACTATGTTCCTTTCACTCCTGCCAATTGATTTGCCAAATCTCTCCTCCACATCCCTGAAACTTTGTGGAGGCCTAGAAAATACTCCCAGCAGTGTGACCTCTCCTCTCCTGTTTCTATCCTCAGCTCATACCACCTATGTAGACGATTCCTCATCAAAAGTTCTTTCAGCCACCGTTATACAGTCCTTGACTAACAAAGCCACACCTTCCCCTCTTTTACCACCTTCCCTGATCTTAAATGAAAGATCTAAACCCTGGAACTTGCATTATCCATTCCTGACCTTGATCAATCCATGTCTCGGAAACGGCCACAACATCGAAGTGTCAGGTACCCATCCACGCTGCAACCTTATTCCAGATGCTCCTGACGTTGAAGTATGAACACTTCAAACCAGCTTGCTGTCTGCCAACACACTCCTGTGACCGTGAAATCCTGTCCGTCCTCCCTACTCTCATCCTCCTGTGTACTGGAACCACACCACAGGTTCCCATCTCCCTGCTGAGCTAGTTTAAACCATCTCGAATAGCACTAGCCAATTTCCCACCCAGGATATTAGTAACCCTCTGGTTCAAGTGAAGACCATTCTGTTTAGAGGTCCCACCTTCTCCAGAATGAGCCCCAATTATCCAAAAGCCTGAAACCCTCCCTCCTGCACCATCCCTGCAGCCACATGTCCAGCTATATCTCTCCCTGTTCTTCGCTTCACTATCATGTGGCACAGGTAACAAGCCAGAGAGAACAATTCTGTTCTTGCTCTCATTTCCACCCTAGCTCTCTGAAATCCTGCCTTACATCCCTATCCCTCTTTCTACCTATGTCTTTGATACCTGTGTGGATTACAACTTGGGGATGGTCACCCTCTCCCTTCGGGACCCAAAAACACGATCCGAGACATCATGGACCCTGGCACCTGGGAGGCAACACACCAACCATATCTGTTGATGTGAAGTGCATCAAGTTTGGAACAGGAATTTGAACTTGGAAAAAAACACTGGCCAATGTAAGCTGAGCCACTACTGTCTTGTAGTAAGAAGTAGTATGTTATGTATGTTATCAGAGTTCCTTCACATCCTGCTTTAAAAAAAAACTGAACTATACAAAGTACATTAAATATTAAGCAAGAGTGCTGCAAATTCCAGTTAGAATTTATTGTTAAAACTGTTGGTTTTGAGCTAAAAAGGGATTTATGCAAAAAAAAACACCGGTGCTATCATGATTTACAGTATGGTATCTGAGAGTAATGATGGAACTAATTGCTAAAACAAAGCTGTCATGATTGTACATTTACGAAATCTAAGATAAATAACCCAATTTGAACACATTCTCTTGATATTTCTTAAGTAGACGGAGAGCAGCTAGCAATAGGTAAACATAGATTAAATAATGCAGTAGCCTTTTCAAAACTGCTGTCCATTTTGAATGTGATAATGTAGATGTCCTCACCTGTGGCCTGCAAAGAACGCAAGGATAGAGGAACACTGAATATCATATATATTTGAATAATTTGGTTGTAGTAATGAACATTCAAACAAATCATCCTTCTTAAAATACAAAACATCACTGGTTTTAACATCTATGTTACCTGGATGGGATGAATGGACACTGCAAATCAGGAGTTAGTAGTATGAAGTTAGATAATTTGCAAGACCGCCCATTTATGAATTAAAATAGCATGCCATCTTTGCAAAAGTACTTATATGCTTTTCTTGAAGTTGCCTAGATAATTAGATTATGTGCATCTGGGTCAGATGCTGACCAACTGCGTCATTAATATTCCATTGTTTTGGAAGACATCCTGTCAAGCAGAAAATCTAAACCCACCAACTTGATCTTACTCATTCAGCTGCAATATGCTATCCAAAGAAAGAAAGAGTTAATACTCACTTTTTAATAACATACGTGAAGTTATTCTGAAGAACTGATGGATCAAGTATTTCTTTACTACATGCAGTCACTCTTCTATTTTGCAAATAAAACAGAAATAAATTAGGATCTTCATATTTTCATGAATTACATTTTTATTAATATTGAAATTATTAACAGACAAAACCAAAGAAAAATTAGTTTAGACATTCTAGTCCTATTTTGGGAACTTGACAAAATGTAGTGTGTGTTAGGAGATTTAAAAAATACTTCTTATAAATCAATTTCCCTATAGCTAAGAACAAAGAAATGTCAAACAAACAAGTCAAGGTAAAGAACTAATTTAACATCAATTGATGGAATGGTATGATCCAATCTCATTAGCGTCTCTTTTCAGATACGCATTTACCTCTGGAGTGTCCAAGGATCTTTGTGCATGTCAATTCCCTAATCAAACATTGCACCTTGACAATATCCACGCATATTTTGACCAGACCCTTTTTCATTGTCTCCACTGCCTCTGATTTGTCATGTCTGACATCAATTATTAGATGGATAGAATTTTTAAAAAATTATTAGGTCAATTAAAGTCATTGTCCTCAGTCCCCACTGCAAACCTCATGCCAACTCTCATACATTACTGCTGTTTTGATGATCCTCATGCATTCAAGAGGGCAGATGTTCAAACTGGAATCTATAATAAAATTACCAAGTGTTTTCAAAGATCTTTACACTGATGAACATTCTAACATACAACTGGCCACAAAGTTTACCATAATTCACTGATATTCAAATGGGCTCTTTTTCATTTTATGTTTACGTGATTTATGAACTCAATTCCAAGAAATTCAATAGAATCACATTTATTCTTTGTACGTATGTTAGTGTGGTAAGCAGATTTCTATGCACAATGCAGTGGGAGTTGAAATGTTGTTGCTTGAGTGAAGGTAAATATAGAAGATGGAAGGGAAGATTTTCAAAAGAAGGGCTTTTGGGTGGAAGGAGATCCAGGCAGAAAAGGCCTAATATCCTTGCTGAAAGTGGATAGATTAAGTAGAGATTTAAAGATGAATGAAGCGTCTGAAGGGAAGGGTTGGTAGTGGGATTCTAAGGATCAAATTTGGGGTACCGATGGGAAAGAGACCAGTTACAGTCAAAGGGGAAAGCAAGACTCAGTATGGCAGGTCTAGAGTCACTGTTAGGTCATTGAAGAAAACAAAATAAGTGTAATGGGAGGGTTCAGGATCAGAGAACGTATGGCCGTGAGTGTCAGCATGGGGAAGACAGATGGCATGAGAGGGGAATGGCTTTGGAGTGGAGGGTTACAGGGAGAGATTTAAATGTAATGGAGGGAAAAGAATGAAACATCAGGTAGATAGAGAATAGTGGGAGGAATATTTGTGAGTGAGAGGATAGAGGAGTGAATCTGAAATGTAACATGCACTCTACTTTTATTAAAAGTAGCTTGTATGAATATATGCTTGACTTTAGACAGGATAGAGTGAAAATATAATCTGGGGATGACATGAGTTTTTAGGATTTCTAGGCGTTGCCTCGGTTGGAGAGATGCTGCCTATATTCCTTTCACCAAGGTTTTAAGCTTCTCCTCCCATTCTCTTTCTGACACACCTGCCTAAGGGTTGATACGGGCACCCAGGTATTTCTCAGTATCACCTGGAGGTACATAGGATATAGATTTGTTACGCAGCTTCCAGTTAGCGAAGTGATTGTACAAGAAGGTCTTCCTCTTGAATGTAAAGTGGAAGCCTTTTGTCTTCGCAATGTTAATGTTGAGGCCCATATGGTCACAATATGACTGGAGTAGCTTCAGATTCCTCCCCATACCGGTGTGGGAGTCACTCAGAAGGGCTATGTTATCTGCGAAGGCAAAGTTGAGCAGTTGAGTCTTCAGTCTCCCAGGGGCATAGCTCCTTTCAATGCACAATTGGGTGGCTAAAGCAACTCCTGAATAATTAGTTAAATGAACGAAAACCATCGATGAATATGTTCTCACATGTCTATCCCCCTTCTACACAGAGTGTAATTATGTGAGAACCAGAGTCCTCATTCACCTGATTTTTGGAAGAAGTAGAGATAAGGTGAAGAAGCTCTTTTTTGTCCAAATGCAGAGGGGCTGTCTGGATGTAAATATCAAAGAGGGCATTGGTGAAGATGCGCATTGGTGGATCAATGCATCCATAGGACAAAAACTACTTACCTGCAGACATCTAAAGGTGATGCCACAGGCATCTGAGAATATTCAGTGAAATAAACATTGAAATAAGTTAACTTTAGAATTAGAATTCAAATTAGCTTTATTGTAGCATGTACTCAAATGAGTACATTAGTCGACAAGTCACCTATTATATCGCCATCTTAGGTACAAAGGTACATAGGTGCAGATTCTTCAGAACAAATTCTTAGGACAAACAAAATTAGAAAGATAAAGAAATAAAATGTTCAGAATAACAGTTCTTCCAACCGTGTCCACACCTAGTCTCTAGTTTCTGCTGGGCCTTGACTCCAGAGCACGCTGAGCTTCACCTTGAGTCACTTGAGGCTGGGAGACCACTCTGGAATCAACTTGGAGCCAGAAGTCCATGCTGAGGTCATGCTGGGCCAAAGGACTGCCACACCACGCAAGGAGACTGTCACACTGGCCGCTGAGAGACCACCACAATGGGCCACCAAGAGACCAATATGTTGGGTCACTGAGAGACTGCCATGTCAGGCCAGGAGACTACAATGCTGGGCCGGGAGTAAGCCATGCCAGCCACTGAGAGATCACCATAGCGGACTGTTGAGAGATTGCCACGCCAGACTGGGAGTCAGCCATACCAGGCCAAGATGTTGCCACGTCGGGTTGAGAGTCAGCCACACCGGGCCGAGAGATTGCTATGCCAGTCCAAGAGGTTGCCAGGTCCGTGCAAACTAGAGAGGACATTGCTGAGAAGAAATAAGGGAAAAAAACACAAAAGAGGCAAAGGAAGAAAGAAAAAGAAAAGAAATGGACGCAGCAGATGAGCTCCAGCTAAGGAGCCCCACTCTGCCGCCATCTTGGAAGGAACCTGTTTATCAGGAATTGCAGTCACTTTGATTTGGTGTGAACCCCATGCCAGTGACTGTCAAGGTTATAGTACCCCTCAACTTCTATACAAGCAGCAACCTTTAGCTGCAGTAGGTGACAAATGTGGTATGATATGGGCTGCCACACATAGGTGCGTAAAGGAGGTGACCTATATCTTGTCAATAGTTTTATCCATTTCTTCTTTCATGAAGCAGCCAGCCAATTTAGGTGTCCATGATATGGAAGTGCCAATGTTGGACTGGGGTGAACACAATACTAGGTTATAGTCCAACAGGTTTATTTGGAAGGACTAGCTTTCAGAACACTACACTTTCATCAGGTAGCTGTGGAGCAGGATCATAATACACAGAATTTATTGCAAAAGATCGGTGTCTTTTGCTATAAATTCTGTGCCTTATGATTTTGTTCCACAGCTACCTGATGAAGGAGCAGCTTTCCAAAAGCTTGTGCTTATAAACCCATTTGATAATAATCTAGTGTTGTGTGATTTTTAACTTTAGTTGTCATCACTATGCTTCTGCACATGCAAGGTGAAATTGTATTCATGTCACTATAAAAGCCCCCTGGGAATTACGTTTAAAATTACTAAAGGATTGACTTTATCAAAGTGCAACTGCTGTGAGAACTAGAAGAATAAAGCAGCTTTGTGCTCAGATCCCAGGGAGCAAGCATTTTGTGCAATTCAGAATTCCCACAGTTTAACAATGGCCCAGCCCAAGTTGTTTAATGAATCCTCAATGATAAGGGATATCCCCTTCATACATGAATGCTGATATCACTGAAACACAATGGAGAAAGGCAAACAATCACTATAATCAATCTCAAGCATCCTCAAGGGTCATTACAGAGCACAACACTGGCCTTCTTAACTTGGCTTCGCTTTTTTGACCAGACTGAAGGGTCCATAGCACATATATGCAGGAGATGTAATGAATGTTCTGCTGTGCACTATACAAAACTTGGCAATGCAGCACACAAAGGAAGAGCACAAGGTGATCATTCGTCTTCAGATAAGGAATACTTTGAGGATGAGGAGGAACCATGATTCCAAATGAGTCTTTTCTTTATACCAGCATCTTGAAGAGACATATAAAGGACACCAGGGACATATGATCTACACAAGGGCAAGAAAAGGAAATAATGTCTGACTAATTTTAGAGATTTATTTTGAGGAGGTCTCAACCACAGTGGATAGAGGGGAACTAGCAGATATGTTGTATTTGGACTTCCAGTGTGCATTAAACAAGGAACCTCACAAAAGGTTAAGTCATAAGAGCTCATGGTGTTAGAGAGAGTACATTGGCATGGAAGAGAATTCAGTAATGGCAACAAACAGCAGGACTGCAGAGCTAAGACCTGATTCATTGTGTGTGGGAGTGCTTAGCACTATCACTTACTGCTTAGACTGTTTGGCTTGCAAATAGCCCTGTTTGATAGCTTCACCACATTGACAATTCATTTTAGATAATCAAAGAAACTGTGAATGTTAAAAAAATCATAAAGAAAAACAAAGTGCTGAGAAAACTTAACTGTTCTGACAGACGGAGCTGTTGGATGAGGGAAAGTACTATGAATGACAATAGAATGGGGTTTCTAAAATGAAGATCAAGGTCCCAGACAGGGTTGCAAACTGAAATTTAGGGACTGTGATCTACAAGGCAAAAGTGACCACCAAGGACCTCACAGCGTTATAACATTGTGGACTCCATTAGGAGACATGTACCCACATATACAGGAACACCCTCATTCTTGTAAATCTCTTTCTCCTCGCTGCTCAGTTCTTACTTATTGACTATGAAAACTTAAATTCAGCTTCAAATTAACACTACCACCTACAGTATTTTCTCTTCTGATTTGAAGAGGAGACTCTGGGACATTCACATTATCCATTCTTTATCTTGGCTTTGTTTCACTCTCCCATTTTGTATTTCAAAACTATGGCAGCATTGGAAAAGGATTAATTAACTCATTATTGCTGCATGTTTAGCAGCTGTAACTCTGCCTCAACATAGTTTTTTTTATTCCAGAGGGTAGTGAGATTTTCGAACCTTATATGTGATTTCAGCCTCTAATGTTCATATCCAAAATTACTTAACCCTTTGAAATTCAAAGAATGTTTGTCAGGTTGGTACCTTAAGTGCCAGAATATTTGCCTATAGGGCCTTAGGTCTATATGCAGCCAATATAATTTTCTTTACAAAATCATAATCCTGAAAAACCTCCTCTGACAATGAAGCATAAAGTTTCTAGTGCTTTACTGTGCATGAGCAATGTCCTCTTTTTCTCAATTAATTTGTTTAACCATTTTCTCAAATGACATGAAGAATACCTCCATATTCTTTTCCTCAAATTTTGTTGGGGACTGTGCAAACTTAGACATTTCCTTTCTGGACTGCAAATTATGACTCAGATTCTCCTGCATCAGTTTAGGCTGATATTCATATCCTCCCATTCTGTTTCTGTTGCTTCTAATTCTAATTTCCTCATTTATTTTTCCTGACTCTTCATTTCCATTTATCTTCTTAGTTCCATTTGCCTTTCCTTATCTTTCTCTGCTCTTTCCTCCCTTTTTCTCTAGTTTCTGCATTTCCCCCCCACGCTCAAGTTTTCTTAGTTATATTTGCTTAGTCCAATTTTTCACTGCTTGGAATATCTGCCCTTTTTTATATTTTCACCAAACCCAAGTGCCACGCTACTATTCCATTATCCCTCGCTTTTTAGCTCTGCTAGGTAATGCAAGCTTCAGTTTATCCAAGTCAATCAACCTGGTTTTGAAATTTCCCTTAAGACCACTGTTCTGGACAACTCTGCCACCTGTAGAAATTCCTTTGATGTTTCCAGTGTCTTGATCTAAATGCAGTATAGAAATTGATGTTTTCCTCCACCTGTTTTACTTATACCACACCAAAATTTTGTTACCTCAGTTTCAAACATATCTATCCTTTGTTGTGCCTCATGAGGATACTCCGCTGGAAATTAAGGTTCACTATTTTCATAGTCATTATAAAACTTGAATAATTTTAGAATTAAACTCCACAATTTACCTGATTTTTATACCAAGGTTAACAGAAAGCATGGACCACATCACTGTACTTAATTTCTATTTAGTACAAGTAATTAGACTCTAACCACAGGTAAACAATGGTGAACTATTGGCTTATAACTCTACTAATTAAATGTCTGATCCCCTTATAAAATCACCTTTAAATACAAAAATAGACATGACAGGGAAAAAAAACATGGGAGTTATGCATGAAGCATAGACTGGGAAGGCAGTTAAGTGTTTCCTAATTACAGGGTTACTGAGAAGATTCTTATGATTGTTGTGCTGGTCAGAATACTGTTTCTCAGACTTCCTTCTCCAGATGCTTTCACTGGTTTGCAGGAGGCGCAGGATGGCTGGTTCACACTTATAAAAACCCTCTGACTTTTAATTAATAAGTTACAGGTTATAGTAACTGCTGAAGGAAAGCTAGATAGGTTTTCTTAAGCTTTAAAGTACTTTTTATGCAGAGAACAGAGTGTTTATGAACTTTTGGAAGTCTGAAGGCTTCTCACTATGTTATTTCCAGCCCCAAGCTGCTCATCTGAGAACTAATCATATAGTTTTTGGCACGTGGAAGGTCTTTGTCATCAGTAGCTGGCCACTAGTACACAGAAAAATCAGCTTTGTAATTCCAGCTGAATCTCCATTTGTATATACCACTCTGCTCCAGCTCATCAGCAAACTATACTTCCAATAAGTGTTAAATTACTTCCTTTAAAATTTTGCAGCAATTCTCTAGCAATCCTTGAATTTTAAAACAGTTAGTTTCTCAGTTCAGTCAACAATCAAATACAGAAAAATGAAAAGACGTGATCTTTACGTAAAGGGCCATAGGCTTATTACAGATTTAAAAAGCGGAATGAGTGTGGTATATGCAATTTTGTAAACAACACAGAGTTAAACAAGGAAATTGAGTTTTGAGAAGAATGCATAGATGATATACATTAGATGAATGGGTAAGAACATTGCACCTGGAATGCAATATGGCAAAACATATTGTTACCTGCTTTGGTAGGGAAAAAAACAAAAGCAGAATATTTTGATGAGTAATGAATGACTAAGAAATGTTTGCACTCACAGGGAGTGGGTGTCTTGTCTCCAAAACACATGCAAGTGTTATGGTAAACGATAAATTAGTTTTTGTTGCAAAGGAATTAGAATATAAAGCAAGAAGTCTAATTATTTTTGCACAGGGTATTGCTGAGGCCATACCTACAGTAATTTCTCTCAGAGGGTAGTGAATCTGTAGAATTTGTTAGCACAGATTGCTGTTGAGGTTGGGTCTTCCAGCATATTCAAGGCTGAAGTTGACAGATTTTTATTCAGTAAGGAAATAAAGGATTGTGGAGGTAAGACAGGAAAGGGTTATTAGATGATCTCATTGAATGGCAGCACAGACTCAACAGCCAACTTTTGCTCCTACATCTTATGGCCTCATGTGTGTAGTTTCAGTTGCCTTACCTAAGGAGCATGCTGAAGATTGATTAGATACATTCATCAGGAATTAGTACTATGAATGACAACAGAATGGAGTTTCTAAAGTGAAGATCAAGATCCCAGACAGGGTTTCAAACCGAAAAATTCATGAAATGAGGTGATAGACCTATGAGGATAGATTGAGTTGACTACACCCCTACAGGTTTGGCCACTTTTGGAATACTGCGTGCAGTTCTGATCTCCGTCCTATCCGAAGGATGTTGAGAAACTTGAAAGGGTTCAGAAAAGATTTACAAGGATATTGCCAGGATTGGAAGGTTGAGGTATAGAGAGAGGCTGAATAGACTGGGGTTATTTTCCCTGGAACACAGAGGCTGAGGGGTGACCTTATACAGTCTTATAAAATCATGAGGGGCATGGATAAAGTAAATAGACAAGGTGTTTTCCTGGGGTGGGTGATTCCAAAACTAGAGGGCATAGGTTTAAGGTGAGAAGGGAAAGATTTAAAAGGTACCTAAAGGGCAATTTTTCATGCAGAGGGTAGTCCGTGCATGGAAGAGCTGCCAGAGGAAGTGGTGGAGTCTGATACAATTACAAATTTAAATGGCATTTAGATGGGTATATGAATAGGAAGGGTTTAGAGTGATATGGGCCAAATGCTGGCAAATGAGACTAGATTTATCCAGGATATCTGGTTGGCATGGACGAGTTGGATTGAAGGGTCTGTTTCTGTCTCTCTCTATGATTCTACAACCCTTCAAATTTTAAAGAATGGCAGGATGATCTGCTATTGAATCTCTATTAAGATAGAGGTTTATTTGGCCATAAGGAAGTGAGGATACATATAGTTGAGATAGAAGATCATCCATGAACTTATTGAATGATGGAGCAGATTTGAAGATACCTACTTTACCTATTTCTTACATTCTGCTAGAATGAACCTATTGCAAGCATTCTGAATCACTTTAAATGAAGTTCTTGGTTATTTTAGGTGAAGTAAATTTTGGTTAGCTTACAATATCTGCTTGAAGTCATGTTGAGTGCAGAATATGTAAATTATCGCTGAAGTTGGGAAGAATAAAACTTTTACCTCTGTTTATCAGGTTATTTGTCTGTACACAACACATCTTAAAAAAAGACAGATTTTCAACCAATGTAGTACACAGATAGAGTATGGCCCAAGGAAGAACTGATCAGTTTTCATCAAAAGTATGGACCTTTGATTGGTTAACTTAATGAGATGGACAAATTTATTTGTACATTAATAGCTATAACAATCACAATAAACTTCGCATCTACAAATTTCTACAAAAGATCTTAATATGATAATACTGTGACACCATGTTCCAATCTAATATGGTGAGCTTTTGGTCATTTAGTGTACAGAAGAAACTGACTCTGTGTCTGAGATCAAATATTTGAAAACCCAACTAACTTCACACAGCATGAGTCTGTATGATACAGTTTCTTTCTTTAGCCAATCACTTTATATTCCATTTGTACAAATATACTAAATCCTATAATCCTTTAATTATTTTAAAATATGTGTTAGATCAATCTATCTGTTGAGTTGATATAAACTTACTATGATAAGATAAAGACACTTACTTGGATACTTTCATTTGTTTGGTTAATGGACATCCAACATTGACAAAAGTGGTCTGCAGAAAGATAAATATTCCATAAAATGTAATATGGAGATTTGTTTGCACAATGTATATTATAAGTTATTATAGAACAAATTATAGATTGTGAACATGATCACAAATGATCATACTGATAATTTGCCTTTGTTTAATAAGAAACATTTTCAATTGCCAGTGCTGATGGCACCAATATGACAAACAGTAAGGCACCCAGGAAAATGGAGAAAGATGAATTTTGCTCCATTTCTCTTCAGTTGACACGATGCGCAAGGTTCCAGTTGGATTAGAAAATTTAGGGAGGAAGAGAGAGGATTGCAACTTCTCCCAAGGTATGGAGAAACATTGTTCAGAGCCAAAAAAATAGGTGCCGAGATCACAATTCATGATTAACTCATACTTGTCATTCCAATGTAGGTAGCATGCATATTTCATGTGGTCTACTCATTGCAAGTGCTAAATGAAATGGCTTCCAAAATTGTGGGCTTGCATATCACAACAGCTGATGAGGGAGGAAAACTGAAAAGCACCAATAGACCTGCATCATGAGCCATTGAATTGTTTTGGACACTAACATCCAGGTATGCCAATAGCTGGCCTAGGTCTCGGAACTGCTTCTCCTGAACTGATGGTAGCAAGGAAAAGGTTGGTTTTTATGCAGAAGATGGGGTGGTGGAGGCAGGGAGAGTAATCGGTAAGTGTAGGTAGAGTTCAAAGAGAGAGAAAAATAGTTGGACAGACAAAGGAGTGGGTAGAGGGCAGTCTGGGAGAATGAATAGCTGCTAATGGGACTATTAGTAGCTGACAATAGGCTGGTATGTGGGGTTGGACATGGGAGAACGTGCCTCAAGTGCTAAAATTGATGAACTCAATATTGAATCCAGAAGACTGCAGAATTCCAGAGAGGAAAATGAGGTGCTATTCTTCCAGCTAGCACTAACCTTCGCTGGAATACTGCAGCAAGCCTGAGACAGATATTGGCCAGGGAACACGATGGTATAGTGGAAGTGGTAGGCAACTGGAAGCTCAGGGTCTGTTTTACAGGCAAAATGTAGATGATCTGCAAAAGAGTCACCAGTCTATGCTTCATTTCCCCAATGTAGAGGAGACCACAATGTGAGCAGCAAATCAGTAGACTAGATTGAGTGAAGTGCAGGTAAAGCATCGCTTCACCTGCAAGGTGTGTTTAGGGCCTTGGATGGTGAGGAGGAAGGAAGTATGTGGGCAGGCATTACACCTTCTGTGGTTGCAGGGAAACTGCTGTGAGGACATGTTAGGAGTGAAGGAGGAGTGGACCAGGTCACTACTGAAGGCTGACAAGGTGTTGGGAGGGAAATATCTGTCTGATGGTGACATCTTGCTTACGTGGTGAAAATGGTGGTTAATGATCCTCTGGATGTGAATGCTGATGGGATGCTAGGTGAAAACAAAGCAGACCCGATCACTATTGTGGGAGGGAAGGGTAGGGGTGAGGGCCAAACTGTGGGGGATGTGTCGCACTTAGCTGAGGGCCCTGTCAACTGCAGTGCTGGGAATCCTCAGTTGAGGTAGTAGGTATACAGTTTGCAGCACGCAGCACCCCCGCACCCCCGCACCCCCCCCCCCCCCCCCCCCCACTCCCACCCTGAAACTGACACAAAGCATTAGGGTAATTGTGGATGTAAGTGGGAAAAGACTATACAAGGACAGAAAAAAATCAAACTGAGGTAGAATGAGAATTGTGGAGCAGGAACAGGCAGAAACAACGGGTCTATCAAGGCAGTGTTGTTTGTGGATTTTGGGAAGGAGGTAGAAGTGGATTTGAAGTCTTTGAGAAACTATGAGCCTGAAGTCACTTTCTGAAACCTGCCCACAACCTCAATTTTATTTTATATCAGTGTAGATGAGCCTGAAACAACTTTTTCAGGAAGTACAGAATGGTTGCTGCATGATGACAGGCCTGTTAGCCCACTGTGTCCATTCCTCCTTTCTACAAGAACAACTCAGTTAATCCTACATCCTTCCCATTTCCCCCATAGTTTCACATGTTTCTTTCCTTCAGATTGTTATGCATGCATTTTTTCTCTTGTGGAAGTTAGTTCTTTTCCCAACCATCTTAAAACAGTGTTCCCATTTATTTTTTAAAATCAATTCTCCAGTGGGAACAAATTCTCTATAAGTCCTATCAAATCCTGTGTGGTCTTGAACACCCGATCAAATTTCTTCTCCATCTTCTCTAATTGCAGAAAACCCCTACTTCTCTCACAACCCAATGGGACTAAGAATGTAAAAAGACTTAAGGCTTTGTGTCATAATGCATAGAACATTCACAACAAAGTGGATGAATTAGTCTTGCAAATTGATACAAACAGGTAATATATAATTTAGATTATGGAAATATGGCTGCGGGGTGACCAGGCATGGGAACTGAATATCCAGGGGTATTCAATTTTTAGGAAGGACAAAAAAATGGAAAAGGAGGTGTGATAGCATTGCAGATTAAAACATTGATGTAATAGTGAGAAAGGATTTTAGCTGTGGTTAAGTGGAATCTGTATGGATAGAGCTTAGAAACACAATAGTGGTGGTTGTAGGTTGACCCTCAAACTATTATACTAATATTTGGAAAGGCATTAAACAAGAATTGAGAGATAAGCAATAAAGTTACAGCTGTAATTTGGGTGACTTTAACCTACATATAGATTGGGCAAACCAAATCAGTAACAATAATGTAAAGAAGGGATTCCCAATGTATGTACAAAATGGTTTTCTGGATCAATGCATTAAAGGACCAAAAACAGATCAGGCCATTCTACACAGGATATTGTGTATTCAGAAAGGATTAATTGGCTTACCTAACTGTGCAAGGGCCCCGAGGAAAGAGTGATGTAATTGATTCCAAGACTACAATTCTGAATCTAAATAAAGGAAACCACAAATATGAGGTATGAGTAGGTATGATAAATTGGGGTATGTTACTGAAAGGGATGATAGTGTATAAGCAATGGTAAACATAGAAAGCACGCATGGAGGAACTGCAGAAATTATTCATTCCTTCCAGCACAAAAATAAAATAGGAAATGTGGATAACAAGGGATATAGTGAAGCAAAAATCCACAGAAGGGGCATACAAATTGGCCACAAAAAGCAGCAGACCTGAGTACTCGGAGCAGTTTCACTATAAGCAAGGGGGTCAAATGGAATGATTAAGAAGGCAAAAATAGAGTGACAGAGTATGCTTGCAGGGAACATACAAAATGATTGTAAAAGTTTCTATGGGTATGTGAAGAGGAAAAAGGTCAGGGAAGACAAATGTAGATCTCTTACAATCAGAACTAGGGGAAGTATAATGGACAACAAAGATCAACTAAAAATATATTTTGATTCTGTCTTCACAAAGAAGGATTCAAAGAATCTCCCAGAAATGTTGGAGATCACAGTCTAGAGAGAGGAAGGAACGGAAGGAAATCAGAGAGATGTTGAAGAAATTGATGGGATTAAATATTAAATTAAGTTAATAAACCACATTTCCTATTTTATTTTTGTGGCAGAAGGAATGAACGATTGCTGCAGTTCCTCCATGTTTGCCTTTCTATGTTTACCATTGCCTATCCACTATCATCCCTTTCAGTAACATACCCCAATTTATCATACCAATGAATCTCCATGACCCGACAGTCTATACTCTACAGTATTTAAGGAATTGGCCTTAGAAATAATAGATAAATTGATGGCCATCTTTTAAGATTCTATAGACTCTAGAACAGTTCCTACAGAAAGGAGAGAGGAATTAGGTGTAGCAGCTTCTTTGCTACTAAAACACAGATTGCTAACTTGGCCAAACAGCAAGGGATGCTGGGTATATTGAAAAGGTAAAACTGAAATCACAAAACCTACACACCTGACAGTTCAAACATAACAGCCATATGCTAATGATACTAGCATAATGTCAAAGAAAACAGTTATCCTGGACAGACATACTCCCATCAACTGATCCATTAAACAAAGAAGTGGTCAGACAGAAAGGCACTGGGTACTATTATACAAAGAAACAAACAGTGGCAAGCCATTCAAATGATTGACAATTTTTCAAACTATTAAGTGCACCTTTCTGATTGGCCAGAACTGTAGAAAATTCCAGAAAGCCATATAAAAATGTATTAAAATGGTGTTCACCTGCAGACTGCCCACTTGAACTCCTGGGCCTTCTGAGGAGATGAGCATGGCCAAAGGCAGAGACCTGCTGACCGTCCAAAAAGACAGAGGAACAGAGAAGTAGCTTCATGGTCACAGAGACAGACAGAAAGAGAGAGTGCAGCTCTGCAAATCTACAAGATACTCAGGAAGTATTGTAAACTTAAGGGGCTGAACAGGGTTAGAGAGTTAAAAATCACACAACACAAGGTTAGAGTCCAAGAGATTTATTTGGAAGCACTAGCTTTCGGAGTGCCACTCCTTCATCAGGTGATTGTGGAGGTTAAGATCATGGTCACAGAATTTATAGCCAAAGGAATCCAAGGTTATGGAGATGTGATACAGTAAACAATGTTAGATTAAAACTTGCATCTTTTATAATGGGAAATGCTGGTCCCTGTTCTTTGAGCTGAGCTATCTTGAGAATGTAATTTAAAAAGGAGTCTGGGATTTACATATCAAAGTACAGGAACCAGCATTTCCCATTATAAGAGATGAAAGTTTTAATCCAAGATTGTTTACTGTATCACCTCTCCATGACAGTGGATTGCTTTGGCTATAAATTCTGTGAGCATGATCTTAACCTCCACAACTACCTGATGAAGGAGCGGTACTCCAAAAGCTAGTGCTTCCAAATAAACCTGTTGGACTATGACTTTTGTAGCAAAAGCAAAAATGCAAATTATCTGAATGACAAACTGACAAAGGGGGAGGTGGAATGAGATTTGAGTGTCCTTGTACGCCAGATGCTGAAAGTAAACAGACAGGTTGTGAAGGTAGAAAATGGCATGCTGTCCTTCATAGGAGGAGGATTTGAGTACAGGAGCAGGGATGCCTTGCTACAATTGTACAATGCCTTGGTGAGATCATCCAGCCTTGAGTATTAAGTGCCGTTTTGGACTCCTTATCTGAGTAAGGATTTTCTGGCTATGTAAGAAATACAACAAAGGTTTACTAAGCTAATTTTGGCATGGAATGAATGTTGTATGAAGACAGAGATTACAGCTGCAAATGTGTTGCTGGTCAAAGCACAGCAGGCCAGGCAGCATCTCAGGAATAGAGAATTCGACGTTTCGAGCATAAGCCCTTCATCAGGAATAAGACAGAGATTAAACTGGTTAAATCTATATTCACTGAACTTTAGAAGAATGAGAAGGGACCTCATAAAACCTATAAAATTCTACATGACAAGACAGGGCCAACACAGGAAGGCTGTTCTCTATGACCATGGAGCCCAGAACCAGGAATCACAATCTAAGGATGTCATTTAGGGCTGAGATGAGGAGGAATTTCTTCACCTGGAGAGAGGTGAGCCTATGGAATTCTCTGTCACAGAAAGTGACTGAGGCATTGAATGTTTTCAAGGAGATAGATATAATACTTTGGGCTAAAGGGATCAAAGGGTATGGGGAGAAAGTAGAAACAGGGTATAGAGTTGGACGATTAGCCATGGTCATATTGAATGGCAGAGTGAAGGGCCAAACAACCTATTCCTCCTCCTATTTTCTCTGTTTCTGTGTTTCTAATCTAATGTTGAGGAACTTTTCTTCAAGTTGTTGTATCTAGTTCTTTGCTTTCTGACACCAAACCAGGATGAAATGTTTCTTACACCACTGCTATTCAGAGCAATGTGAAACATTTTCCATTACTCAGTATTACATATGCAGCAATGCATAAAAATTGCAAAAGCAGATGAACAGTGTGATTTTTGAGACTATATATTTTCTATGCGGTTGATAATGAAATATACAGTAAATTCAATTAACTTACTATTGGTAGCATGCCTCTACAACGAATAGTTTTATGCAATGAGTCCACAGTAAGTGTTGAAAGCTCGCTTGAGAACATCCTAAATGGAAATACAATCTTTACATTCTATTATATTAGAGATTTTCAATCTATTTCTAAATATAATCTATCAGCGACTGATTTAATCCTGAATCTCTCAAAATTATAATCTCTTGTCCTTCTCCCCCCTGTTCTTTGAGTAAACTTTACCCACAGAAGCAAATTCTTTGCAGAGACTAGGTACTAAGTCCAATACCCACCCCCTGCCTAGCCTGTGCACTCTCCTGCAGCTCCTCAGCTCTTCTTGGGGTCTCCTTTACTACCTTAACTAATTTCACTGGCTTAGCTTCTTTCTCCACATCTTTTCCCACAGTCACAGCACTGACTTTACGTGTCCCACTTTATCACAGTGGAAACACCTGAGGCCTTTCATCTCCTTTCCACCCTCTTGGACTTCTTTTTATCCTGTGGTAAATTCTTACCAGTGCTCTCTATTCTTGGTTTTGTCATGTACGATCTCCCCTTCTCCCAAACTCTATTCCTCTGAATTCTAGCTGGAAGCTTGTCCTATGCAACAACATGTATTAATCTACTAATTTTGCTGCCCTTCTCACTTCCTGAACTTTGTTCCTCCACATGAATTCTTACCATTTCTGGAAGTGAGTTTCTAAACTCCGCAGCAGAATAATCTCTTGTAGAACTTCAAAGGTCCTATGTATTTTTAAAGCACACACCCATCTATCAAAATGACCATGTTTAATTCTTTCAAACTCAACATAAGATGGACGTGGTTCCTTCTTTGTGTTTCTAAACTGCTGTCTATATGCTTTTGGTACCAATTCATAAGCACTTAAAATAGCTGGTTTAACCTCTACATAATCTCTCGATCCTCATCTGACAGCGCAGCAAATACCTCACTTGTTCTGCCTAACAGTTTAGTTAGAATTAGCATTACTCATAAATCCTTGGAACCTTCCAACTGCCTAAACAGTTTTTCAAATGAAATAAAGGAGGCTTCAATATCTTTCTCACCAATATGTGGCAGAGTTTTGACATTTGAATATATCACTACCTTCTGTTTTAATCTCCATCCCGTTAATTTGATTTTGCTGACTAAGTCTCTTTTTTTGCTTAGCTAAAACCTTCAGTCTTTCTTTTTCCTCTCTCCCTTTCTCCTCTCTCTTTGCTCAGCCAAGAACCTTCTCTCTCTCTCTCCTTCTTCTAACTACATTTTCCTCAATTGTAATTTATGGTTTTTTTACCTCTACTGCACATGTCTGTTTCTCTGACACACTTAAGTACTTGAGTAACCCCCTTACAATTTCAGCTTTACTTTTGCTCTTGGTTAAACCCAAATCTAACTTATTTGCTAATTCTAAAAAGTATAGTCTTTTTCTTTTCTTCTAATCTTTCTGGCAAATTTGGGAATCTTCAAATCTCAGAACCTCTTTAGCAATTTTAAAAGCTATTTCTCTCACTTTTAATTTAATCAAACACAAGTGATCAAAATTAAACAAATTGCCTCACCTACACTTTATTCAACGGTCAAGGACCTGCAGGTGTTTTGCTGAGGTTTTTCATACTCCCACAACTTTCCAAATCTGTCGAAACCAATTCAACTCAAATCTAAAACCTAAGCTGTTCAAAATCACAGATAAAAGCCCTCTCCCAAACCCTTCAAATCCAAGCAACAAGCCCCACACTGTTACAACATGGGTAAATCCCCCCTGCTTAATTTAAACCAGCAACGCAGAAATGATTTTCCTATGCAGTAATCTGTGAAGGTCCAAGGGGCCAAGAACTATTTAAAATAAAAATTAACAACTTTATTTCAGAGAATAATTAACAAACAACTATTTACAACTCCTTCCTCTAACCCATCTTTTATTTCCCTTATATAATAAAAGTCCAATAAAATCCCTGATTAAGATTTATTGAAAATTCAAATTTTAAAACCAGCCAGTCAAATCTTCTCTTTGCAGATTTGCTCTCCAGGTCAGAGTCAATGTTTTCCTCTGAGCAAACTCCTTCTCTAGACAGGTACCTCTCAGACAGTTCTGACTAGCAGTCTACATCTGTTGGCCTTGTGTCAGTTCTCACTTCCAACTGTTCAATTTTCCCCAGTCTTAAACCCCAAAGCATCAGATTGTTTCATTGGTTTTTAATATTGTCAATACACTAAATTCAAAAATTGATTGGATGTTGGTATTCTGGGGTACAATTCAAATTGATTGACCGGACCACATGCTACATTGTATCTTGTTGAGAATCACTTGGAGCTGTCAAATAGTTCTGCTAGCTTTTAACTTTCTTAAAGGTACAGTACACCCACATCTTCATAATAATTACATCATGTTTCTCTGTACTCACAAAGAATGATACCAGCATTTCCTAGAATGAGAGATTCAAATGGCTAGAGATAATGAAGAGTTGAAGGATTAACATTAAGAAGATGGTAGTTGAGAAATTAATGGGGCTGAAAGTTGATTTATTCCCAGGACCTAATGGTCTATATCTCACAGTGTTGAAGGAGACAACTATAAAAATAATAAGAGCATTAATGATTATCTTCTAAAATTTTATAGACTCTGAAATGATTCCAATGGACTGAAGAGTATAAAGTGTTACCGTACTGTCTATGATGGGAGCAAGAGAGAAAACAGGGAACCATAGCCTCACACCAGTAGTAGGGAAAATACTAGCATCTATTATAAAGATTGGGATAAATAAACACATGGTTGATATTGATTTAATCAGGCAGTCAGCATAAAGTTGTGAAAGGGAAATTGTGTTTGACAAACACATTGGAGTTTTTTGAAACTGTTACTAACAATATAGTAAAGCAGAATGGATGTATATAATATACTTAGATTTTCAGAAGACTTTTGATGAAGTTCTCCACAGGTGGCTGGTTAGAAAAATTAATAAACATAGGATATGAAATAATGCACTGACATGGATTAATGATTGGCTAACAGACAGAAAACAGAGTAGGAATAAATGGGTCATTGTCATATTGGCAGAATGTGACTAATGGTACCACAAGGATCAGTACTTGAGTCCGAGCTCTTCACAGTGATTTGGAGGTGGGAACTAAATGCAATGTTTCCAAATTTTCAGATGATACAAAGCTAAATGGGGAGGTCATGGTGGTGTTGTAGTAAGTGACCAATAAACTAAGGCCCCAGGCTAATATGAGGAGGGGACTCTTGTGTGATGCAGTGGTAATGTGTCTATCTCAGAGCCACGAGATGCAGGTTCAAGTCTCACCTACTTCAGTGGTGTGTCGTAATATGTCTGAGTAGGCTGATAAAAATACCTACGAAGTTAAGTGAGAATGTATGTTGTGTGGAAGTTGTAAGGGAGTTCCAGGAGGATTTGGACAGGCTTAGTGAATAGACAAGAACATGGCTGAAGGAAAAATGCGATGTTATTCACTTTGGTAGGAAGAATAGATGTGCAAAATATTTCTAGTGAGCACAATTTAACAATAGGAGTGCTGCCACTTTTGTCCAAGATGAGAAGAATGTTTTTCACTCAGAGTGTTGTGCTCTTTGAAATTCACTATCACAGAAAGCTGCGAAAGCTCAATCTTTGAGGATATTTAAAGTCGACATTTATAAATTTTTGATTATCAATGATACACAGCACTTATAGGTAGGATGGGTAAAAGGTACTGTAGTTCAATCAACCCTGATTGCATTGAATGGTGGGACAGATTCGACGAGCAATTAGCATACTCCTGTTCCTATGATTACAACAGTTAAAGATAGCATACTACCAATATCTGTAAGTTATTCAGTACTAGGTTGTATATGCTGGCCATGCTAGTAAAACCTAAATTTCATGACTGAGTTATTTGTTAAAGAAAACTGATTGAGCTTAGATTTGAAATAATTTCCCACTTGACCCAAAACTATGTGCTTTCAGAAACTAAAATTCCCTCCAAAGCTTCAACAGTGAAATAGCTACAAAAATGAGGACACATTGCAGAATATCTTGTAGGCAACTCTCAAGATAAGCACACCAGTAAATTTCACTGCTCTTCCCTTGCAGCATAGTAATATTGGAAATATCAAATAATCTTCCATTGGCACATACTGTAGAAAATAAACATGGTTTTGCTTAGATTGCAAGATTCACAATATCTACAACATTACAACATGCAGCACTGCTTCCAGCTACTAAAAAAGCATAGTGGACACATAGAATGACTTTTATTTCATCAAGGTTCAACAAATCCATACATTGCTACCAAGAGTGACATTATTGAGTGAGAATAAAAGGAAATAAAAGCAATAATTCTGAAGTTTTGGCAAGTCAGGAAGCTTACTCCAATTTGCACAAGAAAAATGTCATGAGTCTTCATGTTTGTTAAGAGATACGACTTTGCTGTGAAGCATGGAGTTGCAGGGCACAAACATGTCAGTCTACCAAGAGTGAAGATGCAGATAATTTAGAGGATGTTGAGAAGGTTGTTGCCAAACATCAACTATCATGTCCTCCTAATCAAGATGTTCTTACAGGTTATGCCCTAAAGCTTCTTATAGCCAATAAATTTCATTTTGAATAGAATCCACCTCTGTTATATATGCACACACAACAGCCAATATACTCAAAGCAAAGCCCCACAAACAGCATATTAATGAATGGCCAGATAAGTTGTTTTGGGGGTAACAGGGAATGAATGTTGACCATAAACGCGCAATTACTTTAAGTGTTACACTACAAAACTGGAGGCATTCTTTTCCCGACTTCAATGCTTGAGAATCAAAAATGCAAGTATAAATTTCACCTACCTCTCTTGAAGATAATAATCTGCTGTTTCAGAAACTGGATGCAGTGATAGATAGACATCCTAATATGAATAAGAGATAGTAATTTATATTATATTTATAACATTTTGATGGTATCATGACAGGGTGTCAAAATTATTTTCAAGGTTTTTTTTCAAATTTCTTCATGGGTTACATTTTGGGCATGGAGGTGACATTTGATATGTGGCACTTCTTTTTCTTTTGTTCATGAAACTGTTCTCCCTTAGTTATTTGATATTTTCTCTCAAATTTGGAATCTAAATATAATTTCCAATTTACAATATTAAACTAAGATCATATTGATCTCAAATGACAACCATTTGGCACACTGAAGTAAATCACAGGGCAAGACGCCAATGTAAATATAAAAGGTTTTCCTAGAACAGATATATTGATGCAACCATATTCATAGTAGCTTCATTAATATATCTATTAAATGCATTTATGTAAGACAGTAGAAACAAGGAAGACGAAAGAATTATTGCATGGCTTGATGGGGGGACTCTTCAGATTCTTGGTTCATCATGATCAGATCTAGGACAGACGGCACCTCTTAAAGAAAACATGGATCACAGGAGTGTTCGGAGAGAGTTTTATATAAATTGGCTGAGAGTTGGGCACCAGCATGTAGAACTGTTAAGGGTCTTATGGTACAGTGGCTGTGTCCCTACCTCGGGCGTATAAGGTCTGGGTTCAAGACCCATTTGCACCAGTGATGTGTTATAATATGTCTGGACGGATTGATTGAAGGTATCTACAGAATTGTGAAATGAGATGCATAAAGAAGCGAGGGTGTAAGATAGTATCTGAGAAGGAACTAGTACCCTAGTAGCTCACTGAAGATTAAAAATATAAGAAATCCCAGTTCAAGGGTCATTAAGTTGAACAACAAATGTTGGCCTTGCTAGTGATCCCCTCCCCCCTTGAATTATTATAAAAAGATGATGACATTATTATTATTATTCAAAAATACAAAGTTGTTAGTAAAGACTGGTAAAATGGGAGGTTGTGTGGCAGTACTGATTAAGGAAGACATTGTTGTGTGAAATAAACAGTATGTCCTTGAGGGGACAAAGACAGAATCCAATTGGTTGAAGGTTCAGCAGCAAAAAGGGCTTTATCATGCTTCTGGAGTATTTTCCAAATAATGTCAGAGATGTAGGAAGAATTCTGCAGGATAATCAGAGGCATATGCATGTACTCTGGACAGTATCTTACAGAGGTTTGAACAATGTGGGCTTTGGCAAAATTTGTAGTAGAATCAGATGAGAAATCAGGTGGCGAGTCCCATCTTTATGTCAGGAGCATCTCGCTCCATCTTTTATGTTTTTGACAAGCAGCATGGCAAGTCTCTGGCTAGGCAGCAATGAGATTTCAATTAAAAGGGATGATTAAATGCCTTGTTAATAGCACACTTGGCTTATTAGTATTCAACTTTCCATCTTACCAAACAGGCCAAGCCAGCTACATGTTGAGAAAACTCAACCGGGCTATCTAATTGGAGGATTCAGCATGTCACTTAGTTCGAATGATTTCCATGTTGCCAATGCCCAAACTGTAGCACAGGCTGTCAAGGCCAAGCCACTGAATATATTTAAGAAAAATGTTTCGATTTTAAAGGCACCAAGGGGTATGAGGAGAAAATTGGAATATGGCATTGAGATAGAGGATCACACATGATCATCCTAAATGACGCAGCATGCTCAAAAGGCAAAATGGTCTACTGTTGCTCCTCATTTCAATGTTCTATGATGCAATCAACGGGCATCAGCCTCATGTACCCCTTGTCTACAGATATTGGCATGCAGCATTCAGTAACTCCTATCAACCATGTGGCCCTCCTCTGATGCACTGACAGAATGCTCTGGAAGCAGAGACTTGCATTTCTGGAAGCACCTGCAACTTGTATTGAAAGGCTGCAGCAGGGACACTTTGTGCATATGGACAGGAACCTAACTCACGGATTGAATGAGGCTACATCTCAGCACTGCTCGATTACTATCTTAGCATGTGCTCACATCATACATCATCTATACCTTATCTTGCCATATGAGTTAGTATATTCACACAACCAGGGAGCTTGCCTTGCTGTTCAATCAAGAGGGTATACATCTTGCTGTACAGTAGTCTGTGACATCAGTCTAATTTCTGCACCAATAGCTAATGTATCAAGCATACTGAAGCAAGCAGCCAGATGATTTGATTAGATTAGATTTATTGTAGTCAAATGTGTCGAAGTACAGTGAAAACTTTGTTTTGCCAGCAGTACAGGCAAATCATAGCAAGCAGGGCATGCAGATTATAGGGTGCTTAAACAAAGCAAGGCATACAAGGTTATGGCTGTACTGGAGGTGCACAAAGCAAGATCAACATCATTTGAAATCTCAAAATCTTAGGGAAGTAATCCTCACCAAAATCCATGGCAGCACCCATTAGTCAGGAGGTTCTGGTACACCGAGGGCAGCCTCTGATAAACAGGTGACCAATCAGGTGATCTTTTTCTTCCATGATCAAAACCCAGCATTAGACAGAAAGATGGTGGCAGCAGAGTAGTAGTGTTGTGTTTGAGCTCTCATGCAGAGCTTGTCCACCTCTGACTTTTGTTCTTTTGCTTTATTTTCTTTTTAAGGCCTTTTAAAGCAGCATCAGCAGGAGAGAGTGGGACCTGGTAGCATGGAGGGGAGAAAGAGAAGGCCCAGCAGCAGCAGGAGAGAGCAGAACCAGCAGCATGGAGAGGAAAGTGAGCCAGTTACGGGCTGAAAATGTGTTGCTGTTAAAGCACAGCAGGTCAGGCAGCATCCAAGGAATAGGAAATTCGACGTTTCGGGCCAGAGCCCTTCATCAGGAATGAGGAGAGTGTGCCAGGCAGGCTAAGATAAAAGGTAGGGAGGAGGGACTTGGGGGACGGGCGATGGAGATGTGATAGGTGGAAGGAGGTCAAGGTGAGGGTGATAGGCCGGAGTGGGGTGGGGGCGGAGAGGTCAGGAAGAAGATTGTAGGTTAGGAGGGCGGTGCTGAGTTCGAGGGAATCGACTAAGACAAGGTGAGGGGAGGGGAAATGAGGAAACTGGAGAAATCTGAGTTCATTCCTTGTGGTTGGAGGGTTCCCAGGTGGAAGATGAGGTGCCCTTCCTCCAACCGTCGTGTTGTTATGTTCTGGCGATGGAGGAGTCCAAGGACCTGCATGTTCTCGGTGGAGTGGGAGGGAGAGTTAAAGTGTTGAGCCACGGGGTGGTTGGGTTGGTTGGTCCGGACGTCCCAGAGGTGTTCCCTGAAGCATTCCGCAAGTAGGCAGCCCTTCTCCCCAATATAGAGGAGGCCACATCGGGTGCAGCGGATGCAATAGACGATGTGTTTGGAGGTGCAGATGAATTTATGGCGGATATGGAAGGATACCTTGGGGCCTCGGAGAGAAGTAAGGGAGGAGGTGTGGGCGCAAGTTTTGCATTTCCTGCGGTTGCAGGGGAAGGTGCCGGGAGTGGAGGTTGGGTTGGTGGGGGGTGTGGACCTGACGAGGGAGTCACGAAGGGAGTGGTCTTTGCGGAACGCTGATAGGGGAGGGGAGGGAAATATATCCCTGGTGGTGGGGTCCGTTTGGAGGTGGCGGAAATTATGGCGGATGATACGATGTATCCGGAGGTTGGTGGGATGGAAGGTGTAGACCTATGGGGTTCTGTCCTGGTGGCAATTGGAGGGGCGGGGTTCAAGAGCGGAGGTGCAGGTAGTGGAGGAGATACGGTGGAGAGCATCGTCGACCATGTCGGAGGGGAAATTGCGACGTGGGAGTCCTTTGAAGAAGGAGGCCATTTGGGTAGTTCGATAGTGGATTTGGTCCTCCTGGGAGCAGATGCGGTGAAGGCGAAGGAATTGGGAATATGGGATGGCGTTTTTACAGGGGGCAGGGTGGGAGGAGGTGTAATCTAGGTAGCTGGGGGAGTCGGTCTGTTTGTAGCTGTAGGAGTCGGTCTGTGTAGATTCGGTCATCTGAGATAGAAATGGAAAGGTCTAGGAAGGGGAGGGAGGAGTCTGAGACGGTCCAGGTAAATTTGAGGTTGGGTTGAAAGGTGTTAGTAAAGTGGATGAACTGTTCAACTTCCTCGTGGGAGCAGGGGTAGAGCCAATACAGTCATCGATGTAGCGGAGGAAAAGGTGGGGCGTGGTGCCAGTGTAGCTGTGGAAGATGGACTGTTCCACATATCCGACGAAGAGGCAGGCATAGCTGGCGCCCATGGTACTCCTTTGGTTTAGAGGAAGTGGGAGGATTGGAAGGAGAAGTTGTTAAGAGTGAGGACCAGTTCAGTCAGTCGAAGGAGAGTGTCGGTGGAAGGGTACTGTTTGGGTTGGCGGGAGAGGAAGAAGCGGAGGGCTTGGAGCCCTTTGTGATGGGGTATGGAAGTGTATAGGGACTGGAAGTCCATCGTGAAGATAAGGTGCTGGGGGCCGGAGAAGCGAAAATCATGGAGGAGGTGGAGGGAGTGGGTGGTGTCCCGAACGTAGGTGGGGAGTTCTTGGACTAAGGAGGACAGGACAGTGTCAAGGTATGCAGAGATGAATTCGGTGGGGCAGGAGCAGGCTGAGACAATGGGTCATCCGGGGCAGTCGGGTTTGTGAATTTTTGGGCAGGAGGTAGAAACGGACGGTGTGGGATAATGGGGTTGTGGGCTTCAGATTGGTTTCACAGGTCAGTGCAACTTCAAGGGCCAAATGGCCTGTACTGCACTATTATGTTCTAAATGCAAAACCAGGAAGCCCAAGGTTTCCCAGACATGGGCCAAAGCAGAAGAGATCAAGCCCCTGCAGGGAGTGCTATTAAGAAAGACTGTTGAACGTTTACCTTTATTCCTTGTTTTTCCATTTAATACTGGGAAGGACTGTAATGTTAACTTTCAACTTAATTTCTTTATTTTTCTACTTAGACTAAGAACAATGGTTCTTTTAACTTGTACCTAAGCTTTGTATCTAGGTACCTTTATATCTAAGATGGCGCTGTGTATACTTTTCACTGAACTCCTGTACTTCTGTACTTGAGTACATGCCACAATAAAGCTTAAATCAAATCAATTAAATCAAATCAAAATATTGGTGAGGAGGTCCATGCCTCTGCAGGACAGGGAGTGGGTCAGAACCAGACCTGTTACTCCATAAAGGCCAGTCCAACAGTAGGGCTAACAGTTGATTTGCAGCTACTAGTCAGTGGTCTGGGCACTTCTTGTCTGGGGCTATTCAGTTGGACTGTTTAATTGTCTGGGCAATGATCAGTCTATGGGATCAATCATAGAGGTGTACAGCATGGAAACAGATCCTTCGGTCCAACCCATCCATGCTGACCAGATATCCTAAACCAAACTAGTCCCACCTGCCAGCACTCAGCCGATATCCCTTCAAACCCTTCCTATTCATATACCTATCCAAATGCCTCTTGAATATTGTAATTGTACCAGCCTCCATCACATCCTCTGGCAGCTCATTCCATATACTCATTTCCCTTTGCGTGAAAAAGTTGCCCCTTAGGTTCCTTTTATATCTTTCCCCTCTCACTCTAAACCTATGCCCTATAGCTCTGGTCTCCCTGACAATGAAGAATTTGTCTATTTATCCTATCCATGCGCCTCATAATTTTGTAAACGTCTATAAGGTCACCCCTCAGCCTCCAACGCTCCAGGGAAAACAGCCCCCGCCTGTTCAGCCTCTCCCTGTAGCTCAGATCCTCCAACCCTGGCAACATCCTTGTAAATCTTTTCTGAACCCTTTCAAGTTTCACAACATCTTTCTGATAGGAAAGAGACCAGAATTGCACGCAATATTCCAACAGTGGCCTAACCAATGTCCTGTACAGCCGCAACATGACCTCCCAACTCCTGTATGCAATACACTGACCAATAAAGGAAAGCATACCAATCGCCTTCTTCACTATCCTATCTACCTGCGACTCCACTTTCAAGGAGCTATGAACCTGCACTCCAAGGTCTCTTTGTTCAGCAACACTCCCTAGGACCTTACCATTAAGTGTATAAGTCCTGCTAAGATTTGCTTTCCCAAAATGCAGCACCTCGCATTTATCTTAATTAAACTCCATCTGCCACTTCTCAGCCCATTGGCCCATCTGGTCCAGATCCTGTTATAATCTGCGGTAACCCTCTTCGCTGTCCACTACACCTCCAATTTTGGTGTCATCTGCAAACTTACTAACTGTACCTCTTATGCTCGCATCCAAATCATTTATGTAAATGACAAAAAGTAGAGGACCCAGCACCGATCCTTGTAGCACTCCACTGGTCACAGGCCTCCACTCTGAAAAACAACCCTCCTCCACCACCCTCTGTCTTCTACCTTTGAGCCAGTTCTGTATCCAAATGGCTAGTTCTCCCTATATTCCATGAGATCTAACCTTGCTAATCAGTCTCCCATGGGGAACCTTGTCGAACGTCTTACTGAAGTCCATATAGATCACATCTAATGCTCTGCCCTCATCAATCTTCTTTGTTACTTCTTAAAAAAACTCAATCAAGTTTGTGAGACATGATTTCCCATACACAAAGCCATGTTGACTATCCTGAATCAGTCCTTGCCTTTCCAAATACATGTACATCCTGTCCCTCAGGATTCCCTCCAACAATTTGCCCACCACCGAGATCAGGCTCACTGGTCTATTGTTCCCTGGCTTGTCTTTACCGCCCTTCTTAAACAGGAGAAAGGGATTTGGGGTAGGGACCATGATATCTGCAGTCACAGGAAAGAGGCATGGTAAGTTATTTTTTGAAATTGGTGGGCTGAGGGCTGAGATGAAATGGTGATGACAATTGTAAAAGGTAGGAAGGGGGCACTGTATCTTCAAAAGGTGCTTTGGTAAAGCATTTGTGGGAAGAGGGTCAATGCAGGAGGAGTGGTTCATCCATGGTCAGCAGCACCCAGGTTTGGGTGGGGCTGCACATAACTACATCTGCCATGGCCAGATCAAATGCTTGGCGCTGTGTGGGAAAGGTGGGCATGTGCAGGGTTGGGTGGGGAGGGGTATTGGTGAGCTGAGGGTTATATAGAAAGGGCAACTTGCAATGGTATTTGAAGTATAGGGCCTCAACAACACATTGAGGTGGAGGCTGGGAGCTGCTGGCTGAAGCAGACTCACTGCAACTTCCATCTTGTTGGAAATTGCACAGTGAGGAAGAACCACATTCAGAGTTGCTGGGGTAAGAGACTTGACTCCTGATGGAGGAACTACAGAACCCACCAATATTAGTGCTTTTAAAGGGAAAGAACATTGCACGTAGATCCATGCACTGCACAGGACATCGACCTCCGGTCTCCCTAATCCATGGTCAGACTAATAAATTGCACCCCAGTTTGCTGGGCAGAGAGATGCAGCACAACACTGAACACCTACATGTTTTGACATACAGGCTAGGAAGGAATTGGGATGTCAGAGAAAGAGGACCAAAGATGTCAGTAGAAACCACTGCCTTCTACATATCATGTTCCCTTTGCTTCCAGATGATGCAGCAGGATCTTATGATAGACATCCATCCATGGACTATTGTGTGTGGACATGAAGATATGCATCATGCTGGAACAATGCAATGTAAGACTACACAAAGACACAAATAATCCGATGTAAGATAAATGAATGACGTTTATCTTTTAAAAAGTCACAATAATGTAAAGTGCATTGTCACCTGTGCCACCAATGGTGGTGTGGGTGTGAACTCTGCTACAGCAAACTCTGAGGCTGCTGGTCCTCTCCATGGTAGCTGCCATGGTGTCCATGTCGGTAGTCAATCACATGACTTGTTGTATTGATGGAGCTTCTGGGAAATGCATTTATGTCTGCTGTTTCTACCTGTGCATATGGACAAAATCACAGATTCTTGACACCACTGCACCTTTCATGCCTGTGGCTAAGCAGGTTCCAGATGTCTGGCATGCATCCAAATACTAGTATCCTGGGGTGTTTCTTCCTCAGACAGCACACAGTTATTACAATGAAGTGCTCTCCAGGTACTGGTCCCATATTTACTAAGTCTAATGTCTCCACAGAGGCAGCAGTATCTGAACTGTTGCAGTTTCAGGATACAACTTGCCTCATTTCTGATGCCTTCTTTGAAACCTTGGTACTCTCAATCTTGGGAGTCACGGAGACAACTTGTTGGGGAGCCAGTTATTTCACCATGAAGGTGGTAGAAATGCTGGCAGCATCTGCAAGACAAAAGAAACAGAAGACACCACACCCAAAGGTGTACTTTCATTTATTCATTCACAGGATATTGGCATCAATGGCCTTGACAGCATCTACTGCCCATGCCAAATTGCCCAGTGGGCAGTTAAGAGTCAACCACATTGCTGTGGGTCTGGAGTTACATGTAGGCCAGACTGGAGAAGGACAGCAATTTCCTTCCCAAAAAGGAAATCGGTGAACGAGATAGGATTTTATGACAATCAACATTAGACTCTTAATTCCAAACTTTTACTGAATTCAAACTCCACCATCTGTCCTGGTGGGATTTAAACCCAAGTCCTCAAAATACAATTTGGATCTCTGGATTAACAGTCTCATGATAATACCACTAGGCCATTGCTTCTCCACATGCATAAATGACAGTGACTGTGTGTTTAATGAGGGAATTGCAGTGGAATGAAGAGCATTACTTATTTGGTTGGCAAGACTTGCATAGCATTCCCAATCTGCTCCTGCAAGAGCTAGGATTTTCTCATTGTCAGGTTGAAAACCTAATGTCCAGCACCTCTTCATATGTACAGGCCTTGTTATGGGCTGCGTTCTCTTGGGAAGAGAAGAAGAGAGGAATTGAATAAGGTGAAGGTGGATTTTATGGATAGTGGGTGGTGAAAGCTGGTCAAGTGCTTTAAGATGGTAAGGGGTGCAGAAATCAAGTAATGTTCGTGGTACATGAGATTGGAAGACTGAGAGAATGTGAGGAGAGATGTTACAGTCATAAATAAGACTGGCAGAATTGGAATGCGTTTGAGGAAACAGAAAAAAGGAGTACAGCACTTAAACTGGCTCAGAGGAGAAGCTCATTGAGCTTCTTATGGCACAACTGGTCATTCCTCTGGACTGTACAGACAGCATTGACCAAGGTGGTTACTAGGACCAGGTTGCCAGGAACTAGTGCTATGGCTTTTTCTGTCAGTCCTCTGGGATGATGTCTTGACTCCTCTTCATGACACTCTTGACTGAAGGAATCACAGTACCATCTTTCCCTTCGCTGACACATTCAGATTCTGTCTGTGAACGAGCAGATTTGCATCAAAATGCTGGACACAGTGGCCTTTTAAAGATGATCTTTTTGAAAGGTCTGCTAATATTTCAGTGGGTTTCCACTGAATGGTGAGTTGCTCCAGGAATGGCATATGGTAAAATAGGGATGTAGTCAGATTTGAAGGAAGTCATAGTGGCAAGGAATTAGCTAATGAGGTGAGTTTGGTAAGATATAGCAAGGAAACTTGCTAGACCTCCCAGTGGAAACCCTTCCAAAAACCCAATGCAACTTGGACTTATCCAAAAAAAATAAGATTCGGCCCTATAGGACAGTGATACCATGGCACTTCAATGACCTAAATATTGATTGTGTCAATGTTAGAGTAAAGGAAAATGAGGAGAGGAATTTCTGACATTTATTCAGAGAATCTTCCTTGACCGGTATGTTCTTCATCCAGCTTGGAAAGAAGCCATTACTGCATTTGATACTGGGGAATGAGGTGGACCAAGTATCTATGAGAGAACACTTGAGTTAGAGTGATCATCACAGAAATAGAGAAGAGGAAGAAACATTTTAAGGTAGAACTTCTAAATTGGAAAAGGACTAACTTTAATGGGGTGGGAGAGAATAGAACCAAAGTAAAATGGTTGAAGTCTTAAGAAACTGTAACAGAACAATCGGTGATCTTTAATGGGGAGATGTTTCAGGAAACATTCCAAGAAGACAGAAAGGTACAGGAACATTAAGATGCTTCTTAGATGATGAGAGAGTATGGAAATATGTTGAAATACAAAGTTCGAGATTGTATTTTGCGTATCATTGAATCCTTTAAGTGAGAGACAGGCCATTACAAACGTTGAGAAAGGAAGTGAAGAGGAAAATAAGACTGGCAAAGAGACAGTATGATAACAGATTGAAAGGGAACCTACAATGTTCTACCATCCTGTATATAATATGCAGATAGTAAGAAGTGTAGTGCATCAAAGAAAGTGTTATTTTCTTAAAGGCACAGGGCTAGGCTAGAATACTTAATGAGTATTTGAGATTGTTGCTTGCTGAGAAATAGGATAGAGAATCAAAATGTTGATTAAAAACAAAGATTGTCAAGGTAATGAATGTAGGAGAATTGATGGGCAAAAATGACAAAAGGTTGGCTATGATTAGTGAGGAGGAGTCATATGGTTCAGCTACCTTGCAGATTGACTAAGGGAAATGTGGGTGGAGGGCTAGGCATAAGGTTCTAACATTCCCTTGGAAGTGGCACAGGATTGGAATGTAGAACTACGACATCCTTGTTTAAGGAACAGTGCACAGACACTCTGTACAATTAAAGTTAGAAGTGAGGATGTTTACAAATGATTGTATACTGTTCAGAATCATCTCTGACGCCCAAAATGTTGCACAAGTCTAAGCTAGCATCTAGCAACATTCATGCCTGATCTGATAAACAAGTAACATTTGCACCACAGAAATGCCAAGCAATGATCATCTCCAAGAAGAGATAATAGCAGTATCTTCTTTGACAATCAATGCCATTGCTTTCACTGAATCTCCCACTGTTAACATCTTGGGCTTACAATTAGCCAGAAACTGAACCGGACGAGATATAAAAATACTTTGATGAGAACAACAGGTTTGACCTATTGGGCAAAAGGCCTTCGTCAGGACTGGATTTCCTGATGAAGAGCTTTTACCCAAAATATCGATTTTCCTGCTCCTCGGATGCTGCCTGACCTTCTGTGTGTTTCCAGCACCACTCTAATTTTAACAGAATGGGCAGTCAAGTGGCAGGTGTATTTTGGCAGGTGAGTTGTGATAAGCAAAAAAATTCTTCGTGGCACATTTCTAACAAGTATGAAAGAGCAGAGGGCTCTGGTGTTGATGTGCATTGACAGTTAAAGGTAGACATATTCTTAATGTTCATTTCTAAAGAGTATGAAGTAGCAGGGGTCCCTGGGGCTTATGTGCATAGACATTTAAAGGTAGATGTATAAACAGTTTTATAGCATCTCACCAAACTCCTTCAACAGCACCTTCCAAATATGCAACTGCTAAGCACCATTAAGACAAGGGTAGCAAATGCATTTATCAACACTATGTACAAGTTCCCATCTAAGACTCATCATCCTGTCTTGAAGTTATATCATCATTCTTCACTGTCAACCACACAGATTGTGACAGTCCTAGAAGCTGGCTTCTAAAGGGCAATTCGGGCTGGGGAACAATTGCTAGATGCATCAGTGGCAAACTGAAATAAAGAGATTTAGGTTAACACCAGTAGTGGGTAAAATTTTATAAACAATAATCGGGGGAAAAAAATTCAACAGGCACGCGGAAAGATTTGAGTTAATTAAGGGAGATCCAAGATGGCGGCGATCTGAAAGGTCTGCTCTGCTGAGCTCTGCACCACAACTCAGGTGAAGTGATGCTTTTGCCCTCCTCACCTAAGTTATTTGGGAAAAATTCAGTAGTTAAACAGATGCAAAATCATTATAAACATTTTTTTGATAAGTGAAGATGATAAAAGGTAAAGATTCGGCTAAGTCCTAACACATGGAACATTCTTTGGCGACATCGGGTATGCCCGTGACTGCAACTGCAAAAGCAGCTACAGCCTCCTTTGCAACTTTGTTGGAATCACTTACCCAATAGACTTTGACTGCAGTGCTTGTGAAGTCCCAGGAAATGATCGAGATGTCGATAGAGGAGAGTCACACTAGGCTAGAACCAATTTCAACCATGCTGCACAAGCACGAGCAGGTGCTTGAAGGGCTCGGAAAGTGAACGGAGGAGGTTGAACGGTGGACCGCAGCATCGGAGACCGTGATTGAGTCCTCGATGGAGCGGATCCAGGCCCTCGAGAAATGGGTCCGGCACTTAACCGAGCAGGTGAACAACCTCGAAAACAGACATCGGAGAAAACAGACATCTGGGTTATCAGGTTGCTGGAGGGAGTGGAAGGCGAGCAGCCAGCAACTTTTTTTAAAGACTGGCTGCTGCAATTTCTTGTTGGGAGGCGGAGGTAGGCCGGGTGTAAGTTGGCAGAGCTCACCAGGTTGCAGTGCGCAGGCCCAGTTTGGACCAGCACCCCCTCCCAGTCCTAGTATGATTCCAATGCTACAGAGACAAGCAGAGAGTTATGGAAGCTTCCAGAATACAGGGGAAGGATCCACAGGCCAATAGATCATATTTAGGTAAAACTCACACAACACCAAGTTATAGTCCAACAGCTTTCAGGGGGTGACAAGCCACTGATGAAGGAGCAGAGCTCCAAAAGCTAGTGCTTCCAAATAAACCTATCGGACTAAAACTTGGTGTTGTGTGATTTTTAACTTGTCTACCCAGTCCAAAACTGGCACCTCCAAGTCATGGAGATTATATTAAAGATGAGTATGGGCGGTTCGTAATTCTTAAAGCCTCAGTATATGGTGGAGTATAGTATTTTGAATGCTTATTTCTCAAAATTGATTGTCCTTGTGTTGCAGCATATTACTATAGGGGGAGATTTTAACTGTCTTATGGATCCCACAACGGATAGAATGCTCAAAGACCCCCAAAACCTTCTCTGCAATCTAAGCAACAAGTTTGGTGGCATCTCCATGCTGCAGGTAGGGACTTTACATTTTTTTCTAATCCGCACAAGTGTAATACTAGGATTGACCCTTTCCTACCCCCGTGATCTTTTTGGACTCGGTGATATCCTGCAGAATTGGGAATATTACCATTTCCAATCACACAGCAGTATACTTAGTGGTCAAGATTAAGAGCAATGTAGCAGGTCCACGGCACTGGTGAATGGATCCCTTTATTCTCAAGGACAGTAAGTTCATTGAGTATTTCTCTGAGTTTAAAGCATTCTTGGCCATCAATTCGGATACAACCTGTCTGTTCTCTGGGAGACTGCTAAGGCTTATGCTAGGGTGATAATTACCTCTTACCCATTCCAGTCGGAAGCGACAGAAGGGAAAACAGCAGCGGCTGCTTGAGGCATGACTGAAGACAGCTGGGACAGCATATTTTGATAGACCATCAGTGGCTAAGTTGCAGCGGGTCACAGCTCTTCAGTCCACCTTGAATTCTATGCTCCCACAGACAGAAAGGAAGGAAATTTATTTTGCAAAACAAGGTTGTTTGAGCATGGTGATAGGCCGGGTAAATAACTGGTATATCTGGCCAGGAAAAAGAATGCTCCCAATCTAATACCTCAATCAGGTATGGAACTGGAATTCTTATTTGTGATTCTAAAAAGATCAATGCTGCATTTCGGAGATTTTACTCTGAATTATACCAGTTGGAATGCTATGAGGACAAATGGGCTAAGATGGAGTCCTTTTTTAAGAACCTGAATCTTCCAGGCGTGACCTCTGAACAGGCGTCTCACCTTAATGCCCCTTTAATAGTACAAGAAATACAGGAGGTGGTGAAGCAGCTTAAAGTCGAAAGGCGCCCGGCCTCGGGTGGTCTTCCTAGTGAATTCTACAAAGAATTTATAAATATATTGTCAAGGTCGATGCTGGACATGCACAATTACTCGTACAGTCATGATTGCCTCCCACCATCCTTGAGAGAGGCTAATATCTCGCTCACACTTAAGAAAGGGAAGACCCCGGAGGACTGTGCTTCTTTTCGGCCCATCTCGCTTCTAAATTCTGATTTTAAAAACTCTTGCATTAAGGCTGGAAATGGTGTTGCCTTCCATTGTCAAAGAGGACTAGATGGGTTTTATAAAGGACCGCAGATCCTCCAACAATGTTAGGTGGTTACCTAATATGGTCTAAGCATGTCAGCAGCAATTGGCTCAAGGATTAGTGATCTCTTTAGATGCAGAGAAGACATTTGATCGAGTTGAGTGGCCATATCTTTTATGGAACCCTGGGACTGTTTGGTCTAGGTGAAGAAATCTTTATTATGTGGGGAGGGGTCCTTTATAGTGATCCTCTGGTTTCAGTTCTCACCAATGGTATAAGATGCAGTAATCTTAGTACCTTTTAGGGGCAGTCAGCAAGATTGTCACCTCTATTTTTTATATTGGTGATAGCAGTTCAATCTGTAGGGATCCTAATATAGCTGCCCCAGAAGTGGTGTCAAAGGCACATAATGTGTGAATGTCATTATCTTTTCGTCGAACCCAGTAGTTTCTGTACCCCATTTGATAAAATGTTTTAATTTATTTGGCTTCTTTTCGGGTTATAAGATTAATTTTTCATAATTGGAGGCTATGACTATGGGGGTTCTTGGAGCAATATCTGATGTTGAGAGTGAGTCACGGTTTCCCTTTAAGTCGTTACAGGGAGTTTTCTTTATTTAGGTACTTTTGTTATTCCTGCCTTCGATCAGTTATTTAAGGCTAATTTTATCCACTTGCTTGACAACACTAAACAAGATCTTCAAAGATGGGAAGCCCTTTCATTATCCTGGTTAAGTAGAGTAGCTGTTATTAAAATGGCTACTCCTTCCTCGTTTGCTATATCCTATGCAAATGCTTCCTTTGATATCTCCAAGGCAAACATTTCAGAGTCTCAATGGCTGTGAATATAGGTTTGCCCGTTGAGCTGGAAGGTTCATTTTCAGATGTTTCGTCACCATACTAGGTAACATCTTCAGTGAGCTTCTGGATGAAGCACTGCTGGTGTTTCCTACTTTCTATTTATATATTTGGGTTTCCTATGATGATGTAGTAGTAAAAAATGAGGTGTGCAGATGCTGGAGGTCACAGCTGAAAATGTGTTGCTGGTTAAAGCACAGCAGGTTAGGCAGCATCTCAGGAATAGGGAATTCGACGTTTCGAGCATAAGCCCTTCATGCTGTTTCCTATGATGATATCATTTTCTGTTCTTTTTCTCAGGTTGAGAAAAATAACAGGAAATGACATCACCATATACAATGATGTCACCACAGGGAATGACATCACCAACCCATGGAAACTCAAACATATAAAAACAGAAAGCAGGAAACACCAGCAAGGCTCACTGAAGATGTTACCTCGTTTGGTAATGTAATGTCTGAAAATGTACCTTCCAGCTCAGTGAGCAAACCTAGATCCAGAAACTCAACGTGAGCTACAAATCTTTCAAAACTTGCCAACACAATGGCTGGTTTAGCTCTTTTATCTGGCACCACAAGCAGCCCCTTATTAAGCTTGCCAAATTGCAATTGTCCCAAGGTCTGGGAGGGAGTGGACCACCTGGATATTAAAAAATATCAATTAAGCTCCCTTTTATCCTTTGTGAATGACTGGGCTTGTCAATATGGTTGGATATTGAGGCGTCCCAGGCAAAGTGAACTCTTATTAGCCTGTCTTCGATCAAATGAGGACAGTTGCGGAATACTGTTGTAATCCAATAATTATTAACACTGTCAAAGCATAGAGGGCAATGCGGCAGAGTGAGGGTAATATATCTAAAACTTATTTTCTTACCCCTTTAGCTGGAATGGCAGGTTTCCAACCAAGGATAATGGACCAAGGGTTTATACTCTGGGCAGCTGGGGGAGTTTCCTGTTTGAGTGACTTATTTGAGGGGAAAACAATGATTAGATTCCCTACAGTGTGGAAACAGGCCATTTGGCCCAACAAATCCACACCAACCCTCCAGAGTAACCCACCCAGACCCATTTCCCTCTGACTAATACACCTAATACTATGGGCAATTTAGCATGGCCAATCCACCTAACCTGCACATCTTTGGATTGTGGGAGGAAACCAAACACCCAGAGGAAACCCACGCAAACACAGGGAGAATGTACAAACTCCACACAGACAGTCACCCAAGGCTAGAATCGAATCTGGGTCCCTGGCACTGTGAGGCAGCAGTGCTAACCACTGAGCCACCCATTGGCCTTTGACTAAAATAAGCTGCAAGTAAGGATTATCTAACAGAGACCTTTTCTGTTTTTATCCAGATTAGGGATTTTATTCAAAAAGAAACTATGCTTTTGACCAATGCCTACAGATCCGATGCAGAGAAAAGAGCACTCTCTCAGATAATACTTTGTATCATCTGCTGGTGGGGGGGGGGGGGGGGGGGGGGGACATGGTCCTTGAATGATATTGAGTGACTGTGTGAAGTCTGGGGGAGAGAGTTAGGAGTTGTGATCTCCTCTGAAATATGGGAGGATATTTCTGAAAATGCGAGAAAGATTTCAATCTGTAATAGCACCCATGTCATGCAGTTGAAGATTCTTCATAGGGTCCATCTGGCCCCAGATAGTTTCTTGAAATTTAAGTTGGGAGCATCCTCAGTGTGCCCCAAGTATAAAATAAGTACTGATACTCTCACTCACTGTCTGTGGTCCTGCCATTGGCTTCATACATACTGGAATGCTGTGGCAGAAGTAATAGAGAGGGGTCTTAGGGACCAAAATTAACATGAACCTGATCTCTCTTCTCCTGGACCTGCCCAATTTATCTTTTCTAGATATTCATAGGAGATAACGTTTTAATATTCTTACTTTCTGCATGAGAAAAAAAAAATTGATGTGTTGGGTGTCTGAAAACCTCCTGGGCCTGTCAAATTGACATAAACTAATCATGGAACATATTCCTCGGACTTTCTCACAAATATGGTGCACCAAAAGACTGAAATTTTTTATAAGTCATGGCAGCCCTTTTCGCATTATCTAGATGCAGATTTGTCTGCCATTTTAATTAGAATGTTTATGTAGCCATGACAATGGTACCCCAAGAGGAAGAATTTCAAATAAATGTGGGTGTAATTTTTTATTTTTCTTCAATAAAAATATTTTTTAAAAAAGGACAGACACAACATATTTGGAACTGGCAGATCTAATCTGTTTTCAACACAAATTAAAATTTCGCCATGATGTGAAACATGGAGGTGTGCATTACAATAAGGTTGATACCCAACTATTGCAATAGGACATGGACTAACAGAAGGGGTAGTCAAGTGACAGGTGTATTTTGGCAGGGGCATTGTGATAAGCAAATAATTCTTAATGGCACATTTCTAAAGTGTAAGAAGGAGCAAAGGGCCCTGGGGTTCATGTGCAGAGACATTTAAAGATAGACATATTAACAGAGCAATTAGCAAAGCATTTAGGAACTTAAGATTCACAAGTACAGGTATTGAGAACAATAACAATAAAATTTGCTTTGACCACAGCTGGATATTGTGTTTAATTCTGGTCCCTACACTCTTGAATGAATGTGAAGTTCATTGAGAAGGTGCAGCGGATGTTTACCTTATGGTTCCAGCAAGAAGGAAATTTAGTATAACACTGAGTTAGAGATACAGGTGTTGTTCTCTTAAATAAAAAAAAGAGCTTGGTATGGTATTTTATGGCGATGTACAAGATTACAGATGTCTACTGGCTCAGCTTCCTTGCCACTTAGCAGAAATTCTGACCTTGAGTTACATCTACAGCAAGCAATAAGAGCAGGAGAGACATCTGGACAGCCATCTATTGGAAAGGAAGTGGAAACCAGTACTTTTTCTGTTGTGACAGACAAAGTTTTAAGAGATGTATTTTGTCATTTTTTTTAAATGAAGACAGTTTGAGAGAGAGGTACCAAGCAGTCTACTCAAAGCCAATAAAGTAAACAGCCATTGAGGCCTTGAGTCTTATTTAAAGTTGGAACAATAGAAGCAACTTGAATGGGTGAGTCAAACTCACAGAACCAGGTTCTTTAGTTTTAGTTTTCTGCAGTTGCTGGGGTCTTGAAGCTCAATACGGAAGATCTTATTCTTCTCTCTGTTATAGCTAAAAGCTGAGGTACTCTTTCTGCTGATGTATTTGTGTGTGGCACAGTTGGCACAGTTAGCACAGTAGTAGTTAACATATCCTTTTTTTAAAGCATTTCATTAGCCAATTTTTAAAATTTCAACTGTATTTTAACAGTAGTATAAAAATAAAGTGTGTTTTGCTTAACGTTGAATAGTTCGATCAATCAAATTGCATCTGCAACGCTGTATACTTTTAAAATAAGAAAAATTTAAGATCTTGACTATCTTCTGAATATACTTGGTGGTGGTGGGGGGCGGGGGGTGCGCTGATGTAGTCCATAACACTGTCCATACCTCCAGACCACATCATGCTATAGAAAAATCAGATTCTTAGAGTGATCTATTAAACACCACTACCATACATGATTATACCAGGTTTGGAAAGACAAAGAAAAACTGATCTAATTAGATTGGAAATATAGATTTATAATTTGGGGTAAAAGATGCAGACGAATGTGAGGAAGAACATTTTCATACAGCAAGGATTAGTAATCTGAAACTTGCTGCCTACATGTATGATGGATCCAGTGAAGATCCAGGATTCTAAAAAGAAATTTGAAAGGCATTTGAGTTAAATAAACTCACAAGTCTGTGATGGTAAAACAGGGGAGTGGATCTGACTGGGTTGTTCTACAGAGAATTGACAATGCCTTGTTGTCATAAATGACCTATTCTGTGCTATAAAAAGTCCATCACTCTGAAAAGATAAGAATGATTAAAAATTAAAAAAAACTTTTACTGTAATTTATGTATAGTGTCTTTCTGATTGCATTTTCATACATTAATTAGAGAAATATACAATTTCACTGACCAGTTTGAACTTCCAATTATCATCAATGGTTTTTCCAAACACACTGACTTGTGTTTCAAAATTCATTAAATCAGGATCAGTCACCATTATCTGCAAGATAAACAGATTTAACAAATAGGGGAACAATTCATTGCATATTTCAAAAGTACCACAGGCTTCAAGGTAGCAAAACTGAGTCCCGTAACACAGCTGGGGACTATGCTAAGGAAGCTGTGAAGTGAAAAATGAATGCTTCAGCCATTCCAATGAGGACCCATGGGGAACATTTGCGAAACAGAGTATCAGCTTGAATATATTGGGCCCCTCTTGTTGTTATTGCTTCTAATGGCCGACCAAAAGGGCCTCAAGTTCAGGTTTACAATCATTTATTCAAGCAAATGCAGGCAGAGTCTGTCCTAAAATAGCTAAGGCAAAACCCTGCTGAACACAAAGAGCTCATTTTTTTCATATACATCTAGTCATGTGCACAGTTTATTATTTAAATTCCTGTCTTGTATGTATATAATCCTATGAATAGTGGATATCTCCAGCCCCAGGTATATATCTTTACTCACCAGAACGTGGTGAGTAAAGATATATATCTTGCCCTAGCCTGACTCTCCATTGGTATTGTTTCTTTCAATCTTATCCATTTGTCTTCGTCCTCCCACTAATTCATAACCAGTTGATTCTTAATGAATTCCAAGGTTTTTCCTGAGGTTTCTGCTGATCTCAGCTTTTATTAGAGACATAAAAACTGCAGATTTTGAATCCAAGGTAGACAAGCAGGAGGCTGGAAGAACACAGCAACCAAGGCAGCATAGGAGGTAGAGAAGTCAACGTTTCGGGTATAACCTTTCTTCAAGATTGGGAATGGGTGCTATTGATCTCAGCCTTTATGGTGAACAAGGTCCTTTTGGAGATATCTGTTCTTTTAGATTAGATTACTTACAGTGTGGAAACAGGCCCTTCGGCCCAACAAGTCCACACCGACCCGCCGAAGCGCAACCCACCCATACTTCTACATTTACCCCTTACCTAACACTACGGGCAATTTAGCATGGCCAATTCACCTGACCCGCACATCTTTGGACTGTGGGAGGAAACCGGAGCACCCGGAGGAAACCCACGCAGACACGGGGAGAACGTGCAAACTCCACACAGTCAGTCGCCTGAGTCGGGAATTGAACCCGGGTCTCAGGTGCTGTGAGACAGCAGTGCTAACCACTGTGCCACCGTGCCGCCCACAAAAGCAAACCTCAACCATCACCCCATATCTTTTATCTTCAAGCCAGCTCAGTATCCAAATGGCTAGTTCTCCCTGAATTCCATGAGATCTATCCTTGCTAATCAGTCTGCCACGGGGAGAACATGCAAATTCCACACAGACACTTGCCCGAGGCAGGAATCGAACCTGGGCCCCTGGTGCTGTGAGGCAGCTATGCTAACCACTGAGCCACCATGCCACCTCCTGGTTTTACTGTGAATGTAGTGTTACAACACAATCGTGTACAATTCTTTTAATTAAACTAAACTAAACTAAAGAGGCCTGGCACTCCAACCACAATGCCATAAACAAACACATAGATCTAGATACCATCTATCAACCCCTCACAAAATGAACAGGAAATGACATCACCACAAACCCCAGGAACCCCATCCAGGATAAACATATAAATAGAAAGGAGGAGACAACAGCTTCGCTTCACTTGGAGGTCGTCACTGATGATGTTACCTAGCCAGGTAATGAAATGTCTGGATATCAAACCTACAGCTCAGCGAGCAAACCTACAACCTAAACCTCAACCTGAGCTACAAACCTTGCATAAACTAAACACTAGAAAAGCTCACATTGCTTCGTAATCTGTTAAAATGTATGAGTGACACAGAACTCCCAAATTCCACTATTTAACAAAAATAATATTAATTTATTCTTTAACTCTAAAAGTGAACATTAAACAACAACTATTCACGACTCTAAGACCCCCTTTCTCTTAACTGCTTATTGTCTGCCTCCAATCTATAACAATGTACTATTTCAATCAAATGCTTCTTAAAGTTACATCAACTTAATTTCAAAACCATTTAGCGGCTGTCGTCGTTAGTGTCTTTCTTCTTTTGGCTGAAGATCTCCCTGAGTCATCTTCTTTCTTTTTACTGTAAAGATGGTTCATATGAAAAGGTACCTTCTCTCTCAATGGCAGTTACTCTTTCTGACTTACAACATGCCTGCTATTTTTATACCCCCAACATCGGATTGTCTCATTGATTCGAGATTAGCAAAACAATAAATTCAAACTTGATTTAGTATCCTGAAGCATAATTTAAAGTGGTTGGTTAAATTCAAATTGTTACCAAAACAGCATTAACTCAGGTATCCATTTCACAGCCAAATGTTATATATTTTCAATTTTCCAGTACACTCTGAAACTGCTAGTTATTTATATGACAGGAGCTTATAAGTTGTCACTGCAAAACAGCATTCTCTCTTTCTTAAAGGTACAGTACATGCCTTCAACTTCATAACAGCTCCTCCGTAAGAAAAAATGAACCATCATAATGAAAAGATGGCTTCATTTTTTTTCTAATTCTTAATCTCATTACAATGAAATACATAGTACATTAATCTAAGTTCATATTAATTTCTGCACACATACATATATAACATTGGAATCTGTTCTTAAAATCCATGATAATGCATCTGCTATCACATTTTTATGACTCACAACATGTACAATTTGTAAATAAAAAGTCTGTAACATAAGACCCCAATGAAGTAGTTTCATATTCTTGTCTTTAAATTGTTCCAAGATGTGAGAGGATTGCTGTCAGTGTACACAACTGTTTCTGACACATTGTTCGTCACCTAAACATTAAAATATTGTAAGGCCAGTACCAAACTCAATAATTCCTTTCCGATGGTAGAGTATTTTCTCTGGTGGATGTTGAGCTTCTTTGAAAAGTAGCCAATTGGCCATTCAATTCCATCACCATCTTCCTATGGCAGTATAGCTCCAACTCCTATATTGCTAGCATCAATTGCAATTTTGAACGGTTTCAAACAATTTGGTGTAGCTAAAACTGGTGAAGTGGTTAATACTGTTTAAAGTCTCAAATGACTCCTGGCATTGATCTGTCCATTGAAATTTTGTGTTCTTCTTCAGTTCAGATTTTTTCTGCACTATTCATCAAACAGTGTCCACTAAGTGAATCTCAACTCCTTCATTTTTCTCTTTAGTTTTTGCTTTGTGCTGTGACTTATGATAGTGGGATCTGGTTACAACACATTCTGGAAAGATTCCAGGATATTTTTCTTTTAACTCCTCAGTTCTCTGGTCTTCCTTTGGCTTCTCCACAACAAGGGGTGTGTCCCCCCCCCCGGATCCTGCTAAATCGTTCCAAGAACAAACTGTATTCCTGGAACTGACACTCTATCAATCACTCCCACTGTTACTTCCCCAGTCTTGAATTGGTACTTCAGCCTATACATAGGGGAACAGTAAATTTCTGTCCATCTATCCCAGATCAGAGAGTGCAAATATGTTAATCTCTTACTATTAGAAACTGATTCGATCCCATATATCTCAAAATTATAACTTCTTTCCCTCTCCTCCTGTTCTTTCTGAGTAAACTTTTACCCACAGAGGCGAAGTCTTTATCAAGATCAGGCCCTAACTCAATATCCAGTCCCTGCCTAGGCTATGCACTCTCCAGCAGCTCCTCAACTTTTCTTGGTGTTTTCTTTATTACTTCCACTAATGCTATTGGCTTAGCCTCTTTTACCACATCTTCTCCCACAGCGCTTTTCTTTAACCACCAACACTGTGACTTTATGTGTCCCACCTTACCATAGTGGAAATACCTGAGGCCTTTCACCTCCTTTTCACCATCTTGAACTTCTTTTTTAACCTGTGGTATACAATTACCAGCGTGCTCTACTCTTTGTTTTGTTGTGCAGGATCTCCCCTTCTCCAAATTTCTATCCCTCACAGGATGAAATTCTTGCTGGAAGTTAAATTTTAGAGAAATCTCCTGAAGCTGCCTGACTTGCCATATCTTTTCGCCTTCTGCCGGTCTACTTTACAAGCTAACTTTTGCCTTGTGCATCAATGCATATTCATCTGCCATCTCTGCTGCTGTCCTCACTTCTTGAACTTTCTGCTCATTCACATGAATTATCATCTCTGGAAGTGAGTTTTTAAACTGCTCCAGCAGAATAATCTCTCTTAGAACCTCATAGGTTTTACCTATTTTTAAGGCCTGCATTCATCTATCAAAATTACTATTTAATTCTTTCAAGCTCAACGTAAGTCTGACCTGGTTCCTTCTTTGTGTTTCTGAACTACATTCACATCTCTCTTAAAGTATAGTATACACCTTCAACCTCGTAACAGGTGGAATCCTGATTTAACTCTTATAGTCCATTTAACTCTTACAGCCAACATCTTCTAAGACCTTCCAACATTGTGGCAGCTGCCTGAATAGCAGGCATGAGACAACATACAGGTCACACTAAATGCAGGTGCTTGTCAATGCAATCAATGTCTTCCTGCACCATTTGGAATCCTGTTACCCTGGCAAAGATAAGTATTCATTCCTGACTAGTCTCTTTGCTTGGAGAGAATACATGTATACAAGTCTCAAAGGCCCTGATGCAGTGCAGCACCTTAAACCATGTGACTGTTTCCGGTCTGACTGAATTCTTGGGTGTAGAATTTTAGGATCAAATTATCTTGACCATCACTAACAATGTCATTCCTGTTGCATGCTGAAACTGCAAGTTTGAGGTGATAGCATAGTTCAGAGACCAATTCGTGGTTAATCACAATTGTGTCAAGCACTGCTGAGGTGGAGTTAAGGGTCCACTTTATATTTTACTCTGAAATGTTAGATTTTGATTCGATCTACAAAGACATTTATGAGCTTTGATTATCAAAATACATATAGCAACATACATGAAATAACTCCACAGAGGACGGTATCCTGTCATTAAGTCACCCTTTATATATACATGAACAGTCCTTTACTTTAGTACTGCCTTGTCAGAGTCAACTATCAGAGTGGCAGTATCTCTGACACTCACCTTTTTATCTATCAGCCAAGGCTCCCTGATTGAACTAGTTAAAGCCCCAATCAGGGAACTCATATTCCATGAGGTCCAGCTGGCTGTCCTCATTACAATCACTACATCCCTCCCTCTCTAAGTTCAAGGACACCAACTGGTCCTTTTTTGTTGGAGAGCCTCCTGGGGTGTTTTAGCACTGGATCAATTTCCTCTGACTTGACATCCAATGTGGTAGTTGACCTTTTGTGCAAGAAACACCTGAGTAGAATTTCATTCTCTTTTTTAAGCGGCTACATGCATCACTTTTATCAAGAACTTATCAACACTTGACAGAGAGGATAAGCCCATGTGTTCTAGCAGCCTTTCAGATTGTTCCGAGGTACATGGCATATGTTGCGAATGTACAGCTTTCATACAGTCCAAATGTTTATTCAGGACCATAGCACCTACCCAAACTAAATACGTCACTAGTCCTGACCTTGTAGTGACCATGCCTCTTAGCCATACAGGACATTTCTGTGATTCTTACACCAAACTTCATCCCAAATTGTCTCTCTCACTTGGTGGAGTCTTCTGTCTGACACTGGTGTTCCTAATGCCATTTTACATCCCTGCAACCCAAATCCGGGATGATCAGACTTAACCTGGTGCAGAACCTTCCACACATTAGCAATTCTGCCGATGCTATCCCTTAACTGTATATAGGGTAACGTTACAATCAAATAACAGTGACAGTTTGGTATCTGTAGGTTGATTCTCCAAGCCAATTTCAAGGTTAAAATTGCACTTTCTGCAAGGCCATTGGATGATGACTGGTATGGAGCTGTCCTTGTTTGTCATATTCAATTCAACTTGAGGAAATACCCAAATACTCTCTTGGTAAACGATGGCCCATTATCTGTGACCAATACTTCTGGGACTCTGTGTATTGAAAAAGATGCTCACAGTTTTTCTGTCATTGATCCCATGTTTGAAAATGGACCCTATATATGTGCAGCCACATTGAGTGGGCAGCTATAATGACTAAGAATATTGAACCCATGAAAGGGCCTTCATAGTCGATGTGCAACTGAGTCCAAGGTTTACCCTGGAATTTTCACGGATATGAGGGAGCTGCTGGAAGTAATTTTTGTCCTTGTTGATCTTCTGAACACTGCCTCACCAACGCAGCTATGTCTGCATCCAGACCTGGCCACCCAACATAACATCTTGCCAACATCTTAAATTTGGAGAACTCTGGATGACCCTGGTGGCAACCTTTGCTCAGGACAATCACTCTTGTCCCCCATAACAATATGCCATTCTTTACTGTGAGCTGATCTCTGGGTCCAAAAATGTTTTGATTCTACTTGCGAATGCCTTTTGGTTTCCCCCATCACCACCGGTTGTTTCAGTTTTCAAAGGATTAGACCTTCCTGCTTCTGATAGTGTCAGCTGTGACTGGGGGTGTATCCAGAAAATTTACTATCATTACAGAATCTTCCACTGGGAGTATCGCTGCTGGCATATCTGCTAATGAGAGGCAGTTCAATCTGCATTTGCTACTTGGTTTCCTGGCCGGTATTTAAAATTGTAATTATATGCACTTAATATTAGAGCCAACCACTGAATACAGCCCAAAACTATGAGAGGCATTGCCTTGTCCTCTTTCAGCGGACCAAATTTTTACTCTGTGATTACCACAAATTTTCATCTATAAAGGTATTAGTGGTACTTCCTGACTCTTAATATGACTACCAATCCTTCTTTCTCTATCTGGCACATATTTGTGCTCTGTAATAGCCTAAGTCCTGGGCGTTCCTCTCCATTGGACCACCTATGAACTAATATCACCCCAATGCTGTACAGAGGAGGCATCGCATGTCAATACCAGATCTTTCTTCAGATTATAGTGTGCCAACTATAAGGATAATAGCTGTTTCTATATTTCAATGAAAGCTCGGACATGTCTATGCAACCATTTCCAAGGCTGACCTTTTTTTTAGGAGTTCATGCAAAGGTGCAATGGATGCCAGGTTATGCACGAACTTTCTGTCATAATTTACCAACCCAAGAAATGACATAGAGCACCTGGATAAACGTGGAAGCTGGGGTTCTTTTAAAACACTCACTTTAGCATGCAACAGCTGTAACCTGGACTTATCGACTCTGTAGCCCAAGTAGGTCACATTTTTTTCCTTCTTAGTTGTATGCCTGCTTGGAAAAATGCCTTAAAACTATATCCAAATTCACTAAAGTGTTCCCTGTTATTAGATCATCATTTAGGTAGATGACCTGAGGTACACCTCACAAAAATCTTCTCCATCTTCCGCTGAAAAATTGAACAAACTGACATACCCCAAACTCATATATTGGTACAAACCATTATGGTTATTAATTCTTTCATACCTCTGGGAATTCTCATCTAAACACAATTGCAAGTAAGCATAGCTTAAGTCCAGCTTCGAGAAGGACAGTGCCCCTGCTAGCTTTGTATATTAATCCTTTATCCAGGGGAATGAGTACTTATCCAGATGCAAAAAGCAGTTTACTGTTTGTTTAAAATCCTTACCAAAGCAAAATGATCCAGTAGCTTCAAAATTGATACAACCAGTGCTGCCCATTTTGCAAATTGGACTCATTTGATGATTCCTTCACTTAGCAGCCTTCTGATTTCTGCCTCTACTCTTGCACTTAAGGCAAATGGCATTGGGTGGGCCTTGCAGAATCATGGAATTCTTTCTTCGTCAACATACAAGGTGACCTTAGCTTCCCTGATAGTACCCAGACTTTCCCATAAGACGTCTGGATATTTAATTAGGACTTCACTCAGGCATCTTCTAATTCAAAAATATCAAGCAAATTTAGGTGAATCTCTCACCCCATCAAGCTGGTGCCTGAGCCTTTTACTACAATCACTGGTAACTGAACCAGCTGTTTTTCATAAGAGGCTGGAACCAAAGTTATACCCTTAATCTGTAAATATTTCCTGGTAAAAATTGCCAGCCTAGCTGTAGTCTTGTGCAAACTTAAGGGTTGGAGTTCAGAGCAAATTTTGTTAAAAACTGGTTCTGTGATCACTGATATAGCTACACCAGTATTAACCTCTAATAGAACCATGTAACTAGACTTTTATTTTGATTGGTTTGGATTTGGATGTTGCTAAGCAATTTAATTTTCCAAACCAGAGAACTAGGGTGTGTAGATGGAGTTTCCAGGGTATGAACTCTCCTGGATACAATCCTGGTTACTGGCCTGTGAGTTGTTTTAATTTAGATCTAGAAAGAATCTTTAGCTGCCTCGAATCTGCATACTGGCAGCAGCTACAACGGCTTGCCGACCAGGATCCTGAAGAAAATTTTAACAATTTGACAAAAGCTTAGCTTTGTTTTGGAGCTTTGCTGTGAGCGACTTATAGTCCCTCTGATCAGGATGTGTCCTGAGTGAGGCTATGCAATTGCCTTTACACAAGTGGTGTTCCTCAAACTCATTCAGACTACCAAGTGTATCCACTTCCATTGGAATGCCCTGTAACTCATATGTTCCACATGCCACATTTTCCAATGATAAAAGCCAGTTGGACTTCAGCCAGTAGGTGTTTTTGCATAGGTACATCATTAATCCCCCATATCAAATGGTCTCTAAGCATCTCATTAAGGGTTAAACCAAAGATACAGGCTTCTGCCAATCATCTTAACCTAGTCAAAAATTCCAATACGGATTCCCCTAGTTCTCGAATTGCTAAGTAAAACCGATAGTGTCTCAGAATTAGAAGAGTCTCAGGGTCATAATATTCTTTAACTATGTCAGTTAAATCTTGAATTCATATCTAGTGCCTCAGAGAAAGTTCTGCTCCTAATAACAGAAAAATCTGTGGCTCCATAAACAAAAGCATGGTATAAGAAATGCTTACCAAAACTCAAAGACGACTGTTGCGAGTGAGGTTCTTCAGGAATGAGCTTTATTCTCATGATCACTGAAATAACTAAACAAAGGCTGCTATCCCATCATCAAGTCATCTTTTACTTACACATGAATAGATCTTGACTTTTGTACTGCTTCTTCAGAGTCAGGTCTCAGACTGGCAGTATCTCTGACACTCCACTTTAAGGTCAATGCAAACCATCAAAGTTGAGGGACAGGAAGGGAATCTATCCAATTTAGTAATTACTATTACTGATGAACGGAGTCAAAGCAGTTCAACGAAGTGATTTTCTAGCATGTTTTGAATATCTGTTTCTTCTTGAGCATTTTTTTTTCTGGGCTCAACCAATAATTATGTTGTTTAATCAGTCCTGATTCTCCTATGTCCACATCGTGCCTAGCTCATGTTGTACACTAGATAGAATCATAGAGTTATACAGCATGGAAACACACTATTTGGTCCAACTCATCCATGCCAATCAGATATCTTATATTGATCTAGCCCCATTTACCAGCTTTCGACCTGTACACCTCTAAACCTTCCTATTCATGTACCCATCTAGATACCTTTTAAATGTAATGTAATTGTAACCACTCCACCACGTCCTCTGGCAGCTCATTCAATACAAACATCACCCTCTGCATGAAAAGGTTGCCTCTCAGGTCTCTTACAAATCTTTCCCCTCTCACTTTAAACCAATGTTCTTTGGTTTTGGACAGGGTAAAGGACCTTGGCTATTCACCCTATCCATGCCCCTCATGATTTTGTAAACCTCTATAAAGTCATGCCTCAGCTTCCAATGCTGCAAGGAAAAAGTCTTCAGCCTCTCCCTATAACTCAAACTCTCCAATCCCGGTAACATCTTTGTAAATTTTTTCTGTATCCTCTCAAATTTAACAACATTGTTCCTATAGCAGTGGCACCAGAACTGTGCCAGAATTCCAAAAGTGGCTTAACCAATATCTTCTAAAGCGTAATATGATATCCCAACCTCTATACTCAGTACACTGACCAATGAAGGCAAGTGGCCAAATGCCTGCTTCACCACCCTGTCTACCTCCTGACTCCACTTTCAAGGAACTATGCACCTGCTCCCTAGGTCTCTTTGTGTGGCAACACTTCCTAGGGCCCTACCATTAACTGTACAGGTCCTGCCCTGATTTGCGTTACCAAACTGCGACACCTCACATTCATTTAAATTAAATTCCGTCTGCCACTCCTTGGCCCATTGGTCCATCTGATAAAGGTCCCACCGTAGTCTAAGATAACCAGCTTTAATGTCCACTACCACTCCAATTTGATGTCGTCTGCACTCCTCCTTTACTCACATCCAAATCATTTACATAAATGACAAAAAGCAGTGGACCTAGCACCAATCCTTGCAGCACACCACTGATCACAGGCCTCCAGTCTGAAAAATAACCCTCCACCACCACCCTCTGTTTCCTGCCTTCAAGCCAATTTTGAATCCAATTGGCTAGCTCCAACTGAATTAAACATGATCTAACACTGCTAACCTGTCTACTATGCAGAACCTTCTCGACTGCCTTGCTGAAGTCCATATAGAGAAGGTCAACCACTCTGCTTTCACCAATCTTCTTTGTCACTTCTTCAAAACACTCAAACACACGAAGCCATGTTGACTATCCTTAACCAGTCCTTGTCTTTCCAAATGCATGTAAATCCTGTCTGTCAGAATCTCCTCCAACAACTTATCCACCACTGATATTAAGCTAACCAGTCTACAGTTCTCTGGCTTTTCCTTACCACCTTTCTCCAGTAATGGCACCACATTAGCCAAACCCCGTCTTTTGGCACCTCACTCGTAGCTATTGATAATACAAATATTTCAGCAAGGGGCCTAGCAATCTCTTCCCTAGCTTCCCACAAGGTACTTGAGATCTATTCAGTAGTTTACAAGACCGTGCTGTTGTCCTTTCTTTAAATATGAGAATATAGTGTCTAACTGTCCCAGTATTTCTATATTAGCTCGTCGCATTGTAGCAAGTTCACTTTCAGAATTGCCTGCTTCTCTTCTACTTCACTTTTACTATCTTTGTCAACCTTCCATTACTCTTAGCACCTGACACACTTGTTCTTTCTTATCCTCTTCCATATAATAATACCTTTTCAACATGTTAATGCGACACAACTAATTCTCCTGCAATCAGTGGATTTATCAGTTAAGTCACTTTACTAACCCTCCTACTTCGTATGGACCACAGAATTCATCCCTGCTTGAAACATCCTACTTGTTGAATGTATATCTGCTCATCTTTTTTAATTACACTCGTGAATTTTCATATACACTTGTACTACCTGACATGCTCCTCTAAGTCTTCCTAGAAGCATGGTAATGCAATCCAACATTGAGGATATGTCTTTTTGGTTCAGGAACTTCTCCCTAATCAATTATAATGGATGTCGACTCTCATGACCATAAATCAAGCATTACAACTCCAGGAGATTCATTTGGGGAATCTCTGATAGCAAATAACACAAAATCTAATCTTTTTCCCAATCCTGTGGATATTCATGGCAGTGTGCCTTAATTGTGGTTTTGAGAGTCAGATGGTAGCTCTCCAAAGCTGCCTGTCATGCAGATGATATACAACTGACTTCAACTTTTTTTATACCTGAACTGATGATTTCCTGCAAATGTTAGACAGAAAAGTTAGAACGCTGAATAGATTGGATCTCAATCGGTATCCTTAACAAGTAGAAAAAAACTGAATTAACTTTTCCACTACGACCCCAGCTGTAAATGCTCTGAAAGAATAGCTTTTGCGAATTGGATTTTCATGCACATAACTGTAAAAAAAAAATTGATATCCTGCTTTTATTTGCAATAGTGGTCCTACACAATCTACTCAATTGAAAAGCTGGCATGTGTATCAAAGGTGCTGATTTAATACATTTGATATGTGTGACATGTTTTACAGAACTGTACTGCATCTTTCTGAAATCATAACTCTTGGCCATGTAAGGTACCTGGTTATCGATGCCTGCTTTTTATGCATTATTACATGTCCTGCCAAAGGAATTGCATGTGCTACTCACAATATCACCATACGATACTTGAGCTGTACCACTATTTGATAAACAACTGTCCATTATTCATTTGATGGTCTTTGAGGATGTCTTTACTTCCTCATCAAAACTTCATTGTTTATATAATAGCACTCTGGAACACTTGCAACCTCAGCCTCAGTGTTAGCTGCAGGTGCTAGCTTAATTAACTCCTGAACCTCAGTTAATCAAGACATACCAAATATTTTTGAATTATCCTCAATCCTGAAAAGCTCTTCAGTTATTTGACATCTGGTTATGGTATTACTGTGGCCACTGGTGTTGGACTTTGTTTAGATATTGCTTTTGCTACAAAGCGGAGGTTGATACCCCTCTGAGAAATAAAACCAAAACACCCAAAGAAGAGCGCCTCGCCCTACAATCTGTAAAAAGGAGTGTGAAAAGTGGTGTCACCTGTTTTTCAGAAACTTCTAGTGGTGAAATAAAATAAATCCCAGATACTCACTTTAAAATCAACATTAAAAATCACACAACACCAGGTTATAGTCCAACAGGTTGGAAACACTAGCTTTCAGAACTCTGCTCCTTCATCAGGTGGTTGTTAGGCAACACTCCGAAAGCTGGTGCTTTCAAATAAAGCTGTTGGATTACAACCTGATGTTATGTGATTTTTAACCTTGTACACCAGCACCTCCAAAACCATGTTTAAAATCAACTAGTAACAATTTATTTATCTAACTCTTACAGTGAACAAATTAACTAAACTATTAACAAATCCCTTCTAACTATTCCTGAATAAAGCAAGATTCTTCTGGTATGTTGTTTCAGTAAATACAAGTCCCACTCATATTTGTCATGAAGTGGTGTATGTGGGTGTACTGAAGTTATGTAGGTGTATTGTACCTTTAAGAAAGTTAAAAGCTAGTAGAACTACCTGACAGCACCAAGAGTTCTGAAAAAAATGTAACATTTGGTCAAATGACCCGATTAGCCTGGAGACAAAAACAAATTCGAATTCGGCCAATCATTTTAAATTATACCTCAAAAATACCAAATTCCAATCAAGCTTGAATTTAGTATATTGACAATCTTAAAAGTCAATGACACAATCCGATGATTTGGGGGTATAAGACCGGGGAAAATTGAACAGTTGAGAGGAGAACTGCCACGTCACAGCATGTAGAGACTGCCTGAAAAATAGCTCTCTTTAAGGTATCTTTATCGATCAGTAACCTGTGAAGCAGAATCCCCAAGAAGAAGAAAAGAAGACAGGAATACAGAGAAGAACCAAAAGCTGACTCGTTTTGAGATAAGAAGTTTTATTTTGTAAATCTTAATCAGGATTTTATCGGACCAGTATTGTAGAGGGGAAAGTAAAAGATAGGTTAGAGGAAGGAGTTGTAAATATTTGTTAGTTAATTATTCTCTGTTATACTTTCAGAAATAAAGTTGTTAATTTTTACTTTAAATAGTTCTTGGCCTCTTGAATTTTCACAGATTACTACATGGAATAAATATTTTCTGTGGTTTCTGATTTAAATTAAGCAAGAGGGTTTACCCCGTGTCATAACATATACAAAAAAAAATTTAGTCTCTCAAAATTATCTCTCAAGAGCTCAGGGCCATTAGATCTGGCGGATGGCAGTTTGCTCTGGGTCTCTGTCCAATTGCCCTCTTCTTTTATACCCTTGATGACATATCAATATTTCTTACAATATGATTGGTCCTATGTTGTCAAAACCATCAGATTTAAATTTAATAGGTTTTTGGTGTCTAAGCACCTGGTTCAAATTGATTAGCTAAATTCAAAACAGCTGTTGTCTTGGTAAAAACTACTGCTTGCTGAAAATGTGTTGCTGGAAAACCGCAGCAGGTCAGGCAGCATCCAAGGTGCAGGAGAATCGACGTTTCGGGCATGAGCCCTTCTTCAGGATCCTTTTGCTCCTTGAATGCTGCCTGACCTGCTGCGCTTTTCCAGCAACACATTTTCAGCTCTGATCTCCAGCATCTGCAGTCCTCACTTTCTCCTAAAAACTGCTGCTTGGCCTACTAACTATATGACCTTTCGATAAAGATGTTTCAATTTGGGTACTCTCTGTGAACTTGTAAACATTCAACCTGCTGCTCACAGACATCCATTTTAAATCTCTGAGCACCGAGAAAGCACCATCTTTTAAAGATACCATGCAATTCTTGTCCCCTTAGCAATATACAATTTTACAACACCAAATTCTAACTTCCTGCCTCCCAATCTACAATTACTGTACCTAATTTCACAACACTCTGGTCAAAACAAACAATTGCTCCATCTCTTTAGTCTCACTGAACATTTCATCATAAATAAAGTTGTAACTTTCACAGTTGCTATACCATTCCCCAAGATTAAACCTCTTTCATCCATAGCTAATTTCTTGATTACCTGACAACCAATAGTCAAGTCATATTCCAAATGGACTTTGTATGTGGAGCTGGATGGACTCTTCCCCCTATCACATTTGCCAACATTTTAGTTTTCATTGAACTCTCTGGAGGGAACACTAAATCCTTCTCCTGCAAGAGAGCTTGAGTATCCCCTGTACCCCTGATTATAGTTGTTGGCCTTGATGTTTCCTTTGAGGAAATGGGGTTATCTTCCCATTAGTTAAAAATACTTCATACCTCTCATCTACCCTGTGTACATTTTCTATATCTCCACAGATGCAGCTAGCCAAGAGAATTTTGGAATGAGCAGGCTTCCCTCAAAGACAGGCGACCATTAACTGCACCTGTATTACCATAAGGACATGAACTTATTAGCCTGACAGCATCATAAATAGGAAACCTATTCTTAGGGTTGTGAGCTTTGCTGGTTAGATGGAGCAGGACTGAAGAGCTTTGACTGATCCATTGGTTGCAGTCTGTCATTGCTCTCCCTAAAGAATGCAGTTTAAACTGTTTCAGCAGACATGTAATGCTGTGCTGTGTCTTTCCCACATTGGTATCACATTTTGAGATAGCCCGAGTGCTGCTACTGGCATTTTTTCTATACTCAGTGAATCAAGTTAATCACCTGGCTTGTGAGTATCCTCTCTTACAAAAAACAGTAGTGGCTGCCCCAAACAACCTGCTTTTCTGCTGAAATATTCTACACTCACACCATATTCTGCTATTAGTTGATTTAATCCAGCCAGTCGTCCATATCTAACATTAAATTGCTGGAATATTTCCAATAGACTAATTCCACAATATGACAAAAATAATATTTAATGCAAAGATACCAATTCCATAATATTACAAAATTGGTTCAACGAAGTAAAACAAAGTAGATGAGAAAACCTTAGAATTTATCGACTTTTTAATCACTTATTGAAGTTCAATGACAAAAACTAGAAATGTGACTTTTATCCCAGATTAAAAGTTACTCAGTAATAAAACAAAGCTGGTAGAATGTTACTTATGGAAGAGAATAAACAACCATAAAAACAAAATGAGATCATCATTTGTCCTTTGCTAATATTCCAGGATATAAAAAAACATAATTTATACAATAATTAAAAGATGTTAAACAGTTCAGTTTCCATTTCAGGTAATGGCAGTGCTCAATTTCAAACATGGTCACTTACCAGACAACGTGCACTAGTTCCCGGCTTTGGCACAAAATTGACAGAGAAATTTAAACTTTCATTCATGTCAATATAGTGAACCTTGTTTTGAAAATCACTTTCCAGAAGCTCTATCTGAAACAATCAGCAAATCAAACAAGAAATTCTTCCTTAAAAGTTCAATTCAATAACTTCATATCAATATGCTTCATAATGTAAAATAATGATCTCCAACAATTTTATATTCAGTTGTTGAGTCATAAATACAGTGTCAGGTTAAACAAATTTGTGTACCAAGAGCTGGATAATGTCCAGGTCCTGGTATGCCATTGAGGTTACGGTGGCCTCCTGTTTGCTATTGTCTAAATATGGGCACATATATTGTAATGTTGCATAAATACAATTTTTTTAATACTCATATATTCCATATATCCAACAGTGATATGGCAATGGAGAACTTCAATATTAATAGGTTACTTTAGATTGTGAAAAACAGTACATTTCACTTTTAAAGAGAAAATATTTTATTTCAATTATGGAAAGCAGTACAGAAGACACTGACTATGTCAAACTGTGACAAGGCTCCTGGATACTTCAGAGCTACAATATAACTCGCAAATTGGCTTCTGGCTAAAAATACATCTGATTCCAGAAGATCTTCAGGATCAGGCACAGTAGCCATACACTTTATCAAGGAAATGATCCCGAATTACAAAAAAATTTCAAAGTGTTCATCGTAGAATTAGAGGACATAACGATCCTCATAGTTTCTCATTCTAGAGCACTGCAGTTCTACAGAATTTTCTAATATAATGGAATCATTACATGGTCAAACAACAAGAGAGAACCCTTTCAATTAGAATGGCAATGAAACACAGCAGAAGTTCATAATGTTCAGACAAAACAATACAAAATTTAAAATAATAGAAGTTAATGTTGATTTGATAGTAACATTGACCTGGTAGGCCAAATAATGATCAATTGATTCCACAATTTAATGAGACGGTATCAGTTTAGGACTTTCATTTTATCAGTTTACACCCGTGTAACTTTGTTTTGCAGCTAAAGGTAAACAGGAGAATTTGATCGTCTTAACCTGACTCCTCCATTAACCATGGAATGGCTCCTAGTTCACACGCCATTCCCTCTGGAGTTCTCCCAGAACCTACCCTTGACCCTCTCCTTTTTTTAATTCACATACCTTGCAGCCATTTGACAACAAAATCCATAAACATATCAGATTTATAAGGGTTAATCTTTCTTTAAAGTCTAGCTTTGTTTATATTTAGCAATTCAAAATTACAGTTTAAAAGTGAAAAGTTTCTTCTGGTGATATATATGCTCTCTGAGAGAAGCAAATAGTTACTTAGATTACTTACAGTGTGGAAACAGGCCCTTCGGGCCAACAAGTCCACACCAACCCGCCGAAGCGCAACCCACCCAGACCAATTCCCCTACATTTACCCCTGCTCCTAACACTACGGGCAATTTAGCGTAGCCAATTCACCTAACCTGCACATTTTTGGACTGTGGGAGGAAACTGGAGCACCCGCAGGAAACCCACACAGACACAGGGAGAATGTGCAAACTCCACACAGTCAGTTGCCTGAGGTGGGAATTGAACCTAGGTCTCTGGCACTGTGAGGCAGCAGTGCTAACCACTGAGCCACCATGCTGCCCATTCTTGGAGCTTATTGGGATTCTTTTATATTTGAACAGTATGAAAGAAGATAAGCAAACAATCTCATGCACTATTGCTTCAGTTATAAGGACCTGAAAATTGTAAATTTTTTTTGTTCAGAGGAAACATGCATTGCTTGAATAAAATTTTTGCTTTCAGTTCAGTTTGCAAAGGCCTTTATAAAAGATGGATGTGTAAAATGCTTTCTACTGAAGATAGATAGTTTAGAACTATTAAGAGATTAGTTATCTCCATTTAAGGAGGATGTGGAGGTGCTGGTGTTGAACTGGGGTGGACAAGGTTAAAAATCACACAACACCAAGTTTGAATCCAGCAGGTTTATGTGGAAGTACAAGCTTTCGGAGTGCTGCTCCTTCGTTAGGTAGCTAGTGGAGCAGGATCAGAGGACACAGAATTTATAGCAAAAGATCATACTGTCATATAACTGATGCAATATATTGAACAAACGTAGATTGCTGTTACGTCTTTCATCTTTTAGAGTTCTAAAAGGATAGAACATGATGACTTCTCATTGTCCACCGGGTTTCCTGTCGACAAAATCAAATTGCTAATCATTGTAGAAGATGATGGATCTTTAGTTCAGGTTGAAATCATGGCAGATCTGAAAATGGGGAAGAGGCCACAGATCAACTTCTCAGGGCTTATAATGTATTCAGAAATTCTGATATTAGGAAACATTGTCAGGTTCCGTTTAAATTCTATTGAGAGAACATGGGAAATTTTCAGCTTCTGTGTGTCTTCCTTGCTGACTGCCTAGGTCTGTAAAACAGAAAACTAAGTCCAGGAAGAGTAGGTAGGCAATCATTAACATAAAGACCTCCATAGAGATTTCAAAATCAAAAAGGCAAGAAATCTACCTCTTATCTCCCTAAAAGCTTTCCTCAGTTGTTTTTCTAAAGTTATTTGATTTTCTGTGAGTAGCAGCTAAATTCTGACAAACATTAAATTTTTAGCAGATCTGAAAATGGAGAAGAGGCCACAGATCAACTTCTCAGGGCTTATAATGTATAACTATGGAAAGTGTGTACACGTTCGGCTTCTGACAGAGCATATTGCAGCACTGAAGAAAGAACTAGATGATCTCAGGCTCATCCGAGAGAACGAGATCTTTCTGGACAGGACCTTCAGCGAGGTTATTACACCGAGCATACCAGAAGAGAGTAGAAGGGAGAAAATGATGAGGAAGGCAGAGATGAGACAAGTGCAAGAGACCCTGGGGGAAGTACCTGTGAGGAACAGGTTGAATCTCTTGGAAACCATAGAGACAAGCATCACTACCAGCCCAAGAGGCGGTCAGGTCTGCCATTCGGAAATTGGTGTGGAGGCAGAGCCGAGGAGTCAGACATCACACAGAGCCGTGGTAATAGGGGACTCCATTGTGAGAGGGACTGAAAGGGGTTTCTGTGGCAACAGGCGAGATTTGAGAATGGTGTGTTGCCTTCCTGGTGCCAGGATTAAGGACATCGCAGACGGAGTGCAGGAAATCCACAAGGGTGAAGGTGAAGAGCCAAACGTGGTGGTGCATGTCGGCACAAATGACGTAGGGAAGAAGAAGACTACAGCGGGACTTCAGAAAACTCAGAAGAAGGCTGAAAAGCAGGACATTCGGGGTGGTTATCTCCAGTTTGCTTCCTGTTCCTCGGGCTGGAGAGGACAGGAACAGGGAGATAATGGACTTGGATGTGTGGCTGGGGAGCTGGTGCAGGAAGCAAAGGTTTAAACTCTTGAGTCACTGAGGTATGTTTAGCTGTAAGGATAAATTATACAAGAGGGATGGGTTGCACCTTAATAGGTGGGAGACCAGCATTCTGGCAGATAGGTTTGCCACTGCAACACAGCTGCATTTAAACTAAATAGTGGGCGGAGGGGACAAACTGAAAGTTTAAGAAGGAAGTTAAAGGGAAAGTTAGAACAAGAGAAGTCAAGAAAGACAATGGAATCAATTGGGCAGAAAACTCAAAAAAGGATCATGCCATAAGGTCAAGTGAAATAGGGATTGATAGGAAGGGTGAGGGGAGTAACAAATTAAAAATATTATATATGAATGCACAAAATATTAGAAATAAGGTGGATGAGCTTGAGGCTCATTTGGAAATTGGCAGTTATGATGTTGTGGGGCTAACTAACACGTGGCTTCAAGTGGACAGGGCCTGGGAAATGAATATTCAAGGCTATACATGCTATCGTAAGGACAGACTGACTGGCAGAGGGGGTGGGGTGACCCTGTTGGTAAGGAATGATATTCAGTCCCTTGTGTGGGGGGTCCAAGAATCAGGGGATATATGGATAGTGCTGAGAAATTCTAAGGGTAGAAAGACCCTAATGGGAGTTATCTACAGGCCCACAAACAGTAGCCTGGATGTAGTGTGTAAGTTGAATAAGGAGCTGAAATTGGCCTGTCACAAAGATATTACTACAGTTGTTATGGGGGAGTTCAACATGCAGGCAGACTGGGAGAATCAGGATGGTACTGGACCCCAAGAAAGGGAGTTTGTGGAGTGCCTCCAAGATGGATTCTTAGAACAGCTTGTGCTGGAGCCTACCAGGGAGAAAGCAATTCTGGATGTGGTGTTGAGCAACGAATCGAATTTGATCAGGAACCTCGAAGTGAAGCAGCCATTAGGAGGTAGTGACCACAATACAATAAGCTTTAATCTGCAGTTTGAAAGGGAGAGCGTAGAATCGGAAGTGACAATATTTCAATTGAATAAGGGGAACTATGGGGCTATGAGGGAGGAGCTGGCCAAAGTTCAATGGTGCAATACCCTAGCAGGGATGGCAGTGGAACAACAATGGCAGGTATTTCTGGGTATAATGCAGAAGATGCAGGATCAGTTCATTCCAAAAAGGAAGAAAAATCCTAAGGGGTGGCCGGGGTAGCCACGGCTGATAAGGGAAGTTAAGGACCATATAAAGACAAAAAGGAAAAAGTATAACATAGCAAAGATGAGTGGGAAATCGGAGGCTTTTTTAGGTATGTGAAAAGAAAAAAAATGGTTAAGACTAAAATTGGGCCCTTGAAGATAGAAATGGGTGAATTTATTATGGAGAACAAAGAAATGGCAGAAGAGTTGAATTGGTACTTTAGATCTGTCTTCACTGGGGAAGACACGAGTAATCTCCCAGATGTAATGGTGGCTGAAGGATCTGAACTGAAGGGAATTTATATTAGGCAGCAAATGGTGTTGGAGAGACTATTAGGTCTGAAGGCTGATAAGTCTCCAGGACCTGATGGTCTGCATCCCAGGGTACTGAAGGAGGTGACTCTAGAAATCATGGATGTATTGGTTATCATTTTCCAATGTTGTATAGATTCAGGATCAGTTCCTGTAGATTGGAGGGTGGCTAATGTTGTCCCACTTTTTAAGAAAGGAGGAAGAGAGAAAACAGAGAATTATAGACCAGTTAGTCTGACCTCAGTGGTAGGAAAAATGCTGGAGTCAATTATAAAAGACGAAATTACGACACATCAGGATAGCAGTAGCAGGAAAGGTCAGAGTCAGCATGCATTTACTAATCTTCTGGAATTTTTTGAGGATGTAACTCTGAAGATGGACAAGGGAGATCCAGTGGAAGTAGTATACCTGGATTTTCAGAAAGCCTTTGATAAAGTTCCACATAGGAGGTTAGTGAGCAAAATTAGGGCACATGGTGTTTGGGGCAAAATACTGAAATGGATCGAAAACTAGTTGGCTAACAGGAAGCAAAGAGTAGTGATAAATGGCTCCCTTTCGGAATGGTAGGTGGTGACCAGTGGTGTGCCGCAGGGATAGTGCTGGAACTGGAGCTTTTTACAATGTACATTAATAATATAAATGAAGGTATTAAAAGTAATATCAGCAAATTTGCTGATGACACAAAGCTGGGTGGCAGGGTGAAAGGTGAGGAGGATGTAATGAAATTCCAGGGTGACCTGGACAGGCTAGGTGAATGGACGGATATATGGCAGATGCAGTTTAATGTGGATAAATGTGTGGTTATCCACTTTGGTGGCAAGAACAGGAAGGCAGATTACAACCTAAATGGAGTCAAGTTAGGCATAGGGGCAGTACAACGAGATCTAGGTGTTCTTGTACATCAGTCAATGAAAGCAAGCATGCAGGTACAGCAGGCAGTGAAGAAAGCTAATAGCATGCTGGCCTTCATAACAAGAGGCATATAGAAGCAAAGAGGTCCTTCTGCAGCTGTACAGGGCCTTGATGAGATCGCATCCGGAGTATTGTGCACAGTTTTGGTCTCCAAATTTGAGGAAAGGCATTCTGGCTATTGAGGGAGTGTAGCGTAGGTTCATGAGGTCAATTCCCGGAATGGTGGACTATCTTACGCTGAAAGATTGGAGCGACTGGGCTTGTATATGCTTGAGTTTAGAAGGCTGAGAGGGGATCTGATTGAGACGTATAAGATTATTAAAGGATTGGACACTCTGGAGGCAGGAAGCATGTTTCCGGTGATGGTGAGTCCCAAACCAGAGTACACATTTTAAAAATAAGGGGTAGGCCACTTAGAACAGAGTTGAGGAGAAACTACTTCACCCAGAGAGTGGTGGTTGTATGGAATACTCTGCCCCAGAAGGCTGTGGAGGCCAAGTCTCTGGATACTTTCAAAAAAGAGTTGGATAGCGCTCTTAAGGATAGTGGAATCAAGGGTTATGGGGATAAGGCAGGAACAGGATACTGATTGAGGATGATCAGCCATGATCATAATGAATGGAGGTGCTGGCTCGAAGGGCAGAATGGCCTACACCTGCACCTATTGTTTATTATCACTTCTAACTCCCGGCTGCAAAGCCTTCTCTCTGTTTTGGCCTTGTAGGTACAACCAGCATGTCAACCACTACTGTAGTGGAACCACCTCAACCTCTGAAAATAATCCTCCTGAGGTCTCAGAGGAAGTTTTGGCAAGACTATCTCCTGCACCACACACCAGCCCATACTGACAACTTTTTGGGAACATGAGGTTTAGAAAATTTAAATCAGAATCTGGTGGCACCTCATTATGAAACCGCCACAGCTAGTTGAGGAATAAACTTCCAATTCACAGGTATTTGGAAGGTTTCTGGAGGCCAGGCATCCACTCAGCCCCAGGCAGAAGAGGACCCTATAAGACTGACAATCAGTGACTTGATTGACATGCATGAGGAACAGGAGAGTAGATAGGTATATGAGACATGGTGGTATTTCGTGCCTCTTGTCTGCCTCTTTGGAAAGCCAATTCCAGCACCCTTTGCATGAGAGATACACACTTGCAATCCACCTCACCAGGCATTAGTCCTCAGGACTGAAGTCATGGTAATGAAGTGATGGACACATGACATGCACTCCAAGTGCCCTTTCTTCAAAAGGAGAGAGGACAGTGTCACAGATCATCCAGATGGAGGAGAAACCACACACAGCACTCAGAAATCTCTGCTCAGGAAACTCTAGATATTCCTGAGCCTTCACCTCCACTTTGCTTGTCCCCTCCAACTCTTGGTGGTTGAAGCCAAGGAGAATCAATTTACGTCTGCCAAGAAAACTCTCAGCAATCCTGGCTCTTTTAGACACAAGCACCCCTGGGTTGCTCAACCAAACCTTCAGGATCAACAGCTCCAATGCTCAGCAGGCTCACTATTCTGCTGCAGAACCAGGGAGCAAACTAAGATATACTGGGAGAAAGGGAGAAGACCTGTTGAGGACATTTTAGTGACACAGGTGATGATGCACAGCACATGATCTTGCACACTTTTGTAAACGTCACTAATTTCAACTTACATCTAGTTGTCCATCTCTACCTCTAGCCCCAAATGGCCTTGCTACAGCATCAAGAATCACATTAGGACCACAGATAATGTTTAATGGATTAAGGTCTATAGTGAGTCAGCTGCATCAACTGGAATTAGAGGAACAGAGTATGCACAGGGATCTGGGAGCTGCAGTAATTCTATGCTCTACATCAATATTCTTTTGTCACTTCTTGGTCCAAAAGAATATGTGTTAATGCGTTTTTCAGCAATGTCTTTGATGGGGAGGTGTGACACATGGAGGGGCAATGCAGTTGTATTACCAGAGAATACAGCCTTTCAATGCTAGTTGCTAGTGCATTCTGTCCTTCCATCAGAGAGGTACCATAATGTTCCCAAAAGGTTGGTAAATGCCAAACATCAATATCCATGGATAATTGATGCTTTTGCCTGGTGCCTTTAGATCGTGCCCTGAACTGCATTTCAGAGCAAGCAATAAACAGAATCCATTCATGTAAAAACTATAGTTTCCATGTCAAGCTTTCTCAATATCAGACTTCTTTGGTAGGTTTGGCAAGATAGAAATTATGCCATCAACAAAGCATTCAGCAAGCAATAATTGGTAACTCACCATTCATTGTGAGAAATTTATCATGCCATTTGTGAAAAGCATAAAAATGAAGCATGATGATCCCAACATTAAGATGAACCTTACTGCTGACTTCTTGTCTAATTCTGGCATAGCACTAAGAGTCAAAAAGTGTAGTGCTGGAAAAAGCGCAGCAGGTCAGGCAGAATCCGGGAGCAGGAGAATTAATGTTTTGGGCATAAACCTTTCATCAGGAAATTCCGGGTGGGGGGGGGGGAACGAATTAAGGGGACTGAGAAATAAATAGGAGAGGGGCATGGGGCTGGTGAGAAAGTAGCCTGGTAGTCATTAGGTGGACACATAGATGCCTATAAGACTCCATCATGAGTTACTGTTTCTCACATAATACAGGTTTTTATTCCACCATTTGAGACTAAACACGGCATTCTGAAGCCTGCAGAGATTTATGCCATGTACTAATGTAGTAAGAATTATATACTCTTATAATACATTCCCTCACAGGAAATGCCAATATATTGTTTGCCTTCAAAACTGCTATCAATAATTGCATATTAACTTTCTTTGATTCATGTACTGGGGCACCCAGTGTCTCTGAATATAAACATTTCCCAGTCTCTCACCATTAGTTTTTAAGTTTTTTTGCATTCCTTAGAGACTGATCACTTTTAATATTAAACTTATAATCCCACTGGCACACTTAAAGGATCACACCATACACTTTCAAGTTTTACAACTTTTGATGCAACAAACATATTAGAAGCTAAATAAACACTGAAAGAACTGTGAATATTATAAATCAGAGACACAAATAGAAATTGCTGGAAAAGCTCAACAGGTCAGACAGCATCTTGTGGAGAGAATCAAAGTTAATGTTTCAGGTTGAGTGACCTTTTCTCATAACTGAGGAACTCATTCTGAGGAAGGGTCACTTGACCCAAAACATTAAACTCTGATTCTCTCTACAGATTCTGTACGGTCTGCTGAGCATTTTCAGCAATTTATATTTATATTAAAAGCTGCATTAACGAAGCACAATTTCTATGGATAACTTGTACTTTAAATCACTTAAACAAACTTAACAGCTATTTTTACCTTTTGACATTCAATATGACTAAATCTCTTCAACTCCATGGTTACACTTTACATTCAAAGCATTAAATTCTCCCTGAAACATTCTGAAGTTATTCTTAGCTCTCGAGAGTTTACTTTTGTTCTGTTCCTTACCAGCCTGGTTATATTTAATCCCAGGATCTCTTTCATGGTGATGATTTTCGTGGAGATATTCATCTTAATCATGGAAATCTTCCAGCCTCATTTAAATCCTCACTTACTGTATCATTTCAATCTTATTTCAAGCTCACACTGTGTTTTTGAAAATTGAAAAGTGGAAACATTTTGCCTCTATTTGCTCCCCTTTTGTCAGATCCTGGCAAACTTATTAGCTTGTTAACTTCAGGGAAATCTTTTATGAGAATAATATAATATAATCCTACATTATGTACCCATCAGAAGATTTGTTTCTGATGAAGCCTCTTCTGAAATACTGTGTCCAGTTCTGGTCGCCCAGTTATCTCAAGTATATTCATAAGCTGGTGAGGGTTCAGAAGAGATTTACCAGGATTTACCAGGGATGGAGGGTTTGCAACAACTAGGAGATAGTGAGTTATAAAGAAAGGTTGAATTGGCTGGGACTTTTTTCACTAGAGCGTAAGAAGTTGAGATGTGATTTTTTTAGATTAGGTTAGATTACTTACAGTGTGGAAACAGGCCCTTCGGCCCAACAAGTCCACACCGACCCGCCGAAGCGCACCCACCCAGACCCATTCCCCTACATTTACCCTTGCACCTAACATCACGGGCAATTTAGCATGGCCAATTCACCTAACCTGCACATTTTTGGACTGTGGGAGGAAACCGGAGCACCCGGAGGAAACCCACGCAGACACGGGGAGAATGTGCAAACTCCACACAGTCAGTCGCCTGAGGCAGAAACTGAACCCGGGTCTCTGACACTGTGAGGCAGCAGTGCTAACCACTGTGCCACCGTGCCGCCCATAGAGGTTTATAAAATAATGAGGGGTATAGATAGAGTTAATGGTGGTTGTCTTTTCCCTAGGATGTGGGATTTCAGGACTGGGGGCACAACTTTAAGGTAAGAGGAGAGAGACTTAAAAAAAGATGAGGAACAAATTTTTTACACAGTGTGGTTCGCATATGAAATGAACCTCATGAGGAAGTGTTGCATGTGGATACAATTAGAACATTTAAAATATTTTTGGATAAATCCAAAGATGTGCAGGTTAGGTGAATTGGTCATGTTAAATTGTCCGTAGAGTTAGGTGCATTAGTCAGGGGGAATGGGTCTGGGTGAGTTACTCTTCAGAGGGTCAGTGTGGACTAGTTGGGCCGAAGGACCTATTTCCACACTGTAGGGAATCTAATCTAAATAAGTACATGATTAGGAAAGGCTTGGATGGATACGGGTGCAAGGAGCAAGTAGGCAGGACTAACTTAGTTTGGGATTATGTTTGACTCTATGACTCTATAAATGAAAGTCAGCCATGCTACTTCATCTCCTTTGCATCTTTGTCTGTCCTTCTTAAAAACTAATATGCTTGGATATTCAGGTCTCATCCCTAGTCAACATGCAGGCACATTTCTGTAACCCCAACTATATCATATCCATTTCTATTGATATATTATTTTCAAGTCACCTACAGGTCATGTTGTTCCCTTGTGTCTGCCACCATTGCCGTTTGTGATGAAAGTGAGCATAGATTTGGATGGTGCAGTCTAAGCAACCCTTGGTGAATTTTTGTAGATCATCTTGTTGATGGTACACAGTGGTGCTACTGATGCCAGTGGTGAAGGCAGTGAATTTTGTTGGGTGTGGTGCCAATCAAGCAGGCTGCTTTATCTGTCAAGCTTCTTGCAAATTTTGGAAATGCATTTGTTCAGACAAGTGGAGTGTTTCAACACACTGCTGACTTGTGCATGGTAGATAGTGGACAGGCACTGGGGAATTATCTTTTGAAGAAATCCTATTGTCTGATCAGCTCTTGTAGCCACTTCATATGGCCAGTCCAATTCAGTTTCTAGTCAATAGTAACCCCCAGAATGTTAGTAATGTTGACTCAATGATGATAATGTTATTGGATGTCAGAGGACTATGGTTAGATTCTCTTTTGGTGGGGATGTTCATTGTTGGAAACCTGTATTAATTGCTTGCTAAATATTACTTGCCATTTGTGATCCCAGGCTTGGATGTTGTGCGGCTTCTGAAGTGCCATAAATAATGCTGAGTATTAAGCAATCATCAGTGTTCATCAGTGAACACATCCTCACTTCTGACCTAATGGTAGAAGGAAGGTATTTGATTAAGCAGCGGATGTTGGTTAAGCATCGGGCACTATCCTAAATGTATGACATGAAGACAGATAGCCAAACCAAATCAGCCTCTCTGTGTTTTCACAACACAGTAAAATTCAATGACCCTAAAACTGTCCAATGATTCCTAACCTGACTTTTTTTTTAATAATCGAAAGCAGGCACCAAGTTTACAGTTTAAATAAAGAATTAATACTTTATTATTAACACAGTAGCTTTAGCTGAACAAAATTAAACAACAAGACAATCTAATTAATGTTGATGATTTAAAACCAAACTTCTTTGATTCTTGTCCTTATCCACACATAAATTGGCAGATAAACATACAGAATTAAGGGTTAAATTGAAAAGAAAATTAAAGAGGTGCAACTGGCCAGATCATTTAAAAGTTTCAAAAATGTGTGGTATCACAGGCACAAGGTATTATATCTTGCTTGGTTTCTGAAGATACGAACGAGTCAATGCAAATAGCTTCCAATAAGCTCTCAGAAATATTGACTTAATTCTTATAACTGAGATTCTATTCTAAGAATGTTTATTAAGTTGATAAAGGGACAATAACTAGAGAACATGTGAACCATTGTATGTGGGTTTCACAGCCACAATCCTTTTAAGAAAAAATACACAGTTCAAACTTTGGTTCCTCTTTCTATTATTTTCAAAATTCTCTTTCTAAAACTGGTTGGGGCTCTAGCCTCTCTATGATGGCCACGATTGACCTCTGAACATCTGACAACACGTGAACATCAAGCATCTGCAGAGGCAAAACATCTAGTGTTCTTTGAACAAGAATCAACTGATAATTAACTTCCAGGCCAGGTTCTATAAACAAATGTTTGTTTGTTTGTATTTTTTTTAAAAAACTGCTGTTCATAGTCCAAAGGTCACCTTCAATTCTCAGCTTACAACTTCAATCAAAATGATTTTTAAAAAAGCAGAACAGCAAAGGTTATAATGAAAGCCTGTAGTGATGTTCTGGGAGTGAAATGACTGGCTTACAACAATCACCGCTATCTTCCTTTGTGCCAGATGTGACTCAAACCCATTTTCCCCTTGAACCCAAGTGACTCCAGTTTTGCTAGAGCACCTTGGTATCATGATTTGTCAATTACAGTCTTGATTTTTGATGTCAAGGCAGTCACTCTAACGTCATCTGTGGATTTCAGCTCTTTGTTTGAACCAAGCTGAGTTGAGTGTCCCTGCAGAACCCAAAGCAAGCAGCAATAAGCAAGTTATTGTTAAGCAAATACTGCCAAGTTGATGATGCCTTTCATCACTTTAATGATAATCAGTAATAGATTGATAGAGTGATAATTGACCAGATTGTATTCTTCCTGCTTTTTGTGTACAGGATGTACCTAGGCAATTTTCTACCTTGCAGTGTAAATAGCAGTGTATATAGCTTGGCTAGGTGTGTGGCAAGCTCTAGAGCACAAGAATTCAATAATGTTGCCAGAATATTTTCAGGCCCATACCCTTTGCAATATCCAGCACCTCCACCTGTTTTTTGCTATCCTGTAGTGTAGATAGAATTGGTAGAAGACTATGAAGCAGAGCAACTCTGGAGGGAACCAGCATTTTGCACTGAAATGCTGGGCTCCACCTTTATGGAGGATTGGAATCAAAAACAGGAATTGCTGGAAAAAGTCAGCACGTTTGGCAGCACCTGTGAAGAGAAATCAGAGTTAACATTTCGGGTCCTCAGAACCTGGCTAAGGACCCTGTCAACAATAGTTCTGGGGAATCTTTGGTTGTGGAAGAAGATGAATATTTTGGAGGCTTCCTTGCTGAAGGTGGCATCGTCGGAACAGGTGCAATGGAGATGCAGGAACTAGGAGGACGGAATGAAGTATTTACAGGAGCAGGGTAATGGGTTTTTACTTAAGGTACCTGTGGGAGTCAGTGAGTTATACTGAATATTGGTGGCCAGCCTATCCCTAGAAATGTGAAGGAAGGGAAGTAAGGAGTCAGAGATGGACCAGTTGAAGGTGAGAGCAGAGTGGAAACTGGATGTGAAATTGATAAACTTTTGCAATTCTGGACAAGTGAGGGAAATCATCGATATGCCATAGAAAGAGTTGTTGCGGGGGGGGGGTTGGAGGTACAGAATAGGACTGGATCAAAAAATGTTCCACGTAGCCCACAAATACACAAGCATAATTGGGCCCGTGTGAGTATCTATGGGCACCCCTCTGACCTGTAGAAAATGAGAGGAGTTAAAAGAAAAGTTGTTCAGAGTGAGGACATGCTCGGGCAAGCAGAGGAGACTGGTGCTGGATGGGAACGGTTCAGGCCTATCTTCCAGGAAGAAGGGGGATGTACATGTAAAGGGATTGCACATCCATTGTAAAGAGAAGGCAGTTGGAGCACACAAACTGGAAATGCTGAAACTGGCATAAAGTATCAGGAATCGTGGATTTAAGTGGGCAAGGAGTGAATGAGGGGAGAAAAGGCTGATTCAAGGTAAGAAGAAATGAGTTCTGTGGGGCAGGAACAGGCAGAAACAATGGGTCTGCCAAGTAGTCCTGTTTATCGATTTTGGGGATAACGTAGAAGTGAACTGTGTGGGGTTGGGGGACTATCAGCTTGTAGGTAGTGGTGGGAAACAACACCAGATGAATTGAGGTTGGTGACCATAGTTGTCACAATGGCCTGATGTTTCACCGTGGGATCATAGTCCAGGGGGAGATAGGAGGAGATATCTGAGAGCTGACATTCAGCCTCTGCAATGTAGAGGTCTGCCAAACTACAGCAGTACAACTCTTATCAGCAGGTTTAATTACAAAGTAAGGGTTAGATCGGAGAGCATGGAGTGCAGTCAGTTCCTGGGAGGGTAGGTTGGAATGGGTAAGGGTGGGGGGGGTGCAGAGAAATTGAGGCAACCAATGTCATGTTGACTATCCTTGATATGCAGGTAAAAGGCCAGTGTGGTGGTCCCAGGTGGGGGGGAAGAGTGTTGGAAATGGATGAAGCGGATTGTGGGACAGGGAGAAAATTCCTATCCAAAGAAACGGGCATGGAGGCAAAGGTGATTGAAGAAGAGTTCAATGTCATGTTATGCCCAAAACTTATTAATATGAGGATGCAGAGAGCACAATTCTGAGGAAGGGTCACTTGACCTGAAATGTTAACTCCGATTTCTCTTCACAGATGCTGCTGGACCTGCTGAACTTTTCCAGCAATTTCTGCTTTCGTTTTTGGTGTACAGCATCCAGAATTCTTTTGGTTTTTATTGAGGATTGGAATATTTGTATAGCCTCCTCCTCCAGTTATTTGTTCAGTTATAACTGAATGTGGCAAGACTGTAGAATTTAATTTTGATCTGTTGGTTGTTGAATCACTTAGCTCTTTAATCACTTGTTGCTTGTAATGCTTGCATTCAAGTAGTCCTCTTTTGTAGTTTCACAGGTTGACACGTCATTTTAAACGTCATTAGATATCCTAATGCTATTCCAGTGTGTCCTCTTATACTCATCTTTAAATTAGCGTTGATCCCCTACTTAATGATCAGATTGTATTTGGTTACAATTCTGCTGTTGCTCATGACCTACAGGAGCTCATTGATGTCATTCTTGAGTCATTAGATCTGTTCAAAATCAGATGGTATTGCCACACAGTGCGATGAAAGATACCTTAATGTGAAGATGGGATTTTACATTCATAAAGGCAGGGTACTACTCAGTTCTACCGATGTTGTCCTGGAGAGATGTATCTGCAGCAGGCAGATCAGCGATGATGGCATCAAGTATGTTTTATCCTCGTGTTGGTTCCCTTACCACACATCGCAGACTCAGTCTAGCAGTTACATCTGTTAGGACTAAAGCAGTTTGGTCAGCAGTTGTGTTGTTGGGCCTCTCTTGGTGATGGAAACTAAGACCCATCTAGAGGACATTCTGCATTCCAGATGTTCAACATGGAGGATTAGATTCCCTACAGTGTGGAAACAGGCCCTTCAGCCTAACAAGTCCACACCAACCCTCTGGAAAGTAACCCACCCAGACTTATTTCCCTCTGACTAATGCACCTAACACTATGGGCAATTTTAGCATGGCCAATTTTATCCTGCACATCTTTGGACTGTGGGAGGAAACCCACGCAGACACGGGGAGAATGTGCAAACTCCAAACAGACAGTCACCCGAGGCTGGAATTGAACTTGGGACCCTGGTGCTGCGAGGTAGCACTGCCAACCACTGAGCCACTGTGCCGCCCCAAGGAGATTGATTCATCTGCTGGGGAAGTGGGATCAGTGGTAATCAGCAGGAGGTTAACTTGCCTGTGTTGACCTGATTCATGGAAACAGATCCTTCGGACTAACTTATCCATGCCGACCAGATGTCCTAACCTAATCTAGTCTCATTTGCCAGCACATGGCCCATATCCCTCTAAGGAGGAAGTGAGGACTGCAGATGCTGGAGATCAGAGCTGAAAATGTGTTGCTGGAAAAGCGCAGCAGGTCAGGCAGCATCCTGAAGAAGGGATCATGCACGAAACATTGATTCTCCTACTCTTTGGATGCTGCCTGACCTGCTGCGCTTTTCCAGCAACACATTTTCAGCCCATATCCCTCTAAACCATTCCTATTTATATACCCATCCAGATTCCTCTTAAATGTTGTAATTGTAGCAGCCTCCACCACATCCGCTGACAGCTCATTCCACACATGCACCAACCTCTGTGTGAAAAAGTTACTCCTTAGGTCCCTTTTAAATCTTTTCCCTCTCACCCTAAACCTATGCCCTCTAGTTCTAGACTCCCCTACCTCAGGGAAAAGACCTTGTCTATTTATCCTATCCATGCCCCTCATGATTTTATAAACCTCTATAAGATGACTCCCTCAACGATTTCCTGAGTGTTGGTCAGGGGCTACTCACACATAAAAACAGCAGCTTGTGAACTCAAGTTACCCAAGCCTCAACCACTGTCTTGTGCTGGCTGGAACAAGCTCAAACCAAATCAGCTCAAACGAATGACATAAGTTGTAAATCTTTATTTGGTGGAAGAGTAATGAGTTAATCTCAATGATGTCCTTGGGGTGAGCCTTTCATAGAAAGACACAGGCACGCTACGTGAACTAGAACCAATGTGCAAAAGACAGCACAGTTCGAGAAGATAAGGATAAAAATTAAGGATTGCAGATGTGCCAGCAGTGAAAATATCAAAGATCAACCTTCACCGAAGTTGAGGACCTTTTGTTTGGAAGCTTACAGACTATATCGAGGACTTGAGAGATCGCCTGGCCAGCATGAACATTAGGTATTAGTCTTTGTATTCTTTGACTGCTCAGAGAACATCAGAGAAACCTAATGAGTGTGCTCATAGATTTGAGTCTTATATGAATGCTTGGTTTTAACCTTTCCTGAATAAATTGTATGCCTGTTTTAACTAAATGAATAAAGCTAAGGGCTAGTTAACTCAGGTTTGACTCTTTTCCTCATGCTGAACCAATAACTGTTTTGAAGGCCATAACTGAGGTCAGTAATAAGAGCAAGTCCCTTTCAACTGTTTACCACTGTGGCCACAATCTCTACTGGGTCTGTCCTGCTAATGGGGCCTTTAAACAGTTGTGAATCTAAGGCATATGTATCTTATTGCTCCAGAGTTAATTGCATTTAATCTGATAAAAGTATGTTTTAATATGGTCAGGTGGCTACAAGTCTGGTTAAGGGCTACTGTAGTGATTGAAACAAGGGTCATGTAGATCTCATTGACTATGAGATCCCTGTTTGGGGTTGTTAACCAGGGCCAATCAGGGAGCTATGGATGACAGATACTAACGGGAGGTTCAGAGATCCTGTTTCTGAGCTGGCTGGTCAGTGACCATGTACGATGCACATGTAAATAAAGAGTGACTTGGGGTCAGGGTACCGGTGTCTATGCAGTTATGTCAGTGGCAATAAGAGAAAACAGGATGCTCATGAAGAAAATTCACTTGCAATAGTCTTTGAGTTCAGATAAGCATTCCTGGCATCATGCCTTTATTTGGGAAGCTTGACTCATTTGATCCTGCCATTGAAGACTGGGCATGGTATATGGAAGATTGTGGGGTTTTTTTCTGGGCAAATGACATTGGGTCATGAAGAACATCTTAGCCATTTTGCTTGGGGTATTTCTGTGGGCTAACCTAGGGTTCCTTTGCTCATGATATGCCCTGGCCCTGTGCAGATGAAAAGGAATGAGTAATCCTTCTGACTGCTTTTCGGTTTTAGGAGCCTAACTTTTCCTGAGGCACCTTTCAAGAGTTGATGGATTTAGTTATGGAAAATTACACCCCCATACCTCCTCCAGTTCTGAGGTGCTATCGGTTTTATTCAACTGTTTAAGAAAAAGGGGAATCCATATTGGGATTTTTGATGAGGTTAAGATGACTGGCAGAGGCATGTAACTTTGGTTTAACCCTCAACAAGATACTGAGAGACCATTTGGTATATGGGATCAACTCTTGAAAGGTGCCTCAGGTGCCTCAGGAAAAGTTAGGCTCCTAAAACCGAAAAGCACCTATTAACTTAAGACCAACTAGACTGCCAACAGGCACTACAACTGGCTTTCTGGATCAGTGGTGCTGGAAAAGCACAGCAGTTCAGGCAGCATCCAACGAGCAGCGAAATCAACATTTCGGGCAAAGGCCCTTCATCAGGAATAAAGGCAGAGAGACTGAAGCGTGGAGAGATAAGCTTGGGGAGGTTGGGGGTGGGGAGTGAGTAGCATAGAGTACAATTGGTGAGTGGGGGAGGAGATGATGGTGATAGGTCAGGGAGGAAAGGGTGGAGTGGATAGGTGGAAAAGGAGCTAGGCAGGTCAGATAAGTTCGGACAAGTCATGGTGACAGTGCTGAGCTGGAAGTTAGAAACTAGGATGAGGTGGGGGAAGGGGAAATGAGGAAACTGTTGAAGTCCACATTGATGCCCTGGGGTTGAAGTGTTCCGAGGCGGAAGATGAGGCATTCTTCCTCCAGGCATCTGGTGGTGAGGGAGTGGCGGTGAAGGAGGCCCAGGACCCTACTGCCCTCAGACCCCACCCCTCCAACTGTAACAAGGACAGAACGCTCCTGGTGCTCACCTTCCACCCTACAAACCTTCGCATAAACCAAATCATCCGCTGACATTTCCGCCACCTCCAAAAAGACCCCACCACCAGGGATATATTTCCCTCCCCACCCCTTTCCGCCTTCCGCAAAGACCGTTCCCTCCGTAACTACCTGGTCAGGTCCACGCCCCCCTACGACCTACCCTCCCATCCTGGCACTTTCCCCTGCCACCGCAGGAACTGTAAAACCTGTGCCCACACCTCCTCCCTCACCTCTATCCAAGGCCCTAAAGGAGCCTTCCACATCCATCAAAGTTTTACCTGCACATCCACTAATATCATTTATTGTAACCGTTGCTCCCGATGCGGTCTCCTCTACATTGGGGAGACTGGACGCCTCCTAGCAGAGTGCTTTAGGGAACATCTCCGAGACACCCGCACCAATCAACCACACCGCCCCGTGGCCCAACATTTCAACTCCCCCTCCCACTCTGCCGAGGACATGGAGGTCCTGGGCCTCCTTCACCGCCGCTCCCTCACCACCAGATGCCTGGAGGAAGAATGCCTCATCTTCCGCCTCGGAACACTTCAACCCCAGGGCATCAATGTGGACTTCAACAGTTTCCTCATTTCCCCTTCCCCCACCTCATCCTAGTTTCTAACTTCCAGCTCAGCACTGTCACCATGACTTGTCCGACCTGCCTAGCTCCTTTTCCATCTATCCACTCCACCCTTTCCTCCCTGACCTATCACCTTCATCTCCTCCCCCACTCACGCATTGTACTCTATGCTACTCTCTTCCCACCCCCAACCTCCCCAAGCTTATCACTCCATGCTTTAGTCTCTCTGCCTTTAATCCTGATGAAGGGCTTTTGCCCGAAACGTCGATTTCGCTGCTCGTTGGATGCTGCCTGAACTGCTGTGCTCTTCAAGCACCAATGATCCAGAACCTGGTTTCCAGCATCTGCAGTCATTGTTTTTACTCTACTACAACTGGCTTTGTCATTAGAGAATGCAACAAGTAGAATATGTGAGCTACAGGGCATCCCAATGGAAATGGACACCCTTACCTATTCAACTGCAATTGGGGAACAGCACTTGTGTGTCAGCAATCACTGAATCTTACACAGGCCAGGGCATATCATGTGCAAAGGAACCCTAGGTCAGCCCACAGAAATACCCCAAGCAAAATGGCTAAGATGTTCTTCATGACCCAAGCCAGCAAGCCATTACATTTCCTGCCTGTACGCCGACTCAAGATGTTAAATGAATCCTGGAAGACCCGACTTGAGTAAGAGAACTCATAGGCTGGTATCTAGGAGTGTGCACACCCTGGAAAGTCCACCTACATATAGTTGGGAACAGTTACATTTTTAGCAACATCCAAATCAGAACTAATCAGAATAAATGTCTGGTTAAATGGTCACCTGATTCTCATGGAAATCAATACAGGCACAGTTGCATCAGTGGTTGCAGAACCAGTCTTTAACAAGTTGTGCTCTGTACTCCAATGCTTAAGTTTGCGCAAGACCTTGGCCAGACTGAGAATATATACTGGGAAACACTTACACACTAAGAGTACAACTTTGGTTCCGGTCTCCACGAGAAGCATTTGGTGCAGTTACCACTGATTGTAGTAAAAGGCTTGGCCCCCCCCCCCATATTGGCATCCTTGCACTTGCTATTGAAAAAGGGCCAGCCTTGAAAATGGTCAAGTAGTTAAGAAGTACCCTTTCGGGGAGTGAAAAGCAGCTACCATCATCTGAGGTGTTGGCCCACTATGATCTCAAGCGAGAGATGATGCTGACATACAATGCCTCCCTATTTGGTATTGTATTGGCTCAATGGGGCCCAATGGAGAGGAATGCCCGATAGTGTAGATTTCTTAAAGTTTGGTTATGCCAAATGCAAATATGCCCAGATAGAGAAGGAAGGTTTGGTGGTCAGTTTTGGGGTGAGAAAGTTCCACCAATACCTTTATGGATGTAAATTTGTAATAATAAAGGAACATAAATCTCTGCTAAGGATACTAAAAGAAGGCTAGGTCATGTCACCCATAACTTCTGGTTGAATTGAGCAGTGGGCCCTTATTCTCAGTGTGCACAATTACAAGTTGGAACACCATCCTGGGGTCCAAGTCGCAAATGTGGACACCTTGAGCTGCCTCCCACTGGCAGATACACCAATGGTGGTGTCTGCCATGGAAGAGTTCATTCTGGTTTTAAACATTCTGGACCCCCTTCTGGTTTTCACCTGCAAAACTTAACAGTGGTGGTGGGGGAAATTAAAGGATCATCACAACCAGGATTGAAACCTTTCTGGACCAAGTGAGACCAGACCAGACGTAGAAGACAACATATTACTATGAGGAACAAGAGTGATTATCCTGAGTAAAGGCCACCACCAGATACTGACTGACTGAAGCAGGGTCATCTAGGGGTTACCCCAAAATGAAAATGTTGGCAATAAGTTAATTTGTTCAAGAAGGGGAGTAGGGATAACTCTAGTAACTATAGGCCGGTGAGTCTCACTTCTGTTGTGGGCAAAGTCTTAGAGAGAATTGTAAGGGATAGGATTCATGAACATTTGGATAGGAATAATGTGATCAAGGATAGTCAGCATGGTTTTGTGAAGGGCAGATCATGCCTCACAAATCTTATTGAATTCTTTGAGAATGTGACTAAGGAGGTGGATGAGGGTAAAGCAGCAGATGTGGTGTATATGGATTTTAGTAAGGCGTTTGATAAGGTTCCCCATGGTAGGCTACTGCAAAAATACTGAGGGTGCATTGGAGGTTTGGATTAGGAATTGGCTGGCTGGAAGAAGACAGAGGGTAGTAGTTGATGGTAAAGGTTCATCTTGGAGTGCAGTTACGAGTGTCGTTCCGCAAGGATCTGTTTTGGGACCACTGCTGTTTGTCATTTTTATAAATGACCTGGAGGAGGGGCTAGAAGGTTGGGTGAGCAAGTTTGCGGATGATACGGAAGTCGGTGGAGTTGTTGACAGTGAGGAAGGATGTGGCAGGTTACAGCGGGATATAGATAAGCTGCAGAGCTGGGCAGAAAGGTGGCAAATGGAGTTCAATGTGAAGTGATTCACTTTGGTAAGAGTAACAAGAAGATGGGGTACTGGGCTAATGGTCGGATACTTGATAGTGTGGATGAGCAGAGGGATCTTGGTGCCCATTTACACAGATCTCTGAAAGTTGCCACCCAGGTAAATAGTGCTGTGAAGAAGGCATGTGGCATACTGGCTTTTATTGATAGAGGAATTGCGTTCCGGAGTCCTGAGGTCATGTTGCAGTTGTATAAGACTCTGGTGCGGCCGCACCTGGAGTATTGTGTGCAGTTTTGGTCACCATACTATAGGAAGGATGTGGAGGCACTGGAATGGGTGCAGAGGAGGTTTACCAGGATGTTGCCTGGTATATTAGGAAGATCGTATGAGGAAAGGCTGAGGCACTTGGGGCTGTTTTCATTGGAGAAAAGGTTTGGGGTGACTTGATAGAAACGTACAAGATGATTAGGAGTTTAGATAAGGTTGACCATGAGAACCTTTTTCCACGTATGGAGTCAGCTATTACGAGGGGGCATAGCTTTAAATTAAGGGGTGGTAGGTATAGGACAGATGTTAGGGGTAGATTCTTTACTCAGCGAGTCGTGAGTTCATGGAATGCCCTGCCAGTAGCAGTGGTGGACTCTCTCTCTTTATGAGCATTTAAACGGGCATTGGATAGGCATATGGAGGATAGCGGCCTAGTGTAGGTTAGGTGGGCTTGGATCGGCGCAACATCGAGGGCCAAAGGGCCTGTACTGCACTGTATTTTTCTATGTTCTCTCTAATGTCCAGGATTGGATGCTGACATAGTTGTGTTGGTGGGGCAGTGCCCAGAGTGCCAACAAGGACAGAAACTCCCACCAGCAGCACCCTCATGTTCATGGGAATGGCCAGGTAAACCTTGGACTCAGTTACACGTCAACTATGCCGGTCCTTTCATGGCTCAATCGCCCTGGTCATTCAAAGTGATTGCATGGACATAGAGTTCATTTGGCAAACTCAGAAATGATGATTGAAAACCTGCAAGCATCATTTGCAATAAACAGACTCCCAGAAATTTTGATTAAAGGTAATGGGACATCATTCATCAGCAGAGATTTCAAGTATTTCATAAATGGAATTTGGCACGAATTTGGCTCCATACTATCCATTGTCCAATGGTCTGGTAAGAACAGCAGTCCAAACATTGAAGGAAAGCTTAAAGAAACACCCTACGGCTTCACTCAATTTACCAAGGCCACTTGCCTCCTCGACAAATTTCAGATAGGTGAGGCGGTTCTGACCAAACATGCGGATCATATGAAAGCTGCTACCTCACAAATGGGCAGGAGCAAAACCTACCCCCTCAGATCTGGCAAAAAGGCTGTCAGCAACCATGAGTTTTCTACCTCTATCTTACGTCAAAGAAATCTGAGAATCTGAGACGGATGTGGTCTCGATACCATTAGTGTCTGAAGTAATTAGTCTCGATACCATTAGTGTCTGAAGAAACTCTCCCAAGACGCTTTGGGCACAAGAGACAGGCTACAGTCTGGTATACATCACCGTAAACGAGTTAGAGTTGGAGACCCGGACCTGGTGAAAATGTCCCTGGAGAAGCTACAAGAAAAACAACAGGTCTACGTCTCCAGACTTAGTGGGAAAGAGTGCAGTGATTGGAACGAGGGTCAGATGGGTCTCACTGAATTGATGTTGTTTATCTGGGTTAATCAGGGAACACTGGCTGACAGATATAAGCAAGAGGTTCAGAGATCCTCATTCGAAGGACAGGTTTTCAGCTGGTTGGTTAGAGACCATGTACTGTACGCACAAAAATAAAGAGTGACTTGGTGTCGGGATACTGGCCTCTTTGCAGTTACTTCAGCTATCATGAAACCTGCTGGGAACATTGGTCAAGCTAGTTTAAACTCTGACCTAGGTTAAAACTGTAGCCAGCATATATTGGAACTTGTCCTGAAGCAGTGATCTACACTTTCCCATGTTGACCAAGTAAGGGAGATTATTTTTTCTCCCCTATATAAACCACTTCACAGCGGCAGTGCTTATTTTTTTCCCCTCCAACACTTGTTGCTTGCATACATGTGCAGTGACTCAGTAAAAACACCATTGTGCAAAACATTTTATTCAATATTTCACCACCAAAACATCCATGTGGCCAGTCACCCAGTAACAAGCAAAGCACAGACAGCAATGCTAACATGAAGAAAATGAAGGGGAAGACAGGAGCTAAATCAAAATAAAATTGGAAGGGAAGCAAGGCACTCCACCACCCTCGGTGCCTATCTTTCCTTAAAGGCATCGAGAGTATCAGTGGATATTGTGTGCTTCCTCTCCAACGAGACCCGAGTTTGAATATAACGGCAAAAGAGGTGCAGGCAGTCAGCAGAAATGATCCCCTCCATAGCCCGGTGCCTGTATCTGTTTACTGTCACCCTCATCAGGCCCAGGAGCAGACCAACAAGAAGATCCTCTGACCTGCCCGCACCCCTCCCCACTGGATAAGGGAGATTATATGGTTGTCTGCTAGACATACTGTCACCATTATTATCTTATATACAGTTATGATATGTGACTTTTTTTGGGGAGATGTTTACTAGTAAACTCCATTGGCTGAAATCAAACACTGTAATCAGGTTTGGTCAATTCATTGGCCGAGTGCCAGAGAAATTTCTGAAAAAATGAGTACACTTTGGGATGAAAGTTACCAGAACGAAGGATTTTGCAGGAGTCAGCCCTTGAGACCAACATTTGAGAAGCACATGCCCTGAATTTATTTCAGAGAGTCAAAGAACCACAAGGCAAAATCTACAACAAAAGCAGAGTTGGCCACTTTACTCAAATCAGGGTAGTATTTGTTTAAAGCCAAAGTTAATAGAGTTAAAATTAGAGTTGGAGTTAAATATGAATTAAGTTAAAGTAAAATGAAGATAAATGAAGTGAATTACAGTGAGGTTAAGTTAGATGAAGTAAGAAGGAAATGTCGCAACAAATATATGTTTTATATTGATATCTAAAGAGCTAATAACGAAGGGTTTGTTTAGTTAAAATCAGAGTAGACTTCCTGTCTTTTGTCTGTCACACAAGGGAAGAATACCTGGGTAAAAGGTTTCAGTACTCCTTTTGGGTAACATTAGTGAATGTGCATGACAAGTTAATGCATTATAAGTTCCTGCTGCTTTGCAGCAGGAAGCTCAATCTATCTTCAATCTGCCACAACCTAATTCCTGAATGACGTTTATCCCGAACAGTTAAGAACTCCCACTGCCATGATTCTTACTGCCAATGGTATCACAAGATTCCAACCATTAATATAGATTGTTAATAGCTGTGTTACATTTGGTCCCTTCAGAATCTGACTAGTTAAATTCGGGCAATGTAAAAATGACCTGTTTATTCCAATTCTTTATTTTCTGTCAATTAACCAATACAGTAGCACCTTGACATACGAATGATCCTGTTCACAAACAAATCAGTTTACGAACAGGATTGTACATTTTGCTTCAACGTACGTATGAAATTCAAGGTACGAACGAAGGTACGAACGCAAAAAGCCCGTGTGCAACCATGTGGTTTCATTGTTCTGCTTTGCTACGCGCTTGTGGAATGCAAAAGCTCTGGGGCCTCGCGTGATCTCATTCAGTTCGTCTTTGGCGCGTGCACTGTGAACAGCGTTCGTTGCTACGTCCAAGCATTCTTACGCTATCTGAATAATGGGAAAAATTGATTCAGTTCACAAACTTTTCAGTTCGCAAACCGGGTCCCGGAACGGATTAAGTTAGTAAGTCGAGGCGCTACTGTACTCAGTCCATGTCAATTATTCTCAATTCCCAACACAAACATCAGGACAACACTGATTTACTAGTACTTACCATACATTCTTCCAGAGGCTCTGACATGTCGCTAATAGCCTGGTTGATTGAAATAACGCAGAGAAGGAAGTCAGCGATGCCATCAAAGTAACCAATTTTGGGCTCAACTACAACTAGATCTCCATTTTTGTCAAACATTATTAGTCCATTCATCGGAAAGTTGATTTGTTTAATCTATATGAATAAAGATTTTTTTTTAAATTACAGGTTGTACAATTAACAATATTAATTGCTAGTTTAGCAACAAAAAGATTCAAGATGTTTTTTCTTAATGCTTTCTTTGAAATAACCCAGAAATTTTCAGTGCTCAGAATGGCAGAAACCACTTATTGATAATATTTCTGAAGTGAGTGAAAAAAATATAGAACAAATGTCTTCAGGGATGTAAGTGAACTAGCTGGTAATTGATGTTCACATGGGAATTGAGAACATGATCCATTCCATTCAGCCATCGGCTTTCTGAAATGGGGGCAGAAGTCACATCTTAACACAATTAATGGTGCTTCCAACATTAAATTCCTAATGGAGTGTTATTGGATTTGTGAACAGGCTCCCCACTGACATTGTAGCTAGCAATGAGGGTGGGGAACATAAGTGGCCCATTAAATACAACATAAGATGGATGTAGAATGATTCAGAATTCCTCAGTAGGATCATAGACTGACAGAATTCCTTTAGTGCGAAAAGAGGCTATTCAGCCCATCAAGTCTGCACTGACTCTCCAAACCCAGCCTTCTTCTCTATCCCATAACCCAGTGTTTATCAGCGTTTACCACCTAGCCTGCACATCCCTAGAAACACAAACACTTTAGCATGGCCAATTCACCTAACCTGCACATTTTTAGGCTTTGGGAGGAAACTGGACCACCTGACAAAAACTGTCATACATGGGGAGAATGTAAAATCTCCACACAGCCATGGACTGTTGGGACAGCTGACAAGTGAAGAAGGTTGCAACTAAACATTTGCAAGTATTTGAAGTTGTGCTACGTTTAAATTAATAAGGTTTGGGAAAGGAACAATAAGCTTTGGAAAGTGAAATAAGCTTTGAGGATTCAGAGAATAGAGAGCATATATGGTTAAAATGAATAAGAACAGTAATAAAAGGAAAACATTTCAAATCTAAGGATTTAAAACTTCAATGTACATATATTAAAGCACAGTAAAGTAAGAGTTAATCATACCTAACTATAATACTCCAGCAACACACAAACAGGATAAAGCAGGCTGCTTTACTGGTGCACCATTAGTTTAGACATTTACTTCCTCCATTGTGTATCATGGCTGCAGGTGTACTGTGCCCAAAACAATTTGCTAAGCTTCCTTCAACAGCACCTGACACATAACTTTTGCAATGCAGAAGAATAAGAGCAGAAGATCCGTATTGACACCACCTGCAAATTCCCCTTCATTTCATATTCCATTCTGACTTAGAAATGAAATTCCATTTCCTTAATTATCAAAATCCTGGAATTACCTCCTTAACAATACTGTGGATGGACCAACTTGAATGGACAGCAGCAGGATAAAGAAGTGGCACACCATCACCTTCACAAGGGGATTAGGAATGTCTCACAAACTTGATTGAGATTTTTTGAAGAAGTAACAAAGAGGATTGATGAGAGCAGAGCGGTAGATGTGATCTATATGGACTTCAGTAAGGCGTTCAACAAGGTTCCCCATGGGAGGCTGATTAGCAAGGTTAGATCTCATGGAATCTAGGGAGAACTTGCCATTTGGATACAGAACTGGCTCAAAGGTAGAAGACAGAGGTTGGTGGTGAAGGGTTGTTTTTCAGACTGTAGGCCTGTGACCAATGCAGTACCACAAGGATCGGTGCTGGGTCCTCTACTTTTTGTCATTTACATAAATGATTTGGATGTGAGAAGAAGTACAGTTAGTAAATTTGCAAATTACACCAAAATTGGAGATGTAGTGGACAGCAAGGAGGGTTACCGCAGATTACAACAGGATATTGACCAGATGGGCCAATGGGCTGAGAAGTGGCAGATGGAGTTTAATTTAGACAAATGTGAGGTGCTGCATTTTGGGAAAGCAAATCATAGCAGGACTTATACACTTAATGGTGGGGTCCTAGGGAGTATTGCTTAACAAAGAGACCTTGGAGTGCAGGTTCGTAGCTCGTTGAGGGTGGAGTCGCAGGTAGATAGGATAGTGAAGGCGTTTGGTATGCTTTCTATTGTTGGTCAGAGTATTGAGTACAGGGGTTGGGAGGTCATGTTGCGGCTGTACAGGACATTGGTTAAGCTACTGTTGGAATATTGCGTGCAATTCTGGTCTCCTTCCTATCGGAAAGATGTTGTGAAACTTGAAAGGGTTCATAAAAGATTTACAAGGATGTTGCTAAGGTTGGAGGATTTGAGCTAGAGTGAGAGGCTGAAAAGGCTGGGGCTGTTTTCCCTGGAGCGTCAGAGGCTGGGGGGGTGACCTTATAGAGGTTTACAAAATTATGAGGGGCATGAATAGGGTAAACAGGCAAAGTCTTTTCCCTGGGGTTGGGGAGTCCAGAACTAGAGGGCATACATTTAGGGTGAGAGAGGAAAGATCAAAAAGAGACCTAAGGGGCAACTCTTTCATGCAGAGGGTAGTACGGGTATGGAATGAGCTGCCAGAGGAAGTGGGGGGAGGCTGGTACAATTGCAACATTTAAGAGGCATTTGGATGGGTAAATGAATAGGAAGGGTTTGGAGGGATATGGGATGGGCGCTGGCAGGTGGGACTAGATTGGGTTAGGATATCTGGTTGACATGGACGGGTTGGACCAAAGAGTCTGTTTCTATGCTGTACATCTCTATGACTCTATGCTGCTTTGTTACACTGTCCACTGGGTTCGTGCCTGAACAATAATGACAATGAGAACTGAGGACTGCCGGGAAGGGTAAGTTTTCCCACTTAAATAGGGACTTACCTCGGCAGTCGGGCCTCCATTTTTACAATGCGGCGAGGAGAAGAGGCAGGGAGAACCGAGGGATGCCAGAAAGGGAAAGCGCGAGAACCATTTTTAAAAGAGCAGCTTAGGGAGATGCCACAGCCATGAGCAGAGGGCTGTCGGATATATATTTGGGCAGCGGCCATTATATAAATTAATTAAATAAGTAGAGATGGGTGGACAGGTGATGTGCTGTAGCTGTATTATGTGGGAGCTGGCTAGTCCCATTGTGAACGGCAGTGACCACATCTGCAGCAAGAACTCTGAATCAGAATTGATGATCTGGAATCTGAGCTTCAAACCATTGCATCACATCCAGGAAGGGGAGAGTTACTGGGACGTTTTGTTTCAGGAGGCAGTCACACCCGATAGATTAATTAATTCAAATTCAATTAGTGATCAGAGACAACAGGGTGTAACTGTAAGTGAGGGAGGTAAGAGGATTCTGAGTTCAGGAGTGGAGGAGCCTCAGCCCTTGACCTTGTCCAACAGGTATGAGATTCTTGCTCCCTGTACGGATGAGGAAAAGGGCTGTGGACAGGATGAACCAGATGACTATGGCACCATGGTGCAGAAGGCCATTAAAGAGGGGAGAGTAAAAAGACAAGTAGCTGTTATAGGGGATTCTATAATTAGGCTGACAGATAGTATCCTTTGTGAGCCAGATCGGGAATCCCGTATGGCATGTTGCCTGCCCAGTGCGAGAATGCAGGACATCCCAGCTGGCTTGAAAGGATATTGGAGCGAGAAGGAGAAGATCCAGTTGGTGTGATCCACGTTGGCACTAACAACTTAGGCAAGGCTAGGAAGAAGGACCTGTTTGGGGATTAGCAAGCACTAGGAAGGAGAACAGGCCCTCGAGTGTCTTAATCTCTGGATTACTGCCCGTGCCACGTGCAAATTGGTATAGGGATAACAAAATTAGGGAAGTAAACTCGAGGCTAAGAGACTGGGGTGGGAAAGAGGGATTCCATTTCATGGGACATTGATGTCAGTTTTAGAATCAGTGGGATCTGTACCGATGGGACAGTCTCCACCTGAACCGATCTGGAACCAGAGTTCTAGTGAAAAGGATAAATAGGGTGGTCACTAGGACTTTAAACTTGTGAGTCGTGGGGGGGAGGGAAAGGGAAAGTGACAGGGAGTATGGAGTCAGGTAGAAAGATAAGCAGCAGGTTAGCATGTGTGCAGGGTTTGAGTTCAAGGCAGACTAGGGATGAAGCAAAAAGGAAGGATAACTTCAGACATATTACTTAGAGAGGTTAGAAAACATGAGGATAAGAAAATTAGCATTAAGGACCTTTACCTGAATGCATGTAGTATTTGTAACAAGTAGATAATTAATGGCACAAATCATCATGAATGATTATGATGTGGCAGGCATCACAGAGACGTGGTTGCAGAGGGTTCAGTGCTGGCAGTTAAACATCCAAGGATTTACAACTTATTGAAAAGACAGGGAAGTGGGCAGAGGGGGCAGGGTTGTCTTGTTAGTTAAGAATGGAAATAAATCTTTGGCACTGAATGACATAGGGTCAGATGATGTGGAGTCTGTGTGGGTGGAGTTGAGGAACCACAAAGGCAAAAGAAAACATAATGGGAGTTAGGTACAGACCTCCTGACAGTGGTCAGGACCAGGGGTGCAAAATGTATCGGGAAATAGATAGGGCATGTCAGAAAGGCAAGGTCACAGTGATCATGGGAGACTTCAATATGCAAGCTGACTGGGTGAATAATGTTGCCGGTAGATCCAAAGAAATGGAATTCATGGAATACTTACAGGATAGCTTTTTGGAACAGCTTGTGATAGAGCCCACAAGGGAGCAGGATATTCTGGACTTAGTGCTATGCAATGAGCCAGACTTTATAAAAGAACGTAAAGTAAAAGAACACTTAGGAGGCAGCAATCATAATATGGTAGAGTTCAGTCTGCGGTTTGAACGGAAATGAGGAGACATCTCTTCAACCAGAGAGTGGTGGACCTGTGGAATTCATTGCTACAGAGCGCAATGGAGACCGAGACGTTAAATATCTTCAAGGCAGAGATTGATAAATTCTCGATCTCACAAGGAATTAAGGGCTACAGGGAGAGTGTGGACAAGTGGAGTTGAAATGCCCATCTGCCATGATTAAATGGCTGAGTGGAATTGATGGGCTGAATGGCCTTACTTCCACTCCTTGTCTTATGGTTTTATCATTCCCTCAGCTACTTTTTCCAACACAGCCTATCACTGCAATCCACTCTCTTCAGCACCGAAGTGGTAGCTAGTGATTGCCCAAGCCATTGGTGTGCATTGTCGCTATCTCCAGCCTTTGCAAAATGTATAGTCTATCTGACAGTGGTGATGATCCATTATCGAAAAGTGTGGCACTGGAAAAGCAGAGCAGATCAGGCAGCATCCAAGGACCAGAAGAATCAACATTTTGGGCATAAGCCTTTCATCAAGAATGCTGTTTGGCTTATGCCCGAAACATCGACTCTCTTGCTTCTTGGATGCTGCCTGACTGGCTGCGTTTTTCCAGTGCTATACTTATCAACTTTGATCTCCAGCATCTGCAGTCCTCACCTTCTCCTGATGATCCATTATTCCAGGGTAAAGACATGCTTCATAATTACCTCTGCCCCAACAAAACTATGAGAAAGTGAGGACTGCAGATGCTGGAGATCAGAGCTGAAAAATGTGTTGCTGGAAAAGCGCAGCAGGATGCTGCCTGACCTGCTCCGTTTTTCCAGCAACACATTTTTCAGCCAACAAAACTATTCCAATATAGCTACAACACTGTCATCTATTTGATAATATGGAAAATTGCTCAGGCAGTTTGTGTGCACAAAAAGATGTACAAATCCAAACCAGTTAATCACTGAATTATGTCTACTCTCAATCATCAGTAAAGTGATGAAAATGGATTCTCAATAGTACTCTAAGCTGCACTCGCAATGGAATAACCATCTCACTGACTTCCAGTGCCACCGAGCTCTTGATCCCATTACAGACTTGCTCCAATGAGCAAAAGTACTGGGTTCCAGCCATGAGGTAAAGTGATTTCCTTTAACATCAAGGTAGCATTTGCCTTATTAAGACATCAAAGATCTCCAGCAAAACTGCAGTCATTGGGAATCGGGGGGAAAATTCTACATTGGTTAGTCATAACTGGGGAAAAAAGAAGATACTTGTGGTTGTTGAAGAACAATCACAGGCTGACAACATCATTATAAGAATTGCTCACGTTCATGTCCTAGGCCCAACCATTGTCAGCTGCTTCATCAATGATTGCCCCTTCGTCATAGTGTCAAAAGTGGAAAAGTTTTCTGATAATGTTCAGCACCATTTCAAGCATCTCAAATACTGCAGAAATCTATGTCTATACAGCAAGACCTGGACACTTTTCAGCATTACATTGAAAAGTGGCAATGCTTGTCCACCACCCACAAGCCACAACTCAGGAGTATGATAGAATACTCTCCATTAGTCTGAATGAGAGCAGTTCAAATAACACTCATAAAACTACATATGATCATTAGACCAAAGACATAGAAGTTCTGGTATTTACATATAATTAAACCAAAATCTGCAACCCATTCTGAAAGAAGAGTCTGTTCAATATATCGTTTCAATTCCATGACACTGTGCTCGTTTGCTATAAATTCTGTCTTATGATCCTGCTCCACAGCTACCTGATGAAGGAGCACTGCTCTGAAAGCTAGTACTACCAAATAAACTTGTTGAACCATAACCTGGTGTTGTGTGATTTTTAACTTTGTCCACCTGGTCCAACACTGGTGCCTTCACATTTTGAAATATATTGCCACTCCTTCACTGTTGCTGAGTCAAAATCCTGGAATTACCTCCCTAAAGACATTGTGGGTCAACTTTCAGCACATGGAGCTCAGTAGTTCAAAGCAGCAGCTCACCGTCACTTTCGCAAGGACAACAATGGACAGACAGTAAATGCTGGTCAGCTAGCGATGCCCACAAGTGAATAAAAAAATGGCCTACCTTATATTCGTAGACTGTGGCCCTTGGTTCTGGACTGGTCATCAGGAACATCCTTCCTGTGCTTACCCTGTCTGGTCCTGTTAGAATTTTAGAGGTTTTTTGGAACAATCCCCTTCATTCTTCTCTAATAAATATAATACTAACTGATCCACTCTCTTCATGTCAGTCATCCCATCCCTAGGAATGATAAATCTGCATGGCACTCCCTCAACAGCCAGAACATTCTTGTACTTGAGTGTACCAACCCTTTCCCTAGCTACCCTTTTGCTCCTTATGTACATATAAAATGTCTTGGGATTTTTCTTAATCATATTTGCCAAAGACATTTCATGGTCCCTTTTGGCTTTGCCTAATTCCTTTTAAGTTCTTTCCTGCTATCTTTGTATTCTTGGACAGCTCTGTCTGTATTCAGTTTCCTGAGCCTTAAGTATGCCTCCTTTTACTTTTCAACTGTGCTCTCAATTTCTCTTGTCATCCAAGGTTCCCAAATCTCGCTATCCTTTTCCTTTATTATCAAAGGACATGCAGGTCCTAAACTCTGATCAACTGGCACTTAAAAGATTCCCACATGCCACATGTGGATTTACTCTAAAACAACTGCTTCCAGTCGACATTCCCCAGTTCTTGCTTAACATTGTAGTAGTTAGCCTTCCCCTAATTTCATGCGTTCTCCTGAGAACTTATCCATATTCTTATCCTTATCCATAAGTAACTTAAAACTTACAGAATTCTGGTCACTGTTCCTGAAATAGACGTATGGTTAAATGGTCATCCGGATCTAATGGAGGTCTGTATTGGTGGGCCAGTATGAGTGATTGCAGAGCCAGTTTTTAAGAAAATTCACTCTGCTCTCCAACCCTTAAGCCTGTGCAAGATCTTGGCTAGGCTGAGAACCTATGCTGGGGAGCCTTTAAGATCAAGAGTACAACTTTGGTTCTGGTCTCTAATGAAAAGAAGCAAAAGGCTAGGGTACAAAAGATGGGATGAAATTGGCTAGAGAGATTCATATAGATTAGCTCAATATTTTTCAGTTAAGAAATGGCTGCCTGAATTAAGTCCTAATGAAATACCCAGAAGTTTTCCAACAAGGTCTATAGACTGATAGATGAGGAAAGGTCACCTCGCATGTTGATAGGAAGAAATTCCAGGTTTCAGCAAGGCCCACTCAGTGCCATTTTCCCCATGGACAAAAGTAGAAGCAGAAATCAAAAGGCTGGAAAGTGAAGGAATCATCAAACCAGTCTAGTTTGCTGAATGGGTAGCACCAGCCACACCAATTTTGAGGCCCAACTTTGGGTCGGTTCGCCTTTGTGGGGACTTCAAACAAATGATATGCACTTAATCTCTCGAATAGAGGATTTATACGCAAAGCTGGCAGGGAGCCTGTCCTTCACAAAGCTGGACATCAGCCACACTTATTTGCAATTGCATTTCGACAAGGATTCCCACAAGTATGCTACAATTAATACCCATAAGATTTTGAATCAATATACAAGATTGCAATTTAGAATATCTTCAGACTCTTCAATGTTTCTGCAGACAGTGAAGAACATTTTGCAAGGTCTATCTCAGTTCACCATTTATTTAAATAATGTGCTAACAACAATGAAGACTAATAGGAACACTAGAGAACTTGGACATATTCCTCAGATGTTTTATCCGAGGCAGGCATATGTACAAGCAGGGAAAAATATATCTTCCAGGCACCCCCCTCCCCCACTCCCAAGTGACCTACTTGGATACAGAGTCAACAAGACCAAGTTACACCCACTGGAAGATAAAGTGAGGGTGATCAAAAGTGCCCCAGCTCCCATGTCTGTCCAGGAGTTTAGGTAATTTCTTGGGTTGGAAAGTTCATACATAACCTGGCCTCCATTCTGGCACCTTTGCAACAACTCCTAAAAAAGGGTTAGCCTTGGAAATGTTCACAAGTCAAGCCATAGCTTTCAGTGAAGAAACAACTATCTTCTTCTAATGTGTTGGCACAATATGATCCCAAACAAAATCTGGTATCAGCATGCAATGCCTCATCCTATGACAATGAGTCAATATTAGCTCACATGCGGCCCAAATGGAGAGAAAAGCCCAATAGTGTATGCATTCAAGACTTTGAATTTTGCAGATCATAAATACACCCAGATAGAGAAAGAAGGATTGGCAGTCATACTTGAAGTCAGTAAGTTCCACCAATATCTTTACGGACAAACATTTGTGATAATGACAACCACAAACCCCTTAAAGGTCTCTTAAAGTGGTCAAGACTGTTCAGCCCATATCTTCAGGCCGAATTCAGCAGTAGGCTGTAATACTAAGCACCTATAATTACTAGTTAGAACATTGTCCAAGAGGCCAAGTAGCAAATGCAGATGCACTGAGCCTCCTCCTGTTGGCAGATACATCTTGTGATACCACAAATGGAGGAGTCTATAATGGTTTTAAATTTTCTGACACACTTCAAGTTAGAGTTGACAATATCAGTCTTTGCATGCAGAAAGATTCGCTCCTGTCAAAAAACTGAAAAAGCTGGTGGTGATGGGAGAAACCAAAGGGCTGTCACTACCAGAATTGAAACCTTTTCAGATCCTGGACAGACCAACTTACAGTAAAGGACGGCATATAGTTAGGAGGAGCAAGACTGATTGCCGCAAGCAAAGGTCACACCAGATATCAGCTGAACTCCACCATCCTCATCCAGTGATCTCCAAAATGAAGATGCTGGCGAGAAGTTATGTCTGGTAGCCAGGCCTGGTGCAGACATCACTGTGTTGATGAGGCAATTCCCAAAGTTCCAACAAGGACAAAAATTACCACCAGCAGCTCCCCCATATCCATGGGAATGGCTGGGTAAATCTTGGAATCAACTGCATATTGGTTATGCAGGTCCTTTCATGGGCTCAATGTTCTTAGTCATTGTAGATGCCCACTCAAAGTGGTTGGACATATTCATCAAATATGGTGACAACAGTAGAAAAACTGTGTGCATCGTTTTCAATACACAGACTCCCAGAAGTGTCAGCCACAGATAACGGGCCATTATTTACCAGCAGGGAATTGTTTTTTTTCCCCCTAAAGTGAAATGGGATTCGACATATGAGGACAGCTCCACACCATCCATCATTAAATCACCTGGCAGAAAGAACAATCTAAACATTAAAGGCTGGCTTGATGAAACAGCCTACAGACTCGCTAGATACCAAGCTGTCACTGTTACTTGATTCTAGAACCACCCCACATGTAACTACAAGGATAGCATCAGCAGAGTTGGTAATGGATTGAAGATTCTGCACCAGGTTAAATTTGTTCATCCCTGACGTGTGGGGTGGGGACAAAATCAGGAACTCCAAAGCCAGACACTAGACTCCACCAAGTGGGAGAGATAGTTTACCACAGGGAATGAAGTTTCATGTAAGAACCATGGAAATGACCCTGCATGGGAAAGAGGCATGAGCTGAAAATGTGTTGCTGGAAAAGCGCAGCAGGTCAGGCAGCATCCAAGGAGCAGCAGAGTCAACGTTTCAGGCATGAGCCCTTCTTCAGGAAGGGCTCATGCCTGAAACGTCGACTCTGCTGTTCCTTGGATGCTGCCTGACCTGCTGCGCTTTTCCAGCAACACATTTTCAGCTCTGATCTCCAGCATCTGCAGTCCTCACTTTCTCCTGGGAAAGAGGCATGGTCAACACAAGGTCAGGACCAGTGGCATATAAAGTTCAAGTTAGTGCGACAGTTCTGAACAACACATGGATCATCTGAAAGCTGTGAATTTGCAAATGGTGCAGGAACAAAACATGCCCTGCTCCTCAGAACAATTGGATAGGCTACTGGAACCCGTGGATCCACCCTCTCCATAAAGTGTTGATGAGACTTCCAAATCCAAGGTGGACATCACGGATGTAGCTATATCAATGCCCTTGCCAGAAGAAAGTGAATTTCTACCAAGGTGTTCCTGGCGCAATAGATGAGCTCCCATGCATTACATGCTGCCAATATTGGACACTGTTTTGGACAAATCTGATCCAGTGCTTAAACGCTCCAGGAGGCTCACCAAGAAAAAGGACCGGCCTATGTCTTCAGACTCAGAGGGGGAGGGATGCAGGGATTGCAACAAGGTCAACCAGCTGAATTCGAGATTCTGACACTCTAGGTGCTAACTCTGAGGCTGTAGCAGAGTCAAGGACCTTCCACATGTAAATAAGGGTAAATAAAGTGACTTGCTGATGGGATACCAACCTCTCTGGAGTTATTCCGCTAATCAGTCTACAATTTCCTGTTTTCGATCCACAACCTTTTTTTATTAAGTGGGTTTAGATTAGCTACTCTCCAGGAGATGGGCTTAGAATGAACAATGTCTCTCGCTGTCTTAATAAAGAATTCTATCATATTACAGTCACTTTTCTGCCAAGGGATCTCACACAGCTAGGTTGTCAATTATTCCTTTCTCATTGCACAATACCTAGTCTAGGATGTTCTCCAGTTGGTTTCTCAATGTATGGAGCCAGAACACCATCCTGTACACACTCCAGGAATTCGTCCTCTTTTGCATTGGTACAGATTTGATTTGCCCAATCTATATTCAGATTAAACTTACCCATAACTATAACTGTACCTTATTGTTTGCTTCTCTAACTTCCTGCGTAATGCCTTCCCTAATGCTACCACTACAGTTTGGGGGTCTATATACAACCCTCACTATTGCTTTCTGCTGCTTCGCATTTCTAAGCTCTACACATTCAGATTCCATTTTAGCGGAACTAACACCCTTCCACATTATTGCATTAATTTCCCCTTTCTCCAGGAATTCTAGCCCACTTCCTATGAATATTTGGCATCCTTCCTAAAAACTGAAAATCCCTGGATATTCAGTTCATATTGCTGGTCACCTTGCAGTCACTTCACCGTCATTCCAATTATATCATATCCATTTATATCATATCTATTTATATCTATTTGTGTGACTAATTCCTTCACTTTATTATGAAAGCGCATTGAGACATAAGATCTTAAGTCTTATCCTTTAAACATTTTCACCTTATACATGCAGGTATTTGGTCCCAATCCCCTGCCATTTTAACTTAAACCCTCCCTTCCTGCACAATCAAATAGCCTACATAGAACATCGATTCCAGAGCTCTCCAGGTGCAACTCGGCCAGCTTGTACTGGACCCACCTTCCTCAGACACAATCCCAAAACCCCATGAATCTGAAATTCACCCCTTGTACAATCTCTCCAGCCACTTATTCATCTGATATATCCTGCTATTTCAACTCTGACTACCACATGGCTCTAGTAGCAATCCTAAGATCATTACTTTTGAGGTCCTATTTCTTAATTTGCTTCCAAACATATTCTACCGTTAGGATCTCATCCCTTTTCTTACCTATGTCAAGGGTATTGGTGCGCACGACAATTTCTGGCTGTGCAACCTCCCAATCCAGTATTTCTAGTGGTCACTCTGAAACCCTACCACCCTGGAGGCAACGTACCATCCTGGTATCGTGGTTATGGCCACAGAAATTTCTATCAATTCCTCTTACTATTTAATCCTTATTACTATAACCTTACCCCTCCTCTCCCATGAAAGAGTTAACAATGGTGCAACAAATTTGGCTGTTGCCACTTTCCTCTGAGAAGCCATTCCCTCCAACAATATCCAAAGCAGTGTATCTGTTTTGCAGGAGAATGACCAGAGGGGACTCGTACACTTTCTGCCTAGTCCTCTTTCCTTGCCTGTTATCCCATCCCTCTCTGCCTGTTGAGTCTTACCCTCTGGAGTGACAACCTCTCTATGCATTCTATCCATGACAGATGGGAACACTTGTCTCTGTGACCATCTGCAAGTTCTCCTTCAAGCTACACATTATCCTGACTTGGAATTATATTGCCTTTCTGTCACGGTTGCTAGCTCAAAATACTGGAATTCCCTCAACCAGCACTTTTGAGTGTCCTTATATGCTCGGAACTACAGCACTTCAAGAAGGCAGCTCAGCACAATCAGGAAATTAGGAAAGGCAATAAATGCTGCCTTAGTTAGTGATGTTCACGTCCCATAAATGAAAATAGGTCCCCCACTCAGAGTACATTCTGTCCCTTGTCACCATCAGTGCTTCTTCAACATGAAAGAGTACTGGTTCATCAGCCAAGACACGTCAGTAGATGGTTCGCAATAAAATGATTTCTTGCCCATATGAGACCTGATGCCATTAGACTTTGTGGTGTCCAGATCAATGTTGATAATGTCCTGGGCAACTCCCTATTAACTTATACCACTCTGCTGCCAATATTTTGGAGTGCCCCACCAGTGAAATACGGCATATGTAGGGATGATGATGGTGGTGTCTGCAACATTATCTACAAGACATGACAATGTCAGGCTGCTGCTTATTTAATCTGTTGGTCAGCTCTCCCATCTTTGGCACAAACACTAAACTGATATTGGTAATGGTATTCTATCATCTAGTGTACCTCCTCTGTCTTTTAAATCTGTTGTTAACACCTCGCTCCTCAAAAAAAAACTGCTCTCGTTATCCTTAAAAACCATCTAACATCTTTTATTTCTACAAAGTCTTTAAACACGACATTGCTTTCCAAATGGGGGCCCACCTTTCTGGGAATAACACGTTTGAATCTCTCCAATTTGGTTTCCAAATTACCATATTATTCGTCTCACAAATGACATTCTAAGTAACTGTAACAAAGATAGAATTATCCCCCTCCCTTGCCAAACCCTATTCATCTTAAAATGCCACTTGACATGGCTGGCTGCATGATTGTCCACTAATGCTTCTTTCCTGTACACCTGCTAGTGGGACTGCATTTGTCTGATTCTATTATTATTTATCTAATTGCATATAGATAATAGCTTGGACTGGCCTCTTTTATTGCTCTTGATCTCTGATGTCCGTGAATCTACATGCTATCCCTCAGCGGGATCATCAAAAATCACTGTGTAGTTTTTCATGAACATTGATAATACTCAATTCACTGACACTTCTCTTAACTGACAGAGCTGTAGAATTTTACAGCACAGAAAAAGGCCCTTCAGCCCACTATGTCCACATCAGTCATCAAGTAACTAGATAGTCTTGTCTCATTTTCCTGCATTTGGCCCACAGCTTTATGTGCTCCAGAAATTCAAGTGATCATACTTTTTCAATATAGTGATGTTACACCCTTTTAGGCAGTAGGTTCTTGATACCTACCTACCTATGGGTGAAAAACCTCTTCCTTAAATCCTGTTTAAATCTTCTTCCCTTTACCTTAATTTATGCCCTTATTTATCTCTCTACTAAGGGTAAAGATGGCAGTTTCTCTTCCTAAAGAACATAAGTGAACTAGATGGGTTTTTCCAGCAATGGATTCATGTTCATCAGTACAATCTAAATTCCAGATTTTTAGTTGAATTCCAATTCCATCATCTGCCATGCAGGATTCAGAATTGGGTCCCCAAACATTACCTAGGTCTCTGGATTAACAGTCCTACCATAATACTACTAGGCCATTGCTCCTTTCGATAAATTATAGCTATATGTAAAAGACTTATGATCATTCTACCAGTTAAAACTCTAAACTTTTATAAATACTCCTGAAACACACATAGACAGACATAGGCAAGAAAAAAAATGTGTATGAAGGGTGAAAGAAAAGACAAGTGGTTTAATATTTTCTGTTTACAGGTTCTGTTAAGATAATTGTTTTTTGTTGATCAGAATGCTGCTTCTTGGTCTTCCCTCCCCAGATGCTTTCATTGGTTTGTAGGTAGTACAGGTGACTGTCTCTCACTTATTAATTAAGAGTCTGAGCTTACAGCAACTGATTTTCTTCAGGCTCAAATATAAATATTCTGTTTATTGGAAAGTCAAATCTCATGCTCTTTTATACATACTTTCACAATCAGTGCATCCATATTGAGTATTCCAAAGTAAATTTCTCCATCAGAGGTCAATATTACAATTTCACTCTCATCATCTAAAACAGAAAACACAGTACAGTTATTATTTCTCAATTGTTATGAATATCTAACTTGATAATTCATATATTTAAAAGAGGTATAACTTTAAGTTTTGGGAATTTCATTTTTACATGGAAGATAAATAGGTTTGATAAGCAAATAAATACACTTAATATACAAACGCACAACAACAAAATACAATACAGCATAGGAACAGGTTCTTCAACCCTTGAAACTTGCGCCAACACATTTTGCCCTTCCATACTAAAACTGCCTTCACGTGCAAGGATCCGTATCCCTCTATTCCCTTCCTGTTCATGCATTTGTCCAGGTGCATCTTGAATGCTGCTGTTGTGTTTGCTTCCACCACCTCCTCTGGCAATGCATTCCAGGCACTCACCACCCTTTGTGTGAAAAACTTATCTCACGCATCTCTTTTAAACTTCCCTCTGTCCACACCTTAAATCTATGTCCCCAGTAATTGACCCCTCAAACCTGGGAAACAGCCTCATAATTTCCACTCTATACACAACATTTACAATCTTATAAACTTCTATCAGGTCACTCCTCAACCCCACTTGGAATATTGTGTACAGCTCTGGTCACCATACTACCAGAAGTATGTGGATCCTTTGGAGAGGGTACAAAAAAGCTATGGGGGATTTTGTGAAAACAAAATCCAGTGAAAACAAACCCAGTCTATCCAACCCTTATTTTTCATAACTAAAATCCCCCATAGCTTTTTTGTACCCTCTCCAAAGGATCCACATACTTCTGGTAGTATGGTGACCAGAGCTGTACACAATATTCCAAGTGTGGCCCAACTACAGTTGAATAAAGCTGCAACATATCTTGCCTATCGTTATACTCTATGTCCCTTCCTCTGAAGGCAAGCATGCCACATGTTTTTTTTACTACCTTATCTACCTGTGCTGCCACCTTCAGAGAACTGTGGACCTGCACACCCTAATCGCTCTGCATGTCAGTATTCCTAAGGATTCTGCCATTCGCTGTATAAGTTCCATTTGAAGTGACCTGCCAAAATGCATCACCTCACATTTGTCCAGATTAAACTCCAGCTGTCATTTTTCTGCCTATGCCTCCACTGATCTACATACTGCTGTATCCTCTGACAATCCTCCTCACTATCTGCAACTCCACCAATCTTTGTATCATCCACAAACTTACTAATTAGACCAGCCATGTTTTCCTCCAAATCATTTATGTAGATGATGAACAGCAGAGGTCTCAACATTAATTCCTGTGGAACACCAGTCATAACCCTCCATTCCAAAAAGCATCCGTCCATTACTACCCTCTGTCTCCTTTAACCAAACCAGCTTACCCCGATACCATGTGACTTCACCTTTTGTACCAGTCTGCCATGAGGGACCTTGTCAAAGGCTTTACTGAAGTCCATGCAGACATCAACCGCTTTTCCCTCATCAACCATTCTGGTCATCTCCTCAAAAAACTCGATCAAGTTAATGAGGCACGACCTCCTCCATACAAAACCATGCTGTCTATTCCTAATAAGTCCATTCGTTTCTAAATACATATAGATCTTGTTCCTGAGAATCTTTTCCAATAATTTCCCTACCACCAACCTGAGACACAAAGGCCTATAATTTCCTTTTTAAACAATGGGACAACATTGGCTATTCTCCAGTTCTCTGGGACCTTACCTGTGGCCAAAGATAATACAAAGATGTCTGTCAATGCTCCAGCAATTTGGTCTCTTGCCTCCCTGGATATTTTGGGATAGATCCCATTTGGACTCGGGGATTTATGTACCTTCGTACTTTTTAAGGTGCACAACACCTTTTCATTTTTAGTAGCAACTTGGCTTAGAAATTCAACATTCCCTTCCCTGAGATCATCCTCCACCAATTCCTTTCTCTTGGTGAATACCAACATAAAGTATACATTCAGGACCTCACCTACCTTTTCTGGCTCCACACATAGATTCCTTCCTTTATCCTTGAATGGGCCAACCTTTTCCCTGGGTTGGGAAAACCTGGGAATTCTCCTTAATCCTGTTTGCTAACAACCTTTCTTGATCCATTTTAGCCCTTTGAATTCCTTGTTTAAGTTCTTTTCTATTTTCCTTATATACATCAAGTGTTTTGTCAGTTCTCATCCTCCTAGACCTTATGTATGCTTCCTTTTTCTTTTTTATCCAGTTATGTACAGGTCCCACGTCTCCCCAGAACTGGTCCCAATGCCCCATGAGTCCTAAATCCTTCCATTCAAACTATCTTTTGAGCCACGTATTCATCTTATATATCCTGCTGTTCACACTCTGACTAGCAACTCCAAGGATGGCCATTTTTCCTTAAAGTTAGAGTTACAGATGTGTAAACAAGGAACAACAGCACTTCTAGCTCCATAATAGAGCCAATGACTCTGTTAAGATTTCAATTGATCTTTTGAGTTTATTCAGTACTCTGTGTTTCATTTCAGATTTCCAGCATCTGCAGTATTTTACTTTTATATGAATGATTAACTCACTACCACTTCCCTTCCAGATATGCCCACTTTGAAGAAGTTTTGTTCTTCTCTTAGACAGGGTTTCCATTTTAATCTTTTGGCTTATCCACCTTCATTGCTTTCTATCTCTCTTCTAGTATTTGATAACATACAAAAACTGAATCTACAGCTATATCTTCTTCCTCAGTAGATCTCTCTGGTTCTGCCTTACCTCACATGATTCCAACTGAAATTCCATCCTTCCTATTTTGAATCCACCCAAGATTATAGGTATCTCCAAGTCATCTAACATTCTTCAGAGAGTTGATCCCACTGCATCCTGAGATCTACATTCAAAGAAGATGCCACCATATGCACACTCTCAATCTCTCTCCTCATCAGCATTGCCTTATACTATCTCAAAGCTGTCCCAGTCCCCATTCTATTATATTCTTCATTGTATTTGTTGCTTTAACAGGAAACATTTCCTTATCTTTTCTGGTGTTAAGAAATGCAAGCTTCTAAAAATCACAGGCAATGACACTTCTCTGCATGATTCTTCCCCTCCCTTTCCTGCTCACTCCATCCCTTCTTCTAAATCTGCCTCTTGCCATGTATTCACTATATCCTTTGACTTTCCCATCTCTGATCCTGATTTGTCTGTGCTCCAGAAAGGATTGATAATGAACTCTTCTTCTATCACCTTTACCTCCATGTCTACTCACTTGAACTGTTGTCCTCTTCCCATCATGGAGACCCTTTCATCTGTCTCTCATATTCACCTTCTGCCTGGACCCTCCTACTGCCTTTTTAACTGCACTTGATCACTTCATCAAGAACTACTAATGTGACATTGCCATTTTAATTTTTCTTCTCCCTTCTCGCACTCTAATCTGTCCCCTCTGAACTTGCTGCACTTTGTTATCAAGCCTGCTGACAAGGTGATGCTGTTGTCATCTGGCAAGCCAATTTCTACCTTGTAGGGGCTAAGAATCAATTCTCAGACACATCCTCCTATCTTCTCCTGAATCCTGACCTTAGCACTGAAAATCATGCTGTTACTTCCAGTACTATAACTGACTTCACCTCCTTTGGATATTTCCCCTCCATAGCTTCCTATGTCAGTGGCCCCAAGCCTGAACTACCTGTTTCCCAAAATCCACATACAGAATAACCCTGGCAGACCCAGCATTTCAGCCTGTTCTTGGCCTACTGAGCTTACCTCTTCCGAACTTGATTCTGATTTTCCCTTATTGTTCAGTCTTCTATTTACTATTTATGATTCTTTGTCACTTTAAATTAGTTCAACAATTTCCAGTTTTCTAGCCCAAGCCACCTCTTTGGTTATATATTCATATCCATGTAATTCCTCCATCAGGATGATCTGAATGTTTTCCACCCCTTCCTTGAAAAGAGACCTGAACAGTCTCCATCCACAACCACCCTCCTTTTGAGGCTGAGCTCCTTCTCAATGAACAACTTTTCCTTTAACTTGCCTTGATTTCTCAAAGTCAAAGGTAAAGCTATGGGTACCTGCACAGATCCTAAATGTGCCAGTCTTTTTGTAGAATTGTTTGTATTGATGCTGCTTTGCATTCTTGTTCAGAATTGGAAAAATTAATCAGCATTACTTCTAATTTCAAAGCTTCTTTCACTTTCACCTGGTTTATCTCTGACTCCTCACTTCCCTTCCTTGACTTCACTATACTTCCCATTTCTGGAGATACACTGTTTGCTAACATCCACTGACTCCCACAGTTGCCTTAACAACACTTCCTTGAACTGTGCAAGGATTCAATTCCATTCCCTCAGTTTTTCCGTCTCTATTGCATCTGTTCTGATGAGGCCACTTTCTACCAGGGTGCATCTGACATATCTTCCTATTTCCTCAACGAAAGAATCCCCCCACTGAGTTTGACAGGACTCTCAGCTATGTCCGAACAGTTTCCTGCACTTCAGCAGTCACTCATTCCCCTCCCTCCCACTACAACATTAGGATTTCCCTTATCATCAATTTTCATCCCACAATTCTTGCCATTCAAAGGATCATCCTCTACCATTTCTGCCACTTCCAGCAGAATAGCACCATCAAACACATCACACTTCCCCTCCACTGTCAACATTCTGTGGAGGCCTGCTCCCTCTATGCCTTCATGACTCTCAGCACTTAATTACTAGGATTCAATCACAGAATGTGATTTCCCTGTCACCTCCTTCTCCTCACTGACCCTAAACATATTTTCCTGGTGAGGCAGTGTTTTACTTGTACTTCTTTCAATCCAACCTGCCGCAATTGCTGCTTGCAATGCAGTGTCCTTTATACTGGCAAGAACATATGCAGACTGGGTGACTGCCTTACAGAACACTTTTGCTCTGTCCAAATTCATGATCCCAATCATCCAGCTACTTGCCATTTCATCAATCACCTTCTTTCGAGTCTAATATTTCCTTCTTTGGTTGCTACAGCGTTCCAAAGAAACTTAATAGAAGCTGAAGGAACAATAGCTCATTTCCAATGGAAGCATTTTACAGTCTCTGAGACCAAATATTGAATTTCACAACTTCAGAACATGATTCTTGTCCTGTGTTTTCCTTACATTCACACCCCGCACCCCACCCTTTCTGGCTATGACACATCTGTGTCTTGAAGACCTTGCTCTCAGCAGAGAGATCCCGCTTTTCCTTTTCATACCTAAAATCACCAATTTCCAGCCCCTTTTAATTCTGAAAAATGGTCATATCAGACTTAAAACCTTCTGCGTATTTCTCTTTCCACAGATGCTGTTAGACCTAATGAGTTTCCCAAGCACTTTCTGTTTTCTAATTTAAGGTCTCACTTGTCTTGATTCAAGGTATAAATTGGAATATTTTGAACAAAATGTCATTAGTTTAAATTTCTATTGGGGACAGCCCAAGCATACTAAGCTGCTAACAAGACAGAATGCAGACAAGTTTTCATTTGCTTTTGCTTTCTTACATAAACAGAGAGTAAGTTTAGGAACAGCTTTGAGACAGACAAAGACATAATCTGCAAAGAGCTGCAGGCAAGAAACAGAGAAATATCAGAAAACTGGGGTGTTTTGCATTTGGTGTTGCTAGACAAGAATGTAGTGAGGACCTTGTTTGGGCTGAACAGCCACATTCATGAGATATAGAAGGATAAATGGAAGATCAGATGCTAGTGAAAGGACCTCAAAAAATTTCATACCATGGAGAATTGCAGGAGTACTGAGGCATATCAAAACTTCCAAATCTTGAAATCTATACATACCCTGCTTGATGCTAGAAGAATTTAAGGAACACACAAGTTCCTATAAAGTGTAGAGGAACTCTTCAATGAATTAAAAGTCGAATGAGGAATTCAGTTGAAAATTCAGGCTTAAGTATTTGTAACTACCAAAATATAGAGATTCAAACACTTGCTTAATTTAGCTCTTATATGCTAATTTCTTTTGGTTTAAAACTGAAATTTTGTGATGTAGTTCTTCCCATTAGTAATTAGGAAACTGAGTTTCTTTTTAAAAGTTACTCGTCTCCTCCAAGATGATGACATTAGCAAAATAACAAGGTAGGTGAATGGACCAAGATTAAATATTTGCAACTGAAAATTTTAAGATGGAAGACCAGAAAGGATTACAAGATATCAACTACAATTAAAGATGGTATCAGATTCAAAGGATTGACTGCAAAATTGCTGATAAAAGTAGCAAGACTAGGGACCACTAGCAGGTTAGAATTCAGCAAAGGAGGATCAGGAATTTGATTATGAGGGGAAAAATAGTGCACAAGAATTAACTTGCAAGGAACATAAAAGTAGACTGAATTTTGAGCTCCCTGCTTGATGTATATTTAGTGTAGGAGTTCATTTCCTCAAATTCTAGGAGCAGTAATTTTTTTTATTAGCTGTTACATTGTTTTGAAACTTGGGGGAAAAATAGATCAAAACAACAACACATTAAAAAGGAGGGAGAGAGACAAAATGGGAAGTGAAACAAACAGAGAAGTAAACCTGCAGAGCTGTCTGACTGGGCAATGAACCTGCACAGCTGACTACCTCTGCTGTATAGTTTCAAGTGTCTCTGGACAGTGGAATTTGACTAAGAAAAATAAACGATCAGTGAAATTCACAGCTAACCCTGGGGAAACCTCTTTAGGGGAGTTCACAGCAGGGGAGCAGTTAAGTGGCTAGTATAACCTGACTGTTTTGTTTTGTAAATCTACAATAGTGAATAGGGTGTTTTTATATATATATATATGTTTTTATTGAGATCTGTCTCTTGATTAAATTTTAAAAATATAAAACATTAATACTAAGTTCATCTGGAGCAGTTTTTTTAGAGCCTAAAACTGGGATATATTCTGGGTCTGGAGATTGTTGAGGTGCAAAGATGGTCTTGGATAAATTTATCAGGTGTCGGAGATTAGGGAGAGTTTCCATGTTACTGATGATATGTCTGCAGGAAATGAGTTTGGTTGTGAATCCTATCAGATTGCATGGATCAATTGAAGCAGCAGTTAAAGGTAATGAGGAATTTACAGCAGTTAAGGGGTGTCTTGGATGGTGGTTGCAAAAAAAGGGAGAAAAACCACCACAGTCAGGTAGATAGGTTAACTCCAGGAGAAGTAGGAGGGATAGGCAGGTAGTGCAGGAGTCTCCTATGGCTATCCCCATCTCAAACAAGTATGCTGTTTTGGTAAATGTAGGGGGTGATGGACTTTCTGGGGTATGTAGCACTGACAACCAGGTTTCTGATACCGAGACTGGTTTTAATGTAATGAGGGGTATGTCAAGTTTCAAGCACTTGATTGTGATAGGGGACTGTCTAGTCAGAGGCACAGTCAGACGTTTTTGAAGTCGACATCAAGATATCAGAATAGTGTGTTGCATCCTTGTTGCCATGATCTAGAATATCTCAGAGAGGGTGCAGAATATTCTCTAAGGGCAGTGGGACTAGCAGGAGGTTGTTGTACACATTTGAACTAACGACATAGAAAGAGAAAAAGACAAGATTCTGAGGTGAGAATATAGGAAGTTAGGCAGGAATTTAAAAAGGAGGTCTTCAAAGGTAGTAACATCTGGATTACTTTTGGTACCATGAGCTAGTGAGGATAGGAATAGGAGGATAGAGCAGATGAATGTGTGGCTGCGGAGCTGGTGCAAGGGAGAAGGATTCACATTTTTGGGTAATTGGAATCTCTTCTGGGGTAGAAGTGACCTGTATAAGAAGGATGGATTGCACCTGAATTGGAAAGGGACTAATATACTGGCAGGGAGTTTTGCTAAAGCTCATGGGAGGATTTAAACTAGTAGTGGGAGGACAGGGAGATAGTGAGGAAAGCAATCAGTCTGAAAAGGAGGAAGTCAAACAGTCAGGGCAGACAGGAACAAAGCAGAGAATTAAGGACTGAGAAATTAAACTGCATTTATTTCAATGCAAGAGGCTTAACAGGTGAGGCTGATGAACTCAGGGCATGGTTAGGAACATGGCACTGGGATATCATGGCTATTACAGAGATATGGCTCAGGGATGGACAGGACTGGCAGCTAAATGTTCCAGGCTATACATGCTGAAGGAAAGACAGAAAGAAATGCAAGAGTGGAGGGTGAGTGGTGTTTTTGATTAGGGATAACATTACAGTTGTACTTTAGATTAGATTACCTACAGTGTGCAAGCAGGCCCTTCGGCCCAACCAGTCCACACCAACCCTCTGAAAAGTAACCTAACCAGACTCATTTCCCTACACTTACTCCTGACTAATATACCTAATACTATGGACAATTTTGCATGGCCAATTCACCTGACCTGCACATCTTTGGACTGTGGGAGGAAACCAGAGCAGCCGGAGGAAACCCACACAGACACGGGGACAAAGCGCAAACTCCACACAGACAGTTGCCAAGGCTGGAATCGAACATGGGTCCCTGATGCTGTGAGGCAGCAGTGCTAACCACTGAGTCATCGCTCGTTCCAAAGGGAGGATATTCCTGGGAACATGTTCATGGAGGTTATATGGGTGAAACTGAGAAATAAGAAAGAGATGATTACCTACTTAGGATTGTACTATAGACCCTCGAATAGTGAATGGAAAATTGAGAAACAAATTTGTAAGGAGATCTCAGTTATCTGTAGCAATAATAGGGTGGCTATGGTAAGGGATTTTAACTTTCCAAATATAGACTGGGACTGCCATAGTGTTAAGGGCCTAGATGAAGAGGAATTTGTTAAGTGTGTACAAGAAAAAATTCTGATTCAGTATGTGGATACACCCACTTGAGAAGGTGCAAAACTTGATCGACTCTTGGGAAATAAGGCAGGGCAGGTGACTGAGGTGTCAGTGGGGGAGCACTTTGGGGTTAGTGACCATAATTCTATTAGTTTTACAATAATGATGGAAAAGGATAGACTGGATCTAAAAGTTAAAGTTCTAAATTCAAGGAAGGCCAATTTTAACAGTATTAGGCAAGAACTTTCAAAAGTTGATTGGTGGCAAATGTTCGCAGGTAAAGAGACAGTAGAAAATGGGAAGCCTTCAGAAATGAGACAACAAGACAGTATATTCCTGTTAGTGTGAAGGGCAAGGCTGGTAGGCGTAGAGGATGCTGGATGACTAGAGAAATTGAGGTTTTAGTCAAGAATATGAAGGAAGCATATGTCAGGCATAGACAGTAGGGGGAAGTGAGGACTGCAGATGCTGGAGATCACAGTAGAAAAGTGTGGTGCTGGAAAAGCAGAGCCAGTCAGGCAGCATCCGAGGAGAGTCGACGTTTCGAGCATGAGCTCTTCATCAGGATTGAGTAAATCCTTAGAAGGGTATAAAGGCAGTATGAGCATACTTAAGAGAGAAATCAGGCGGGCAAAAAGGGGACATGAAAAAGCTTTGGAAAATAGGGTTAAGGAGAATGCAAGTGGATTCTATAAATACATTAAGCACAAAACAGTAACTCGGGAGAGAATGGGGCTTCTCAAATATTAGCAAGGCAGCCTATGTGTGGAACTGCAGGAGATGGGGGAGATACTAAACAAGCACTTTGCATCAGCGTTTACAGTGGAGAAGGATATGGAAGGTAGAGAATGTGGGGAAATAAATAGCAATATCTTGAACAATGTTCATTTTACAGAGGTGTTGGTTCTAGACTTCTTAAAACACACTAAGGTAGATAAATCCCCACGACCTGATCAGGTATACCCTAGAAGCTAGGTAAGTGATTTCTGGGCATCTTACGGAGACATTTGTATCATCGATAGCCACAAGTGAGGTGCCAGAAGATTGGATATTGACCTTTGTGCCACTTTTTAAGAAAGGTGGGAAGAAAAAGCCAGGGAATTGTAGACCAATAAGCCTGACATCAATGGTGGGCGAGTTGTTGAAGGGAATTCTGAGGGACAGGATTTACAGGTATTCAAGGACTGAGAGTCAACATGGCTTTGTGCAAGGGAGATGGTGTCTCACTAATTTGATTGAGTTTTTTGAAGAATTGATGAGAGCAGAACGGTGAATGTGATCTACATGTTGTCGTCAGTAAGGTGTTTGACAAGGTTCCGCAGGGTTGCTTTTAAGACTGGAGGCCAGTGACCAGTGGTGTGCCACATGGTTCAGTGCTGGGTCCACTGTTTTTCACCATTTATATAAGTGATTTGGATATGAACATAGGAGGGATGGTTAGTAAGTTTGCAGATGACAGCAAAATTGGAGGTGCAATGGGCAGCGAAGGAGGTTACCTCAGAGAACAATGGGATCTTGATCAGATGGGTTAATTGGCCAAGGAGTGGCAGATGGAGTTTAATTTAGATAAATGTGTGGTGCTGCACTTTGCAAAGGCAAATCAGGGTAGAACCTATACACTTAATAGTAAGGTCCTGGGGGTGTTGCTGAACAAAGAGATCTTGGAGTGCAATTTCTTAGTTCCTTGAAAGTGGAGTCCTAGGTAGACAGGGACAGTGAAGAAAGTGTTTGGTGTGCTTGCCTTTATTGGTCAGTGCACTGAGTATAGGAGTTAGGAGGTCATATTGCAGCTGTTTCGGACATTGTTTCAGCCACTTTTGGAATACAGTTTGCAGTTCTGTCTCACTGTTATAGGAAGGATGTTGTGAAACTTGAAAGGGTTCAGAAAGGATTTACAAGGATATTGCCAAGGTTGGAGGGTTTGAGCCGTAGGGAGAGGCTGAATAGGCTGGGGCTATTTTCCCTGGAGCGACTGAGGCTGAGGGGTGATCTTGTAGAGGTTTATAAAACCACGAGAGGCATGGATAGAGTGAATAGACAAGGCCTTTTTCCTGGGGAGTGGGGGTCCAATACTACAAGGCATGGTGAGAAGGGAAAGATTTAAGTGGCAACATTTTCATGTAGGGGGTGGTGCATGAATGGAACGAGCTGCCAGAGGAAGTGGTGGAGGCTGGTATAATTACAACATTTAAAAGGCATCTTGATGGGTTTAAAGGGATATGTGCCAAACATTCGCAAATAATACTAGATTTATTTAGGAAATCTGGTCAACATGGATCAAAGGGTCTCTTTCCCTGCTGTACAGCTCTATGACTCTTAGACTGTAAGAGCTTCTGTATAAGTATACAAAATGAAAAAGATTGGTGAAGATAATGTAGGAACCTTATAGTCTGAAAAGGAAGAATTGATAATGGAGAACAAGGAAAGGAAAAAGCAATAAACAAATATTTTACTTATTTCTTCACAAACGAAGACACAATTGGCATCCCAGAAATATCAGGGAAACAAAGGTATACTGGGAAGGGGAAATGAAACAAAATTAATATTCGGAAAAAAGATTGGAGAAATTAATGGGACTGAAAGCTGATAAATCCCTGACCTTATTATTCTACATCCCAGGGTACTAAAGGAGCTGGCCAAGGAAATATTGGATGCATTGATTGCCATATTCCAAAATTGTCTCAATTCCGGAACAGTCCTGGCAGATTGGAGCATGAAAATGTAACTCCACTATTTCTAAAAGAACAGAGAGAGAAATAATGGGAATTACAGACCACTTAGCATAAAATCATTAGGTTGGAAAATGTTTAAATCTATTATACAAGATGAAATAACAGGAACCATAGTAAATATCAATGGAATTACCAAGTCAATGTGGATGTATGAAAAGGAATTGCATTTGACAAACTTACTGAAATTGTTGAGAACACAATTAGCAGAATAGATGAGGGGCATGAGCGGATGAGATGGATTCTCAGAAAGATTTTGACAAACTCCCACATAAGAGGTTAGTATGCAAAATCAAAGCAGATGGGTTTCGTGGCACTACACTTACATGGATTGCAATTTAGTTAACAGACAGGAAACAGTACAAATAACTGGGTAATGTTTGGAGTTGAACACACTAACGAGTAGGGTATAGTGGGAGGGTCAGTGTTTGGGTCCCAGTAATTCACAATACATATATCTAAGATTTGGATAAGGAAATCAAATCCAATATTTCTAAACCTTGTCTATTGTGCGCAGTTTTAGTCTCTTTATCTAACAAAAGACACACGACTCCTGCTCCTATATTCTATGTGTGTGGGGCTAAATCTTACTTTTCTTTGGCTAAATGTGAGTCACACTGAATTATCTGCAGGGTTTTCACCACAAAGCCAAATGAAATTTCTCATTGTATCTTACCAAACTTATTGCAAACTACTTCCCTATGGCATCCATTATGCCTGAATCCATCCCCATATTACCAATCGCTGTTCCCAAACAACTCACTATTCTGTCAATATCTGCGAAATGAGTGACTTCCTTTGCATCCACACCATCTTTGAAAGGCTGCCGTGCACTTAGACACATTAACAATTTAGGTCTTGTCCTGCACCAGCAATGTAATGGCACAGCAGTCACAAAGCCACATGTCTCACAGCACATAACATGACTCTTCTTCACATATACAATCCCATTTTCTCACTTCCATTCCTGTTTACTCACCTCACCACACAGTTTACTGGTCCTTAGTTATATTTCACCTAAACACTCTCTATGAGTCACTGATACTCTGTCCCGATGCATACTGTTGACTTACATTATCAGTATCCTTATCATCATTCAGTAGGGAAACATGGTATATCGTCAAGCAATTAGACAATTCCAAACATGAGCTTTTATTCACAGCAACCAAAAGCAACAGAAATAAAAGCAGCAGAAGCTGTAAGTCACCAATACAAGCCAAATGCTGACATCATGCCCAACAAACTTTAAACATTTCATGATGGTCAGTTCCACCCTGCTCTCTCATCTACTTGAACTAAATGTCAATCAGATCCTGTCTGGCTTGGAGCATCTGACACAGCTGAGTTCCATCATGCACAAGAACAGGATGCTTCTCCCTAATATCCTGGTCCACCCCCTCAAAGATTACACGTGTTATTCTTAATCAGCCAGTATGTCGCCTTGTAACTTGCTTCAATTGAGCAGACCTCAGTACGCCAGAATGATGTGGCTCACTCTGTTCAGACCATAATGGAGGGCCTCCATATACTGGTCCAAGCAGGAGAACCACATCTTCAGCAGCCCAACCATCTGCTCCACAATGACCCAAGTTGAAGCATGGATAATATTGTGTCTCTCTTCTGCCTCGATTAGGGGGGGGTGCGCAATGGCTTCATAAACCATAGTCACAGTGGGTCCCTTGTTACCAGTAACTAGTCTTGTAAGTCACTTGAACCCTCAAACACACCAGATAATGATACAGTTCCTGGTTCTAGGAGTTACAGCAACTATTAAGATTACAGGGACACATCTGCAGGAAATGGTAATAATGATCACTCATGACCTTAATATTAACATTAATGATGCGGAAGTGAGAGTGTCGGACTAGGATGGATATCAGATGACACCAGGTTATAGTCCAACAGGTTTATTTGAAATCACAAGCTTTTGGAATGCTGCTCCTTCATCAGGTAAGTGGAGGGAATGTGCTTGCTCCATTTCAATCATTTTCCTAAACAGCAATTCCTTCCTACTATAAAAATAAATCCTCAATCTTCCAACTTATAAAACAACCTCAAAAGGATAACTTAATTTGAAAAAAACATTACTGTTTCAAGTAAATCAAATGAAAATTTGACAATGACATCTTTTAGATGATTTAATCAAATTAATATACATACTGATGACAACTTGATGAATATTTTGGTGTTTATTCAGCAAAGGGTTCAAATGACCAGCATTGTCATCAACCATGATTGGATATACATTCTGGCCTGCAAGACAAAATGATTGTGCACATAATTTATAGTGATCACTGACATGACTTAAAATTACTTGATGCATATAGTGTAGAATTATGTTTGATACTTGCAAATTTTCTTTCCTTTCTCCTTCATTCACCACAGTGGCCTCTGTATAGTTGATTTAACAAACAGCTCCTTAGCTGTGACCCTCATTCTCTATAGGAGATGGCTGCTTGTATAATGAGCTTCAGCACGACATATGGCTTCAGTTACACAGTCATAAAGTTATTCAGCACAGAAACAGACCCTTCAGTCTAACTCATCCATGCCCTAGGGAAAAGACCTTAGCTGTTCACCATATCCATGCCTCTCATGATTTTATAACCGTCCTCAGCCTCTGATGCTCAAGAGAAAATAGCCCCAGCTTATTAAATTGGACTACCAATGCTTAAGTTTGAGTTGATAGCACCAACACCCACTTCTGCATACAGTTCACTGCCAGAGAAGCTATCCCTCTAAGAGGCCCAAACATCGTGGTCAATCACAGAATCCCTACAGTGTCAAAGCAGGCCATTTGACCCACTGAATCCACACCAACCCTCCAAAAAGCATTTCACCTAGATCCAAATCCCCTATCCTAGCCCTGTGACCCTGCATTTCCCATGGTCAACCCACCTAGTCTACACATCCCCGGACACTGTGGAGAAATTTAGCATGGCCGATCCTGGTCTAACCTGCACATCTTTGGACTGTGGGAGGAAACCGGAAAATTGAAGAAACCCACACAGACAACATGCAAACTCCATACCGACAGCGGCCCAAGGGTGGATTCGAACCCAGGTCCCTAGTGTTGTGAGGCAGCATTGTTAACCACTGAGAAAATGTGCCACAGTGTGGTTTGTTATGGGGTAAATTCCCAGCCACACAGTTATGGTGAAATTGTCAAATAACAAAAAGACTTTTCTGTCTGTGCATAGTTTATTTTTGCTTTTTTAACAATCTTGATTCAAAGACTATTGGTTTCTCTCCACCACTGGGTAATATTTGAGAAATGACTGCTCCCACTCCATTTGGTGTTGCCTCGCATGCTAGTTTAAACAGTAACTCTGGGTCAAAATGGGTCAAGGCCTCTGATTTTGGCTTATGTAAAGGTTCTTTCACATTGACCTCCCATTTCAATTCGTATTTTGGCATAATAAATTGTGCAATTGCTTTGTAAATGGCTGCACCTTTTAGGGCAAACCTGCCAGTAATTTAGCAAGTTCAAAAATGATCTTAATTCATTTACATTTTAATGTGCTGGTGCCTCAGTTATGGCTTTCACCTTTGAAGGTCACTTGTGTAGTTCCTCAGCATCAATGAAAGCCTAAATATTCCACAGAAAACTTTTTTCAAAAACAAAAATCACATTTGTCTCTCCTCACTCTGAAGTCTCAAGTTTCTGGACAACCTAAGTTGTGGAGATGCTCTTTTTCATTTCTCCCCATGACAAAAATCTCATCTATTTGATCTATGGCATGTTGGACTTGAAGTAACTCCAAGAGGCTGGTATCCCGTCACCAAGTCACCTTGTACTTACACGTGGAAAGTTCTTGACACTGGTCTAGTTCTATCAGAGCCAGCTCTCTGTCAGAATGGCCTTCATAATAAGAGGGATTGAGTATAGAAGCAAAAAGAGGTGCTTCTGCAGCTGTACAGGGCCCTGGTGAGACCACATCAGGAGTACTGTGTGCAGTTCTGGTCTCCAAATTTGAGGAAAGACATTCTGGCTATTGAGGGAGCGCAGCGTAGGTTCACGAGGTCAATTCCTGGAATGGCGGGATTACCTTACACTGAAAGACTGAAGCGACTGGGCTTGTATACCCTTGAGTTTAGAAGACTGAGAGGGAATTTGATTGAGACATATAAGATTATGAAAGGATTGGACACTCTGGAAGCAGGAAACATGTTTCCGCTGATGGGTGAGTCCAAACCAGAGGACACAGCTTAAAAATACGGGGTAGACCATTTAGGACAGAGATGAGGAGAAACTTCTTCACCCAGAGAGTGGTGGCTGTGTGAAATGCTCTGCACCAGAGGGCAGTGGAGGCCCAGTCTCTGGATTCATTTAAGAAAGAGTTGGATAGAACTCTCAAAGATAGTGGAATTAAGGGTTATGGAGATAAGGCAGGAAGAGGATACTAATTAGGAATGATCAGCCATGATCATATTGAATGGCAGTGCAGGCTCGAAGGGCTGAATGGCCTATTCCTGCACCTATTGTCTATTGTCTAATATCTGACAGCCTTCTTTTTATCTGTCAGCCAGAGCTCCCCCTGATTCAAACAGATTAACTGGCCCAATGGGAGTGGCAAAGGCATTGATGTTGCGAGATCCATGGTGTCCATCTCAGATTCAGTTGTCCCTTCAATGCTTGGCAGAGAGGGAGAAGCTAAGGGTTACGACAGCCTTTCCGACTGTTCTAAAAAATAGGGCATGCTTTGCTCCTGCACTATTTATGAATTCACAGCTTTCATATACTTCATGAGTTATTCAGGACTGTTTCTCCTACCTGAATTTTATACGTCACTGATGCTTTCCCCATTACCACCAGGTGTTTCAGTTCTGCCAGGACCAGGTTCTTCTGCAACCAAAGTCTGATACTGTCAGCTCTGACTGGAAGAAAGTGAGGACTGCAGATGGTGGAGATCAGAGTTGAAGAGTGTGGTGCTGGAAAAGCACAACCGGTCAGGCAGTATCCAAGTAGCAGGAGAGTCGACATTTCGAGCATATGCTTTTCATCAGGAATATGGGGGAGGCCCAAGGAGGCTGAGAGATAAATAGGAGAAGATTGTGGATGAGGGGAAGGTAGCTGGAAAGCTGATAGGTAGCTGAAGGTGGGGGTGAAGCAGATAGGTGGGAAGGGGGATGGACAGGTAGGACGGTTCAAGAGGGCGTGCCGACTTGGAATGTTGGATCTTGGATAAGGTGGGGGGAGGAGAAATGAAGAAACTGGTGAAATCCACATTATTTCCATGCATTTGGAGGGTCCCAAAGCAGAAGATGAGGTGTTCTTCCTTCAGGTTTCCAGTGGTTAGAGTTGGGCAGTGGAGGAGACTCAGGACTTGCATGTCCTTGGCACAGTGGGAGGGGGAGTTAAAGTGTTCGGCCACAGGACAGTGGAGTTGTTTAATTCGTGTGTCCGGAGAAGTTCCCGAAACATTCTGCAAGTTGGCATCCTGCCTCTCCAATGTACAGGAGACCACATCGATAATAATGGACATAGTAGATGATGTGTGTAGAAGTAGGGGTAACTATCTGTTGCGTGTGCAAGGATCCTTTGTGGCCTTGGACGGAGGTGAGGAGGGAGGAGTGGGTGCAGATTTTGCTCTTCTCGCAGTGGCAGGGGAAGGTGACAGGAGTGGAGGGTGGGTTGGTGGGGGGCATGGACCTAACAAGGGAATCGCGGGGGGAATGGTCTCTCCAGGATGCAGATAGGGATGGGGAGGGAAACATATCTCTCCAGGATGCAGATAGGGATGGGTGGTGGGTTCTGTTTGTAGATGGCGGAAATAGTGGAGGATGATGTGATATATCTGGAGGTTGGTGGGGTGGAAGGTGAGGACCAGAGACGTTCTTTCTTTGTTCCAACTGGAGAGGTAGGGTTCAAGGGGAGAAATGCAGGAGTGGAGGAGATATGCTGGAGGGCATTGTTGAGAAATTGTAGTCTTTGAAGAGGGAGGCCATCTGGGAAGCTCTATGGTGGAATTGGTCCTCCTGGGAGCAGTTGTGGCGGAGGCAGAGAAATTGAGAATAAGGGATCGCATTTTTACAGGAGGCAGGTGTGAGGAAGTGTAGTCCAGTGTAGTCCTCCCATTTATCTCTCAGCCCCCTTGGGTCTCCCCAACATTCCTGATGAAGAACTTATGCTCGAAATGTTGACTCTTCTGCTCCTCAGATGCTGCCTGACCGGCTATGCTTTTCCAGCACCACACTTTTCAGCTTTGACTGGAAGTGTGCCAAAGATTTAAAACTATCATAGACTTTTCAGTGGCAGGAAAACTGGTGGTGTATCTGCCAGCAGGAGGTGGCTCAACACATCTGCATTTGCAAGTTGCCCCCCAGTGATCCAACTTGTAAATCATACAGTCAGTGATAGATCCCACTGCCTGGAACACATATTTTTCCTTTTGAAGGCGTGTGCTTGCCTGCGAGAAAGTCCTAAGGACAATGTCCAAATTATCTAAATGCTCCTTATTGATCTTTCCTTGTATTAGCATGTAATCTAGATAAATGGCGACCTCGGGCATACCTTGTAAAATGTAACACCCTTAATCTGTAAAGGTTCCCTAGGATAGCTTTTTCAGGCTAACTGAGATTTTGCGCAAACTTGGAGTCCAGATCGAATTTTATTAAGGACTGATTCTGTGATCACTGAAATGGCTATGCTGGTATCAAGCTCCATTAGAACCAGGTGACCCTTTAACCAGATATTTATTTGGATTGGTTTTGATTTGGATGGGTTTTGATTTGGATGTTGCTAGAGTTGATAAAGTGTGGCACTGGAAAAAGCACAGCAGGTCAGGTAGCATCCGAGTGGCAAGAAAGTCGATGTGTCGGGCAGAACCTTTTTTCAGGATCAAGCTCAATCAGACTGTCAAGTGTATCCACTTCCATCAGAAGACCCTACACCTCATATGCTCCACTTGCTGCATTTTCGAATGATAGAGACAGTGGTAGTGCCTGCTTGGATGTTGGTAAGCAATTTAACTGTCCCAAATCAGACGCAGGAAGACTTTCCAGGGTATGCACTCTCCTGGATACTGGCGTATGAGGTCTGTTACCTCAGTTAGGTCTAGTGGGTAACCTTTGCTCTCGAGTCTGCATACCAACTGCAACTACAATGGCTTGGCGGCCGGGATCCTGAAGAACGTTTTAACCATTTGGCTCAGGCTTCATTTTGTTTCGGGTTTCTCTATGGGCTGATCTAAAGGTTCAGTAAATGTCCTGAGTGAGGATATGCAATCACATTCAGTCAAGTGATGCTCCCCCAAGCACAATCAAACTGCCGAGTGTGACAACTTCCATAGAATACCCTACATCCCATATACTCCACTTGCTGGATTTTCCAATGATAAAGCCAGTGGTAGTACCCGTTTGAAGTCCATTTGGGCTTAGACTAGTAGGCACTTTTGCATGATTACATCATTAATTCCACTCTCATGGCCACTGAAATAACGCCACAGAGGCTGGCATCCCATCATCAATTCACCCTTTATTTGCATGGGAAGATTCCTTGATCTTGATCCAGCTCCCTCAGAGCTAGCTCTCAAAGTGAAGACAACTGTTGACACTCTTGTTTATGTCTGTAAGAGGTTCACCTCACTGACCTTGTTACAAGGCTAAAGTGAGGACGGCACACGCTAGAGATCTGCGTCGAAAAGTATGGCGCTGGAAAAGTACAGCAGGTCAGGCAGCATCTGAGGAGCAGGAGAATCGACGTTTTGGGCGCAAACCCTTCATCAGGAATGTGAGGGGGGGAAGGGGGCTGAGAGATAACTAGGAGGGTGAGGGTGAGGGTGAGGGTGGGGGTGGGAGCAGGTTGCTGGGAAGGCATTAGGTAGTTGCAGGTGGGGGTGATAGTGATAGATCAAAGGGGAGTGTGGAGCGAATAGGTGTGAAGGAAGATGGACAGGTAGGGCAGTTCAAGAGGGTACTGCCAAGTTGGAAGGTTGGATCTGCAATGAGATGGGGGGAGGGGAGATGAGGAAACTGGTGATGTTGATGTTGATGCTGTGTGGTTGGAGAATCCCAAGGCATAAGATGAGGCATTCTTCCTCTAGGCATCAGGTGGCTTAGATTTAGCAGTGGGGGAGGCCCAGGACATACATGTGGGAGGGGAAGTTGAAGTGGTTGGCCACAGGGCAGTGGGGCTGTTTGGTACGTGTCTCAGAGATGTTCCCTGTAAGGGGATGGCGTCCTGTCTCTCCAATATACAGGAGACCACATCGAGAGCAATGGACTCAGTAGATGAGGTGTTTAGATGTGCAGGAAAATCTCTGCCGAATGTGGAAGGATCCTTTGGGGCATTGAATGAAGGTTAAGAGGGAGGTGTGGGCACAGCTTTTACACTTCTTGTGGCGGCAAGGGAAGGTGCCAGGAGTGGAGGGTGGATTGGTGGTGGTGGGGGTGTAGACCTAACAAGGGAGTCGCGAAGGAAATGGTCTCTGCGAATGCTAATATGGAAATACATTTCTGGTGGTGGGGTCTGATTGTAGATGGCAAAAATGGCGGAGGATAAAGCACGATATCTGGAGACTAGTGGGGTGGAACTTAAGGGCGAGGGGGGTTATATCCTTGTTGCAGTTGGAGGGCAGAGGTGGGGGAAGTGGAGGAGATGTGCTAGAGGGCATTGTTGACTATGTGGGAGGGGAAATTGGGATCCTTGAAATAGGAGGCCATCTGGGATGTTCTGGAGTGGAATTGCTCCTCCTGGGAGCAGATACAGCTGAGACAGAGGAATTGGAGTAAGGGATAGTGTTTTTACAGGAGGGGAGGGTGAGAGGAAGTGTAATCCAGGTAGCTGTGGGAGCTGATGGGTTTGAAGTAGATGTCCATGTTGAGTTGGTCGCTGGAGATTATACAGTCATGCAAAATGGAAACAACTTGTCCATGCCGATCAAGTTTCGCAAACTTAAAGTAGTCCTATTTGCCTGCATTTGGCTCCTATCTCTTTAAACCTTTCCCATTTGTGTACCAATCCCAATGTCTTTTAAAATGTTTAAGTTGTACCTAGCAGTACAGATCTACCACTTCCTCTGGCAGTTCATTCCCCTTCCTCTGACAGTTCATTCCACATTCGAACCACCAGTGAAGAACAACTTTCAATAGCATCACACTCTCATAACCCAAGAAACAGAAGGAAACCATTTAGCCCTCAGAGCTTATTCGACCATTTATTGAGGCCCAAGTTGAACTGTATTTATATTCACACACTATGCTTCTGCAACCTTAACACCCTTACAAAACAAAAAGTAACCTCCATTCAAATTCACTCAAATTCATACCCCCTCCACCATCAACAATCATCTCCCTGGTTTAGTCACATCCTTGAGGGAAGGAACTCTGCATCCTTACCCAGTCTGGCCTACATGTGACTCCAAACCTAGCAATGGGATTGGCTTCTATCGTCTTTCCATAATTGCCCACAGGGCACAAATGAATAAAAAAAAGTTGTGAACTGTTCAAATGACACCCCCATCCTAACAAATCTCAACAGCTTTTTGGAGATGACACTTCAAATTTCCAATAGCCCTTGTGTAAAGATATATTTCTTGAAAGCACTCTGGAACGTTCTTGAATTTTAATGTGATGTCCCTTTCCTGTGGATTCTTCCGCCCAAGGGGAACAGTTTCTCTCTCTCTCCCCCCCCACCAAATCCTTTAATCATAATCAACTCAATTGAATCACCCATTGTCTTCCTGTACGCGAGGAAACACAGGACTGATCCGCACACTCTCTCCTTTTGACTTAACATTTAATCTTTTGTCAGCACAGGCTCAAGGAAGGTTCTCACTAGTGCTCCACTTTGGTAAGGCAGAACTTCCATTTTGCAGTTGCTCACTCACTGCAGTGTCCATCAGACTTCTTGTAGCTGTTCTTGTGGTTATCACAGGCATGTTTATTGAGCTCGCACTCATTTCTGTAATTCTTGCTACCGCTGCCACAGACCACACTCTCCCGGTCTCCGCTACACATGGTCGCACAGACACCTGGCAGGACTGGCCATCAGACGACTGGACGCAGGTGCTTCCAAATCTGCAGCTCACCTCGTTACAGGGGTCCTTCAAGCCACAAAGTCCTTTGCTATGGAGATGCAGAGATCCAAGATGGGGAAGGAGGTATCTGTGATTGTCCAGGTGAACTTGAAGTCAGGGTGGAAGGTGCTTGTGAAGTTGATGAACTGTTCAACTTCCTCATGGGAGCATGAGGTGGTGCCGATACAGTCATCAATGTAGTGGAGGAAAAGGTGGGGAATTACCTTGTTACAATTCCTACAGCACATTTCTGCAAAACATCCAAAGTTCTTCTCAAGAAAGTCTTCTGGAGTGCATCCAGCAGCTTCATCGCCATGTCAATTTAGTGACCAATACTACATATGAACATACAATCAAGGAACAAGAATAGGCCACTCAGCCCTTCCAGCCTGCTCATTCAATAAGATCATGGCTTTAACCTGAACTCTACATTCCTGCATGCCCTTGATAATCTTTTATTCCCTTGGAAATCAAGAATCTATATGCCCCTGCTTTAAAAATACTTAAACATTCAGTGTTCACTTCCTTCTGAAGAAAGAAATTCCAAAAACTCTCAACTCTCGGAGAAAAATGTTTACCTCATCTCTGTCTTAAGTTGGTGGCCTAATACCTTTAAACTATGACCCGTAATTCTGGATTCTCCAACAAGAAGAAGGATCCTTTTCACATTCATCCTGTACACAGCATTATGAAGACTGCACTGTCACTTATTTTTAAGCAACAGAACCAGCTACAGCAACACTGATCTTTGCCTCTTGCCAGCTGTTGTGCAAATTCAAGGAGGCAATCATTAATTTTTTTTTGTTGAATGATTTTGCTAGTTAGGACCACTTGGGCAAAGTCCATTTGAGTGATAATCACGTTCTGAAGCACTGGGCAATGAGGTGCACCACATGGTCCACTGCAGCTTCTGTTCTGTTCCCAATTGTGTGGTAATGACAAAGAGGAAAAAACATACACTTGCATTTATATAATGTTTGTCATGACCAAATTACACATGAAGGACCCCGCCCTTTGCAACATTTTTCAGCAATACTCAAGAAATTACATTTTTGATTTAGCACATGGGTAACTCAATGATGCATACTGATGCATCATTATGTTAACTTAATTTTTGTTTGGCTTTTCTTGTGTTCATATAATCGAACGGAAAAATTTTGGGAGTGTTGTTGGAGCCTCTCTGCAATATTGCTCATGATGGGATGGTTTGCTGTCACCATTCTCTTTTAGGGTAAGGATCTACTGGGCTCATTGGTCTGGTGTGTTTGAGGAAAGCCAAATACTGATCTAACATGAAAAAACTCTTATTTTAAATGAGATGTGGTATTGCATGTTGGAAACTAAGGACAAGTTTACATAATGTGATAGCCATTATTACAGAGACTAGGAGGAGGACCAGATGTTAGGTCTCACCCCTTTGAGATCGTAAGCTGTTCTGCCCAACAGGTCCATATGAAATCATCATAGTGGGTGGTGCTTAAGGTTCTTTTCAGTGTTAATATTTTTAGATACTTACCCTCATATCCATCTCCCTCCAAGTCTTTTTTTTCCCTCAGTTAATATCTCATATTTAAATGTATAATTATATTGTTTTTATTTACTCGTGGTATGTATGTGCCACTGGCTGGGCCACTGGCTACCCGCGAGAAGAATATGGGGAACTGGTTCCCTTGAATTGGAGTAATCCACGTGCTACAGGTAGACTCACCACAATGCCAGAGAGCAAATTCCAGCATACAGACCAATTAATACCAAAGGATCAGCAATACACTTCTAAGCCAGGATGGTGCATTGCCCAAAAGGAAAAAAAGGTGGTGGCACCCCATGCATCCACTGCCTTCTTTGTTCCTGATGGAAGTGATCATGTGTTTAAAAGGTGCGTCTAAGGATAATTGGTGAACATCTACAGTGCCATTGTAGATGGTATGCACTGCTGCTCCTGAGTGCTAGTGGTGAAGGTATGGATATTTGTGGATGTGGTGCCAAACAAGTGGGGTTGCTTTTCTCTCCTATCCATGAGTCTCTTGGCTTCACAAATTCAGGTCATGTGGAAATTTCAGTATTCTCCTGGGGGTTTTTTTCAGATTTGGAAGGTTGGTGTCATAGAAAATCTCCTGAAGTGTCCTAAGAATCCTCTTTAATGCTGTTTAGCAAGTGGATTACAATTAGCAATTGAATTCTGGAAAGTGGCTATGGTTTTAAGGAGCTCTTCGATTCCTGAATAACAATTGTATCCTCTCGTTCAACAGTTTACTATTAGACAAGGTTGTTACATTAACTATCATCCACCAAAAAGGCCAAGAACCTTGTTAATAAAGGGCTCTTGTGGCATTATGGTAGTTCTCTGCCTCTAAGTCAGAGGTCCAGGACCAAGTCCCACCTGTTCTAGCTGTGTTTAATAACATATCAGAATGCGTTGATTAAAAATATGTACAACCTTAGTAATGTGTGTTGTTAGGCAATTCAATTGTCATTCAATCTCTCTATGATCTTCTAGACATCAAATCAGAAATGAATGCAAACTGACTCTTATCCTTTAATGAACCACAAAGGACCTTTTAGTGCCAAAACTGTCTAGAGAAGACTTCCCCATAGATCATTCTTAATGCCAAACTCATTATTCTCAACATTCAAATATCCAATAAAATGTTCACTTCCCCTCCCTTATCTAATGACAAATTCCCACATAATGTTCCATGAGGTGGGCAAGAGGTAACATTCCTCCTATAGCTTGTCAAGAGTAGCCATTCTTCAATTGTGAGACTAAACAACCATCATAATGCTATTTGATTAGCAGCGGCATCAAACTGCTTCCTAATTCAATTAAGAAATTTACATTTTCCAGTAACAGCAATAATGGTGATCAGGAACAAAAAGTATGAACGACTGTTCATTTCACTAACTTAGTCTCAATCCACTTAGAATACTTACACTATTTTGTTTTAGCTCAGAAAAGTTCACAACAGAGGGAAAAGATCAAATCTAAGAGGTTCCAGTTCAACTATCACATGAATAAGATGCTGGGAGAGCTCACTACGCAACATTTCTATCATTTAATTCCTTACATTCAATTAATTTTTCAGGATCATAATTCCTAAGGAAAATAGTATTTCTTTGATTATTTACCATGATTAGGAGAAAAAAGTAATGAATGTTGACTCCAGATAACAACATGTCCTTTCATTCCAGATGGCTGTATAATTGTAGCCTCAGAATCATCAAAGTTCAAAACAAAATCACTTGAAGTGAGGTTACCATAGACTGAAAAATGCCTGAAATGAAACTGATAACAAATATCAATTTTCTAAATTGTTACCAAGAAAATTCAAGTTTTGTTAATTAATATATCATAATATATCACTTGAACCCAAGTTAAAACCAGTTATTCAAAACTGACACAAATCATTGCAAAGACACACTTGGTACCTTCTGTTCTGCATATGTTGCATTGGATACATTTGATAATGTTCATCAAACAACTAAGAGTCATAGGCAGTTCAATTGTGAGAAAAAATACATTACATTAAATAAGATGAAGAATGTTATGGCTGAGTAGAATAGTGTTGATACAACTTGAATTGTCCCTGAGAGTATAGATATAAAATTTCAAGCTACAAATGTGAACAAGATTATTAATTTAATTGAGCTTGTCACATGGCGCATATGTTTACACTTATGTAAAATGGAATCCCAATTCAAACATCAATGTTACATTTCTAAAGCCTTCAAAAATCTTGTTAAGTACCAGGTAAAGGAGCGGAGCAGAGATATGACTACTTTGCAGGTTGTACTTAAATCCATGCAGCATGTTGGGGCGAATGCTTAATATAGTATTGACTATGAGATCCTTGATTGGGATTGTTAACCTGGGCCAATCAGGGAACACTGGCTGACAGACATAACAGTAGTGTTATATATTGGGTGTGGGCATTTGCACTCCCTTTTTGATTTTCTTAAAAACCTCCTCCTCTGCTTTTGGTTGCACTTCAGTCCCACGCTCCTGATATTCGGGCACATGGTACGGAGGAGGGAGGGCAGGTCTGAACACCTGATCGCAGGTCTGCTCCTGGGCCTGGCCAAACTGGCCATATACTGGTCCAGGCAGCGGGCCGTGGAGGGATTTGTTAGGGCCGACTGCCTGCCCCTCTTCCGCGGTTACGTTAGGGCCCGGGTGTCCTTGGAGAAGGAGCACGCAGTGTCCACCAACACCCTGGAGTTGTTCAGGGAAAGGTGGGCACCGCAGGGAGTGGAGTGCATCATTTCCCCCTCCAACGCTATTTTGATTTAGTCCCTGCCCTCCCCTTCACTGTTTGATCACACAGCATTGCCCTTTGATGTGAAGGGCACTGCTTGTCACTGGCCACTCGGGTGTTTTCCTATTTTCCTGGTGGTGGAAATTAAATAAAGATTTGTGCGCTGTGTCTCTCACTGTGTCTCATACCTGCACACACACACACCATGGGTGCTGGGAAAAAATAAGCACTACCGCAGTTAGGCGGTAGTGTGGGGGTTTAAAAGAAGAAAAAAAGAAAAAAAAACAAGAGTGTAGCATTACCCATAAAAAAGAAAAATAAATAAATAAACAGGACCATTCACACAGCATTGCCTTTTGTGAAGGGCACTGCTTGTCACTGGCCACTCGGGTGTTTCCTTTCTTCCTGGTGGTGGAAATTGAATAAAGATTCATACACCTTGTATCTCTCACTGTGTCTCACATCTGTATACACACACAACATGGGTGCTGGGGAAAAAATAAACACTACTGCAGTTAGGTGGTAGTGTAGGGGTAAGGAAAGGAAAAGGACCGTTGTACTGTGATTGTTTGTTGGTTTGTTTTCTGGCTTTTTTTTGGCTTATTAAAAAAAAACAGTAGTGTTATATATTGGGTGTGGGCATTTGCACTCCCTTTTTGATTTTCTTAAAAACCTCCTCCTCTGCTTTTGGTTGCACTTCAGTCCCGCGCTCCTGATATTCGGGCACCCGGTACGGAGGAGGGAGTGCAGGTCTGAACACCTGATCGCGGGTCTGCTCCTGGGCCTGGCCAAATTGGCATTAAACTGGTCCAGGCAGCGGGCCGTGGAGGGGTTTGTTAGGGCCGACTGCCTGCCCCTCTTCTGCGGTTACATTAGAGCCCAGGTGTCTCTGGAGAAGGAGCACGCGGTGTCCACCAACACCCTGGAGTTGTTCAGGGAGAGGTGGGTGCCGCAGGGAGTGGAGTGCATTATTTCCCCCTCCAACTCTATTTTGATTTAGTCCCTGTCCTCCCCTTCACTATTTGAGCACACAGCATTGCCCTTTGATGTGAAGGGCACTGCTTGTCATTGGCCACTCAGGTGTTTCCTTTCTTCTTGGTGGTGGAAATTTGAATAAAGATTCGTGTACCTTGTGTCTTTCACTGTTTCTTACACATGCGCACACACAACATGGGTACTGGGAAAAAAATAAGCAGTACTGCAGTTAGGCGGTAGAGTGGGGGAAAAGAGGGGGAAAAAAAACAGTAGTGTTATATGTTGGGTGTGAGCGCTTGCACTCCCTTTTTGATTTCCTTAAAAGCTTCCTTCTCTGTTTTTGGTTGCACTTCAATCCCACGCTTCTGATCTTCGGGCACCCGGTGCGAAGGGGGAGGGCATGTCTGAGGACCTCCTCGTGGGTCTACTCCTGGGCCTGGCCAAACTGGCCATAAACAGGTCCAGGCAGTGGGCCATGGAGGCAGTCGTTAGGGCCGATTGCCTGCCTCTCTTCCGCGGTTATGTCAGAGCCCGGGTGTCCTTGGAGAAGGAGCATGTGGTGTCCACCAACACTCTTGAGCTGTTCAGGAAGAGGTGGTTGCCACAGGAAGTGGAGTGCATTACTTCCCCCTGCAACTCTCTTTTGATTTAATCCCTGCCCTCCCCTTCACTGTTGGATCACGCAGCATTGCCCTTTGATGCGAAGGGCACTGCTTGTCACTGGTCGCTTGGGTATTTCTTTTCTTCCTGGTGGTGAAAACTGAATAAAGATTTGTACATCTTGTGTCTTTCACTGTGTCTCACACAAAAAAACGAAGAAAAAAATAAAAAGGAGTGTCAGAGGCTCTGCTCACTCTGAGAGCTGGCTTTGAGGGAGCTAGATCAGTATAGAATGAAGGACTCTGCTCTTTAAAGAGAAGAGGAGACTGATTTTTGTTGGTTTCTTTTTATTAAGGAAGAGTTTATTTTGAAGTTTTTTTTGATTTTGTAAAACAATAAACAGTAGTGTTATATATTGGATGTGGGCACTTGCACTCACTTTTTGATTTTCTTAAAAACCTTCTTCTCTGTTTTTGGTTGCATTTCAGTCCCACGCTACTGATCTTTGGGCACCCGTGCAGAGGGGGGAGGGTAGGTCAAAGGACCTCCTCATGGGTCTACTCCTGAGCCTAGCCAAACTAGCCATAAAGAGGTCCAGGCAGTGGGCCTTGGAGGGGGTCATTAGGGCCAACTGCCTGCCCCTTTTCCACAGTTATGTCAGAGCCCGGGTATCTCTGGAGAAACAGCATGCAGTGTTCACCAACATCCTTGAGGTTTTCAGGGAGAGGTGGGCATCGCAGGAAGTGGAGTGTATTATTTCCCCTTCAAACTCTACTCTGCTTTAATCCCTGCTCTCGCCTTCACTGTTTGATCACAGATTACCCTCTGAGAAGGGCACTGCTTGTCAATGGCCATTCAGATGTTTCCTTTCTTCCTGCTGGTGGAATATAAATAAAGATTTAGACACTTGTTGTTTTTCACTGTGTCTGATACCTGCACAAAAATAAAGAAAAAGAAAACAAAATAGGAGTGTCATAGATTCTGTTCACTCTTAGAATTGGCTAAAAAAGAAATAAATAAACGGGGGGTCAGAGGTTCTGCTCACTCTGAGAGCTGGCTCTGAGGCAGCTGGATTAGTGTCAAGGACTCTCTATGTGTAAATAAAGGGTGACAAAATTTAAAAGAAAACAGTAGTGTTTAACGAGCAAAGCAGCAGTAGCTGTCTGGCTCACAGCCATTGCCATGTGATGCCTCAAAATGGCAGTGCTCAGATCCAATGCCATGCACCAACTGGAGGATGGTCAGGTGTGTGGTGGAATCCCATCTACATGTATCACTGCTGAAATTAAATTTCACATCGGCCCCAGGATTCTGAACCTCCCTCGGGCACCTGTGCCCCACAACCTGAGCCTCCAGAATACGTGTTGTGTATCATTCAGGAAATCAAAATGGCGATTCGTGAACAGACTGCTGCTGCACCCCATCCACCTCTTCTCCTTCATCCTCTGCCCAGATATGCCTTGGCATTTCTATTTGCCACCGGGCTATGGGGATCCCCAGTGGAGGGCACACTATGCAGGAGACATCTACCTTTCCCTTCGGAATCTGAGGTAGAGGGTGCTGCACGCAGCAGTCCCTTATAACCACAAATTGCAGTAGTTCATGTACCCTGAGACCAACTGTTTGTTTTGTAGCGCTGTGGAGTCCGTGGACCACGTATATATCGGTTGTGGGCATTTACACTCCCTTTTTAGTTACAGAGGAATCTTGATTATCCAGAATTCAATTATTCAAATTTCGGATCATCTGCCAAGATCACAAGGTCCTAAAGCTTGATTAAACTACGTTATCCGACATTCGATTATTCGAACATTCGATTATCCAACAAAATATTCCCTGCCATGTCATTCGGATAGCCAAGGTTCCTCTGTATTTAGATAAACTTTTTTTTCGGTTGCACTTCAGCCCCATGTTCCTGATCTTTGGACACCCAGTGCGGAGAGATGCGGGCAGGTCAGATGATTTCCTCAATGATCTGCTCCTGGCCCTGGCCCTGGCCCTGGCCCTGGCCCTGGCCCTGGCCAGGCTGCCTATAAACAGGTCCTGGTAATGGGCCATGGAGGGGGTTATCTCTGCTGACTGCAGTTTAAGGTTTAACAGGAGTTTTGATTATAGTAAAAAAAATGAAAAAAAAGTTACAAACCTACCTTCTTATCAACTTTTATCAACAATGATAATGTTGATACTGTTGGTTGGATAATTGCACCTTGAAGTATTCCCTTTGGATAAATGGTACATCATTTTATAATAACATTTGCTGAGTTCATTACTTGAATGTACACCTACAATTCAGTGTAAGGATATATGAAATAAATAATAATTTTAACATTGAAGTTAGATGACGTTTTAAGACTATGATCTGATGCCACTAAATCCCTCATTTCACTTCTTTAGCACCTGTGGATGAACAAATCTGGATATAGATAACTTCAACAACCCGTTGCATAAGAAATCTGTTCACGTTGACCAATCTGGACCTATTCCCAAGCAAACTGTAAGCAAAGGTGAATGGCTGCAACTGAATGGAATGCTCTTCAGTTGGACAATGAAAAAGGTTTTCATTTTTTTTTACTATTTATGGATTAAAAAATATAAGATGATTTTATTAGTGCATAATAGGCATGGTCAGACTTTGATAAATTTGGAAAAGTGAATAAATATTATATTGAATATATTAGCAAACTTAAAAAAAAATACAAGATTACTGAAAATCTATTTACAAACTCCTAATTCAATCGTTCTTTTCAAGTTGTCAGATTATGCTTAAGGATTGAACATTGACAGGCTCCTGTTCTTAACTGGAGTTAGATACTCAGAAAAAGGCATGTTTTTGGAACAGGTGTCAGAACCCTGAAAAATATTTTTGGGAAAACATTCATTTCCAACAGGCTTAATGGCACAAGGTGGGACTTTCAGTGGAGTCACAAATTATGGAAGATGCAACACTCATTGTAAGGGATCACGTTTTTGGACTTTAAGCTGAAATGGAAATTGGACACTTATATAACTGAAATATTGGAAGAATTTTGCAACTTGGCAAAATTAGGTAAGGTACATTTTCAACTGTTTAAGCAGTGAGGGGAATCATAGTTGTGGGTATGTTCGCCGAGTTGGAAAGTTAATTTGCAGACGTTTTGCCCGCTGCTTAGGTGACATCTTCAGTGATTTGGAGTCTCCTGTGAAGTGCTGCTGCACTGTGTTTTCTGGAATTTATTTGGTTTTGTTCCTACTGGTTCCGGTAAGTTTGTTGTAGTTGCCAGTAGGTCTAGTGGGTCTAGGTCTATTTGTTTACTCCTCCTTGTGAAAGGAATATATTGTGCCAGAGTTGTACCAAGGTTATTTGATTTAAGGAAAGATTGCCTGTCTGTATGTCTGATGAAAACGTTCAGATTGAATGTAACAAACTACAGTTCAACCAAAGTGCAGGACACCCAGAAACTCCAGACCCAAAAATCTCACTCTCTCTTCATGTGGGGAAATGATAAGAAAACCAAGAAAGATTAAAAGGAATTTTAATGAAAAAAGATGTAGATCCACCAAGTCCACTATCAATGTGAAAAACAATGATGTCTTTATAGACAACAATGGATAATGTTTGTTAAAATCATGAATAACTATAAGAGACAATTTCATCTGTAATTGAAATCTGGATTTTTGATCTTAGGAATTTTGCTTTCCCTATCAATTTTTTTCCAACCATAATATGTGTAAAATTATCTATCATTATTGAGTGTGTTCAGTATTTTTGGGATTTTTAAAAGGTTATAGTTCAGTTCTGCCATAGAAGATCAGTAATTCTTTATTTCCTCTTTTATTTGCTGAAGTCAATCATGTTACGATGAATAGCCATTTCCTAGTCATGTTAAAACCTTGTGAATTGCTTTTGTTCCAAACAGCAATCTGTAAGGTAAATTGGTTATTTTAGTCATCTAACTGGGATTTTACACATCTTGTGACAGCTTATGAACTGTGGGGCATGAATATCAGCATAGTCTTTCCAGTCGCCATGATATTTCAAGACCATTCAAATACTGGGCACAAGCATCAATATATATCACTATATCTATTTCAGCTATGTACAAAGGATAACAGGTGAAAGAACTAATAAACTAATTCTAATATTAAATTTAATTTTGATGTATTCCTATTATTTTCAGCTACTCATCGAAATAAAAATAACTGCAATAAATAGAAACATACCTCAGCTTGCATTATTGGCCTCATTTCCTTAAAATGATAGCCACCGTCGTTAGACAAGAAAATTGTAATTTCAGGCATCACAACATTTGTACGATATGCAATAACTACAGAGCTCACAGCCTGCAAAGGAAGAATAAATTTATCAATGAATGATAATAGCATGAGAAAGTAACCGAAGAGTCAAATTTCGGTAGTTACCTTTTAATTCCTAACACATTAACAGGAATACTGATCCCATATATAGACAAAACAAAACTGTCAAATGTTTTCTGATACTTACATTTTATACAAGCAAAGGAAATTTGGTTTTAAAAGGGGTGAAAGTGTACATATTAGGACACACAAGTAAATCACAACAGCCTGGAATGGGCTGATGGACAAAGTATAGAATATTTCTCTATCAGTCTTTGTTCCTAAAGATCAGCAACAGAAGCAGTTTTATAGGGCTATGGAAAATATGAAAAGAAGAGTTGTACTTTCATATAGTGTTTTTCATGGTCAAAGCCTTACAAACAATGAGGTTGAGCCACTGTTGTAATGTGGAAAGCTGACTTACACACAACCAGGTACCATAAATAACCATGTAATCATCTGACTGTATGATCCTGATGTAGTGACAGTAATGAAGTCAGCTGGGGGATCTCACAGAATATGAGTTCCCTGACTGGGGCTGTTAACCTGATCCAATCAGGAAGCCCTGGCTGAGAGATATAAACAGGAGTGTCAGGGGTTCTGTTCAGTCTGAGAGCTGGCTCTGAAGAAGCCAGACAAGTGTCAAGTACTATGCATAGAAAAATAAAGGGTGACTTGGTGATGGGTTACCAGCCTCTGTGGAGTTATTGCAGTGACAATGAGAGAAAAAAATACACTTATGAAATTTGCACATAATAGTCATCTTTGAGTTGGGAAAGCATTTCTGGCATCATGTTATTACTTGGGAAGCTTCACTCATTTGATTCTGCCATTGAAGACTGGGCCCAGAATGTGGAAAGAATGCATTGTTTTTACTGGGCAAATGACATTGGGGCAGATCAAAAGCAACAAGTAATTCTCCTGACAGCTTGTAAACCTGCAGCTTTTTTGGTTACCTCGAGTCTAACGTTTCTGGAGGCACCATACTAAAAGCTTTCAAGAGTTGATGGATTTAGTTAAGGAATATTAATTAAATATTAACTATTAACTAAACACAAGCCTCCTCCAATTTTGAGACAGTATCAGTTTTACTCAGCTGTATGATAATCTGAATTGGGAGATTTGACTGGCAGAGGCGTGTGACTTTGATTTAACCCTTAATGATATGGCTGAGAGACCATTTAGTACACATGATTAATGATGCAACCATACAAAAGCGCCTGCTAGCTGAAGCCCAACTGGACTTCAAACAAGCACTACAACTGTTTTTGTCATTAGAAAATGCATCAAGTGAAGCATATGAGTTACAGGGTATGCTGATGTAATGGACACCCTTGCCAGGTCGACTGAGCTTAAAGACACCACTTGAGTGAAGCCTCATTCAGGACTTATCGTGAATACAAGGACTCTAAGCCAGTCTACAGCAAAGGCCCAATACAAAGCTAAGTATTGGTCAAACAATTAACATTTTCTTCAGAATCTGGGCTGACAAGCCATGTTGCTGTCAGAATGCAGACCCAAGACAGCAAAATAGCTCCATTAGGCCTGAATTTAGTAAGAGAACTCATAAGCCAGTATCCAGGAGAATGCACACCTTGCAAAACTCCACCTGCATGTGGTTTGGAACAGTTAAATTGCTAAGCAACATTCAATCAGAGCCAATCAAATTACTAATCTGGTAAAACGGTCACCTGGTTCTAATGGAGGTTGATACGAACATGGTTGTATCAGTGATTGCAGAAACCAGTCTTTAACAAAATTCGCTCTGGACTCCAACCCTTAAGTTTGCATAAGACCTCAGCTAAACTGAAAGTCTATACCGGGAAACCTTTACAGTTTAAGGGTGAAAATTTGGTTCTGGTTTTGTCTGAGAAACAGCTGGTTAACTTAACCAGCTTGTAAGTAAAAGGCTTGAATCTAAGCCTGATGGGGTGAAATTGGTTAAGAAAGGTTCAACCTGATTGGCTCAACATTTTTCAATTAGAAAACGGCTGCCTGAGTGAAGTTTTAATTAAATACATAGAGGTTTTTCATGAAAGTCTAGGGACTATTCAGCAGCAAATGCCACCTTGCATGTTGACCAGGAAGCAATTCCACCGATTCTGCAAGGTCCACCCAATGCCATTTGACTTAATTGCAAAGGTACAGGCAGAAATCAGGAGACTGAAAAACAAAGGAATCATCAAACCAGTCAGTTTGTGGAATGGGCAGCACCGGTCGTACTGATTGTGAAGGCCAACAGGTTGGTTCACCTTTGTGGAGATTTTAAACAAACAGCAATTTGCTTCTTGCAGCTGGATAAATACCCATTCCCTTGCCTAGAGGGCTTGTATGCAAAGCTGGTGGGGAGATAGGCTGTCCTTCATAATGCTGGATATGAGCCATGCATACCTGCAATGTGTTTAAATAAGGTTCCCAAGAAGTATGTCACAATTAATATCCATTGTGATTTGTACCAATACACAAAACTGCCACTTGGGGTATCATCAGCCTGTGCTATTTTTCAGCAGACGGTGGAGAACATTTTACAAGGGCTACCCCAGGTTGCCATTTATCTCAATGACATGTTAATGACAGGGAAGATCAATTAAGAGTACTTAGAATTATTTGGACATAGCCCTTCGACATTTCTCCAAGGCCTTAGAAGGGAAAAATGTGTATTCCAGGCACCTTCCTCAAGTAACCTACTTGAGCTATAGAGTTGACAAGACCAGCTAACATATATTGGAAAATAAAGTAAGAATGATCAAAGGTGCCCTGGGTCCCATGTCTGTACTGAAGCTTAAATCGTTCCTTGGGCTGGTAAATTATTACAGAAAATTCATAGGTAACCTGGCTTCCATCCTGGCAACTTTGCATTAACTCTTAAAAGAGGGCCAGCCTTAGAAATGGTCACAAAGCCTACCCAAAGCTTTCATGGAAGTAAAAGGAACAAATATCATCCTCTGAGGTGCTTGCACACTATGATCCCAAGCAAAATCTAGTATTTCCATAACCACAGCCGCTCCCACATCTCCATGGCAACTTGCCATATAATCGCAGAAGGAGCAACACCTGTCCCTTCATCTCCTCCTTGCTCACCATCCAAGGGCCTAAACAGTCTTTCCTAATGAAGCATCATTTCACCTGCACCTCCTCTAACCTTCTGTATTGTATTTGCTGCAGCCGATGTAATCTATTATACCAAATACAGACTGGGCGACCACTTTGCCGATTACGGGCGGCATAGTGGCTCAGAGGTTAACACTGCTGCCTGACAATGCCAGGGACCCAGGTTCATTTCCAACCTCAGGCAACTCTCTGTGTGGAGTTTACACATTTTCCCTGTGTCTGCTTGGGTTTCCTTCAGGTGCTCTGGTTTGCTCCCACAGTCCAAAGATGTGCTGGTTAGGTGGATTGACCGTACTAAATTGCCCATAGGATCTAGGGGTGTGCAGACTACATGGATTAGCTGTGGGAAATGCAGAGTTACAGGAATAGGGGAATGGGTTTGGGTGATCTTTGGAGGGTCGGTGTGCACCCATTGGGCTGAATGGTTTGCTTCCACATAATCTATGATTCCATGAACACCTTTGGTCTGTGCGCAAGCAAGCCCCTGACCTTCCCATAGTCGCTCATTTTAACACAGCGTCCTGCTTGCATGTCCACATGTCTGTCCTTGGCATGCTGCATTGTCCCACTGAAATAAGCACAAACCAGAGAAACAACATCTCATCTTCAGACGAGCACTTTATTGCCTTCGGGACTTAATGTTGAGTTCAACATCTTTAAACTGTCAATCCTTGCTTTTAACTTGTTATCATGTTCCCTCTTCCCCTCTCCCCATCCCAGTTACTGTCCTTTCAATACTGGCAGGAGACACACCATTGTTCTGCCATTCTCACATTCTGATCACTTAATTTGAACTATCAACATCTTTTTCCACAAGCACCCTACACCCACTATCCCCACCATCACCACCCCCAAACTATAGCATAAATGCTGTCCTCTCCACTTCATTTCAGCTCTGATGAAGAGTCATCCAGACTCAAAACATTAGCTTGCTCTGTCTCCATGGATACTGTCTGATCTCCAGTATTGGATGGTTTCAGTACAGATTCCCAACATCTGCAGTAATCTGTTCCAGAAATCTGGTATTGACATGCAATGCCTCCCTAAATGGCTTCGGGATAGTGTTGGCTCACAGATGGCCCAATGGAAAGGAACACCCAATAGCGCATGCTTCCAGGACTTTGGCTAATCCAGAGCACAAATATGCCTTGAGCGAGAAGAAAGATTTGAAGGTCATCTTTGATATGAGAACATTCCGCCAATGTCTTTATGGAAGTAAATTTGTAATAATAACGGACCACAACCTCCTACTAGGCCTACTTAAAGAGCACAAGACAGTGCCACCCATACCTTCAGGCCAAATTCAGCAATGAACTCTAATGCTAAGTGAATACAAGTTGCAACACCATCTGCAACGCCAAGTAGCAAATGCGGATGCATTGAGCCGCCAACCACTGGCAGATACACCACCAGTCATACCATCACTTGAAGATTCCATAATAGTTTTAAATTTTCTGGACACACTTCCAGTCACAGTTGACAATATCAGACTTTGGACACAGAAAGACCTAGTTCTAGCAGAGCTGAAACAGCTGGTGGTGATAGGGAAGAACCAAAGGTCCATCACAACCAGAACTGAAACCTTTTTTGAACTGAGAGAAACCAGATCACAGCAGGGCACAGCATATTATTACGGGGTGTCAGAGTGATTGTCCCAAGCAAAGGTTGCCGCCAGGCACTGGCTAAGGGTCATCCAGGGTTTTCAAAATGAAAATATTGGCAAGTATTTATGTTTGGTGGCTAGAATTGAATGCAACCATGAGCCACATTGTTGGGGCAATGCTCAGATTGCAAACAATAACAAAAATTACGAACATCATCTCCCCCATATTCGTGGGAATGGCCACACAAACCCTGGACACTTACACATTGAATATGTAGGTCCTTCTTTCATGGGTTCAGTGTTCTCGGTCATTTAGTGGGTGGCACGGTGGCACAGTGGTTAGCACTGTTGCCTCACAGCGCCTGAGACCCGGGTCAATTCCCAACTCAGGCGACTGACTGTGTGGAGTTTGCACGTTCTCCCCGTGTCTGCGTGGGTTTCCTCCGGGTGCTCCGGTTTCCTCCCACAGTCCAAAGATGTGCGGGTCAGGTGAATTGGCCATACTAAATTGCCCGTAGTCTTAGGTAAGGAGTAAATGTAGGGGTATGGGTGGGTGCGCTTCGGCAGGTCAGTGTGGACTTGTTGGGCCGAAGGGCCTGTTTCCACACTGTAAGTAATCTAATCTAATCTAATCTAATCATGGAAGTTCACGCAAAGTGGCTGGATGCGCATAGAGTTCCTACATCAAACATGGGGATAATGATAGAAAAACTGTGTGCATCTTTGGCTCCCGGAAGTGTTAGTCACAGATAACAAGCAATCATTTGCCAGCAGGAATTTTGAGTATTTCCTCAAGTCAAATGGTATTTGATATGTAAGAACAGCTCCATACCATCCAACAGTCTGGCTGAAAGAGCTTTAAAGGAAGGCTTGAAGAAACAGACTACAGCTTAACTAGATACCAAACCATCCCGGTTCCTATTTGATTACAGAACCATCCATCGTACAACTCCAACAGAGTTGCTAATGGGGAAGACTCCACACCAGTTCAAATTTGATCTTTCTGGACCAGGGAGATATGGGGGAAGAGAGATGAAACAGCATCAGGAATGCCAATGCCTGACACAAGATTCTGCTAAACAACAGAGACAGTTTACTTCAAGAGACGAAGTTTGGTACAGGAACCACAGGAATGACCCTGCATGGGTAAAAGGCATGGTCAATGTAAGGTCAGGTCCAATGATATATAAAGTTCAAATAGGTACAAAGGTCCTGAACAAGCATATGGTCCATATGAAACTTGTAAACTCGCAAACCGTGTGAGAGCATAACGTACCCAGCTCCTTAGAACAGTCTGAAAGTCTGTCGGCATCCATGTGTTCTCCCTCTCTGTCAAGCGTTCAAGAGACTTCAGAATATGAGATGGACATGGTGAATGTCGCCGCCTCTACTTCCTGAAGAGGAAAATCAATTTTTTCGAAGATGCCTGGGCACAAGAGGCGAGCCACTGTGAGTTACATGCCACCCTTATCTGAGGCAGTCGGAGGAACCTGACCCTTTGCTAAAATACCCCAGCAGGAGTTACAAAACAAATGAACTGGTCTATGTCCTCGGACTCCAAGGGGAAGGGATGTAGTGATTGTAATAAAGTTAGCCAGGTGGACCTGATTAGGGCTGTTAATCTGGTCCAAACAGACAGCCCTGGCTGACTGATAAAAATAGGTATGCAGGTCCAGGCAGGAAAACAATGTCAGAGTATCTATTCACTCTGAGAGCTGGCTCTGAGGAAGCTTAATCAGTGTCAAGGACTCTCCAAGTATAAAGAAAGGGTGACTTGGTGACGGGATACCAGCCTCTATAGAGAAAGTAAAAAAAAAAAGAAAAAAAGAAGAAAAAAAAGTGTGCAGGTCCAGGCAGTGGGTATGGAGGGAATCGTTACAGCTGATTGTCTGCCCCTCTTCCGTGGTTATTTCAGAGCCTGAATGTTCCCTGAGAAGGAGCACACAGTGTCCACTAACACCCTCGAGATTTTCAGGGAGAGATGGGCACCGCAGGGAGTGGAGTGTTTTATTTCCCACTCCAACTCTATTTTGACTTAATCTCGGCCCTCCCTTTCACTGTTTGATCACGCAGTATTGCCCTTTGATGAGAAGGGCACGGTTTATCAATTGCCACCTGGCTGTTTCCTTTCTTCCTGGAGGTGGAAACTGAATAAAGATTTGTACACCTTGTGTCTTTCGCAGTTAGTCAGTAGTGTGGGGGTTTAAATAAATAAATAAATGGGATATCAGAGGTTCGGTTGAAACAAAAACAGCACAGACATCCTGTTCACTCTAAAAGAAGAAAAAAATATGAAATAAAGGTGTGCAGGTCCAGGCAGCGGGTCATGAAGGGGGTCGTTATGGCTGTTTGCCTGCCCCTTTTCCATGGCTATGTCAGAACCTGGATGTTCCTGGAGAAGGAGCACACAGTGTTCACTAACACCCTTGAGATTTTCAGGGAGAGGTGGGCACCGCAGGAAGTGGAGTGTATTATTTCCACCCTCCAACTCTATTTTGATTTAATCCCGACCCTACCCTTCACTGTTAGATCACGCAGCATTGCCCTTTGAGAAGGTCACTTTTTGTCACTGGCCACTTGGGTATTTCCTTTCTTCCTGGTGCTGGAATATAAATAAAAATTTACACACTTGTTTCTCACTGTGTCCGACACTACACAAAAAAGAAAAAAAAACAGGTGTGTTAGACACCCTGCTCACTCTGAGGGCAGGCTCTGAGGAAGTTGGATCAGGGAGAGGAGCAGGGCCCTCAGCCTGTGCCGCCCAATGACCCAACCTCGGGCACTCCAAAAAGGAGTGCACTGAGGAGGTTACCGCTGGTGGCCCTGGGGGTAGGGGGTGTGAGGCCAATTGGCGATGCCGGACCAGCACCAACTCTCTTGGGTGGGGCCACATTAGCCCCAGGGTCCTGTACTTCCCTGCGGGAACCTGTGCCCTACAACCTGTGCTGCCTTTAGAGTTTTAGTTTTGCTCCTTTTAGAGACATAAAACGGTGGGCCCTATACAGATCACTGTGGCACACCTCTTTTCCCTCATCCACCGCCCGGATTTGCCCTGTTGTGCCCATTGCCATCAGACGGTGGGATCCCCAGTGGAGGGCTCTCTACTCGGGGATCTGGGGTGGAAGGTGCTGCATGCAGCGGTCTAATGCAACCATGGATTGCGGTGGTTCACAGGCTCCCAACCCAACTGCTTTTGCAGAGTCCATGGACCACGTATATATTGGGTGTGGGTATTTGCACTCCCTTTCTGATTTTCTTGAAAACCTTCTCCTCTGTTTTTGGTTGCACTTCAGTCCCACGCTCCTGATCTTTGGGCACCTGTTGCGGAGGGGGGAGGGTAGGTCAGGCAACCTTCTCGTGGGTCTGCTCCTGGGCCTGGCCAAACTGGCCATAAACAGGTCCAGGCAGTGGGCTGTGGAGGGGGTCAATATGTGCCAATATGGAAAATGACTTCTGTCTGTTTACTCTCCCGTTTCAGGATGTCTTCTACCCACTGAGAGACATCCAAGACCCCTGGCACAAGGAAGGCCCCTCTTCTGCAGTTATGTCTGTGCCCAGGTATCCTGAGAAGGAGCGCGTGGTGTCTACCAACACCCTCAAGGTTTTAACAGAGAGGTGGGCACCACAGGGAGTGGAGTGTTTTATTTCCCCCCTCCAACTGTATTTTGATTTCTTCCCTGGCCATTTTTGATCATGCAGCATTGCCCTTTGTCGAGAAGGGTACTGCTTGTCACTGGCCACTCTGATGTTTCCTTTCTTCCTGGTGGTGGAATATAAATAATGGTTTACGCACTTGTTGTTCTTCACTATATCTTACATCTGGACACACATGACATGGGTCCTGGGGAAAAAATATGTACTATCGAAAACAGAAAAGAAAAACGGTGTGTCAGACATCTGTCACTCTGAGAGCTGGCTCAGTGTCCAGGACACTCCAATTAGTGTTAGGGAGGGGACTGACTCTGTGCTGCTGGGCCTGTTGGTTTCTGCTTTTTTTGGGGGGAGAACCTGAATCGTAAACTGACTGGTTTACAAAGCCAGTTTAGTTAACTTGTATTCCTTTTTTATTGAGGACTGATTTCTAAACTGCCTGATCTACTGATTAGATTATTTACAGTGTGGAAACAGGCCCTTCGGCCCAACAAGTCCACACCGACCTGCCGAAGCGCAACCCACCCATACCCCTACATTTACCCCTTACCTAACACTACGGGCAATTTAGCATGGCCAATTCACCTGACCCACACATCTTTGGACTGTGGGAGGAAACCGGAGCACCCGGAGGAAACCCACGCACAGCCAATGTGTTTCAGGTGTAACTCAGTTCTCATCTATACGGTTTCAAAAAACCTCCTGGACACATGTAACAAAATGCTCCCTATCCAAACCCCCAGCTCTAAGGGAGTCCCAGTCAACATGAAGGAAATTAAAATCACCCACCACAAAACCCTACTATTTTCACATCTTTTAAGAATCTGACTACATATCTCCTCCTTTATTTCCTGCTGGCACTGGGAGGTCTATAGTACAACCCCAACATTGTGATTGCACTCTTCCTATTCCTAAGCTCTACCCATAGTACCTCATGCAAGAACCCTTCAGGGTGTGCTCCCTCAACTCAGCTGTGATATGCTCGCTAACCAGTAATGCAACTCTCCTACCTCTTTTGCTTCCTCCTCTGTTTTATCTAAAAGAAATCAACATCCTAGGACATTAACTTGTCAATTTTGTCTCTCTTTCAAAAATATCTGTGATAGCAACATCATAATTGTATGCATCAATCCAGGCTCTAAATTAATCTGTATTACCTGCTCTCCTTCTTCCATTGAAGCAAATACAGTCCAAGCCTCCAGTTTTGCTGAGCTCAGCAACCTGTCCTAACTGCTCTTCCTCTTAGTTGTTTTTGCCTTAGACTCAAGCTCTTCTCTAGTCTCTGTACTTAGTGATCTGCTGCTCTGGTTCCCAACCCCTGCTCTTGCCAGGATGTTGGCATCCCTCAAGTTTAGGTGCAACCCATCCTTCATGTACAGGTCCCACCTTCCCTGAAAGACATCCCAATAATCCACATATCTGAAGCCCTCCCCACTCTACCATCTTTTTAGTCACGTATTCAACTGTAACCATTTCTGTTTCTCACCTCGGTAGTACATAGTAATGGGGAGTAATCCTGAGATTACGATCCTAGAGGCGCTGCTTTACAGTTTACTACCTAACTCCCTGACTTGTTGTTGCAAGACCTTGTCACTCTTCTTACCTATTTCATTTGTGCCAAAATGGAAAATGACTTCTGTCTGTTTACTCTCCCGTTTCAGTGTGCCTTCTACCCGCTCAGAGACTTTCAAGACCCCTGGCACCAGGGAGGCAACATACTATCCTGGAGTCTTTCTCACAGCCACAGAAGCACATTTCTGTGCCCCGACTTTTGAATCTCCAATTACTACTGCTCTACTATGCTTTGTCTCTCGTCTTTACAACAGGTCCAGCCATGGTGCCACTGCTCTAGGGCTGCTTCGGCTGTCACCTAATGGGCTATCCGCCTCAGCAGCATCCAAAATGGAACACTTGGTTGACAGGGGACAGGGGACTCCTGCACTGATGCCTGCCCTGTCTAGCAGTCACTCATCTATCTTCCTGTACTTTGGGTGTGACCACGTTTCTATAACTTACACATCTGACACTCTCCACCATTTGTGTGCTCCTTCGTATCTCCAACTGCCGCTCAAGCCAATCCATTTGTTCAGTGAGTAGCTGAGGTTGGGTAATTATCAGAGATGCTTTCAGAATCCATGAGTGGCCACATCTGACAAACTGAACACTAAATCTCCCCAACTGACATAACTAAACCTCTTTGAACTGTATGGATTACAAGTTAAATTTTATTTAGCTACCTAAAAATGAGTTATTACTATCGAACAAATAAATCCCCTAACTTACTATCTAAACTCCCTACATTAAGCGGAAATGAACTAATTGTACCAATACTTTAAAAAGTTTGAGTCACATTCACCCTGTACTGCAGTGAGATTCCTTCACCTGTAGCACCAAGAGAATGAATGGGTTAACATAAACTAGGACCTGATCAGTACTGACCAGAAACTATGCTCCATTTTCTCCCTGAAATATCAGCATGATGCTTCCTTGGAATGGATGGCTGCTGGCTCCTCCTGAAAGATATGAGTCTGAACTGAAATTGAGCTATGTTTCTTTTAATTTGCCCTCTTTTGGTTTGGAGCTGTGAGTTGAGGTTAAGAATTAAACTTTGAACGTGGATTGGTTTTAAAGAAAAGAGAACAAAAATATTTGATGTTGGGAACTAGCCTGGATGATAATTCAACTTAATTACTGTTTTAAGGACACTCTATATGAACTGGAATCAAGCTGTTGCTATGCTCAGAACTGGCAGCTGGTTGGATGTTGAATTGGTCAATCAAGGGAAGACCAGTGCTAACCAACCAGCCACAGAGATTGAGAAGAGAAAAAAAAGAGAATTGAATCTGACTGGCTTTTATTAAGAGGCAAAGTGATTTTTGGAGGCTACGAGAAACTACTGTTGTGTTTTACTCTCCATCCCTCTAGTTTCCTATCTTGTTATTGAATTGTTGAATATTCTGGGAAGTGAACTTTAGTCTTTAAGAAATAAGTACATATTTCAAGGAGTCTGCTGAAACTGTCTGCATTTAACTGCTAATTCCAAAACTTAAGCAAGATATTCAGTTCTACTTGCCTGTGAACCCACTGTCCAATGATTCATGAAGGCCTGTTATTGATTGTTGTAAATTTGTTTCCTGAACTGGCAAATTACAATTCCTGTATTTTCTTTCTAATTTATTCTGTGTGTGTGTGTGTGTGTGTGTGTGTGTGTGTGAGAGAGAGAGAGAGAGAGAGAGAGAGAGAGAGAGAGTCGTGTGTGACATTAATGATCAAAAAGATTGCACCTTAGATCGTAGGTATTAATTTGTAACTTATCTGTTTTCTGCTAAAGTTACATCATTAATACTAAATTGTTCATTTGGTTTAACACTGTCCAAGATCTGTTGTTCATGAGTCTTGTTAAGAAGAGCTGGGCAATTTGGAGGATCATTGAATATTTTAATTTCACGGTGTTGTTAATCCAGTGATAGAATGATTTGGCTTGGCTGACTATCCCTATCATATAACAGCATCTACACGTTCTCCTTTTATCCAGGTTACTTGTTATTTCCTCAAAGGATTCCAATAAATAAGTAAAACATGACTTCCATTTCACAAAACTGTAGATTCTGCTTAATTGCATTAGGACTTTCAAACTACCTTGCTATCAGCTCTTCAATAGTGGATGCTAGTATTTTCCATAATTTGCTGCTTTTCGTCTCCCTTTTTGGAATAGAAGAGTTGCATTTGTTATTTTCCAATCTCGTGGGTTCTTGGCAGAATATTACAACTAATAGATCTAATATATCAATAAAACCACTTCTGTTAAGTCCTGGAACATAAGCCTTCAGTTCCTGGGGACTTGTCAGACCTTAGTCCTAGTAGTTTCGCAATATATTTTCCCTGACAATTATAAATATTATCAGTTCCTCCCACACTTTTGCCTCTTATAGAGTAACAGAGTCATATGATTAACCCGCATGGAAACAGACGCTTTGGTCCAACTTGTCACTGCCAACCAGATATCCTAAACTGAGCTAGTCCCATTTGCCACATTTGGCCCAGCATTGACTCTAAACCCTTCCTATTCATGTATCCATCCAAATGCCTTTTAAATGTCGTAATTATATCCACCTCCACCACTTCCTCTGGCAACTCGTTTCATACATGCACCACCCTCTGTGTGAAAAAGTTGCCCTCAGGTCCCTTTTAAACCTTTCTACTCTTATCTTAGCCCTTTACACCCTAATTTTGGACTCCCATACTCTGGGACAAAGACCTTGGCTATTCATCTTACTCTCGTCCCTCATGATTTTAAAACCTCTATAAAGTTATCCCTCAGCCTCCGACACTCCGGGAAAAAAGCCCAGCATATTTAGGCTCTCTCAAAGCTCAAACCCTTCAATCCTGACAACATCTTTGTAAATCTTTTCTGAACCATTCAATTTCGTAATATCTTTCCACAGCAGGGAGACCAGAATTGAACGCAGTATTCTAAAAATGGCCGAATCAATGTCCTGTATAGCCACAACATGACATCTGTGATGATACAATGGCTTTAAGAGATATATTTTGTCCTTTGTTTCTTTGAAGAAAGGTTGATGCAGAGGTACCAGGCGGTCTTTACCAAGTCAATAAGGGAAACAACTTGTGAGGCCTTGGTTTTTTTTTAAGTTGGAACAACAGAATTATCATGAAGTGTTGGGATCAAGCTCTGGCAGAACCTGGATTTTAGTTTGGGTTCTCTTCCTGCTGCTAGAATTGCAAATGAAACAATCTATTTCACTGAATTTGCCTTTGCCAAGGGTGTGTTTATGACATGTTACTTTATTGGAATAGTTGCTGTTGAGTAGTTAAATAAATCTATTATTCTGTTTATGTTTTCAAATAAAGTTATGTTATTTCGATTCCTCTTTCTTTTATTTGTATTAACTAAACTGTAAGGAAAAAGTGTGTTCTGCTTCAAATCTGGTAGTTTGACCAATCAAACTACATCTGGAACACAATGCCTTTAAAAATAAGAAAAGGTGTTGTGTCTAGGCTGTCTTAATATATTTTGAGGAAGTTTGGTCTGGTCCACAACAAATTGGGGGTTTGTCTGATGAAGATTTCTTATTCCATGTTTGGTTTACAATTATCAGACTTAAAGGCAGTGAGTGGTGAGTGTTGGTGTTATCTTTCAGGTACTGAATTTGGTTGTTTTAAATAGACATGTGCCTTGTGGAGTAATGGATCTTTCAATCACTAAGAGTTTCCTGGAGGTGGAAGAAATCACTTCGGGAGTTTTACAGAAAGTAAGCAAAGCAAAGCTTTTGGATTTGATAGACAAGCTGGAGTTGGGTACTAAATTAAAACCAAAAGAATTGTGGATGCTGTGAATCAGGAACAAATACAAAAGTGGCTGGAAAAGCTCAGCAGGTCTGGCAGCACCTGGGAAGAAAAATCAAAGTTAATGTTTCGGGTCCAGTGACCCTTCCTCAGAAGCTAAATTTGGGGTTGCCTTTGTCTTTGTGAAAAAAGGAGGTAATTGCAGCAATACCTCAACATTTATGGTTGCCAGAAATACCATCAGAATCTTTGGAAATGCCTAACTTTCCATTGCAAATGAAGCAGCTTGATTTAAGGGAAAAGAAAGAGAAAAGGAAATGAAAGAGTTTTAATTATGATTGAAAGCTGTAAGCGAGAATAGCTCTACAAGAGGAAAGGAAAAGCAAAGGAAGGCTCTAGCAGAAGAAAGAGAAAAAGAAAGTATTTTTGATCTTTGGAGTTTGCAACTGAAAGCTCTTAGTTCATTTAATATTGTGGAGATAGAGGTGAAAGGTAGGAATAGTGATGAGAACAATAATGGAGAGCAATCCTATTGTAGCCAAAGGCCTGGTGGGAATCTGTTTAACTATGTCCAAGTATATTAGATGTGAAGCCTTTTTCATTTCGTTTGACCATGTGGGACTTGTTGATCCAAACAAAGTTGGCAGGTAGAGCTAGTGAGGTATTTGCATCACTCTCAGAGAAGGTATCTGGTGATTATGAGGTGAAAAAAGCCATTTTAAGTGCATACGAACTTGTGTCATAGCCTGCAGACCATTTTTTAGGAATCGAACGAGGGAACCTAGTCATACACTGAGTTTGAAAGGATCAAACAAACTAACTTTAATAGGTGGATAGGACATTGAAAACAGATCAAAGATATGATGCTCTTAGAGAGACGATTATTTTATGAGTTCAAAAATTCATTTCTTGAAGTAGTGAAAAAGCAGAATTCAGACTGCAAGATTAGCAATGGAAATGGCAGGTACTGAATTGGTTCATAAATCCAAGTTTGGCTTCCAACATCAATTTCAATCTGAGGGATAGAAATTAGGGAAAAGAGAAATCCTCAGGTGGTATGGGAAAAGGAGATCTCATTGAAGATATTAAAGATAGTTTACAAGGTAAAAAGGAAACCCATGAGGGGAAAGGGAAGTAATAAAATAGGCCATATGAAGTCGCAATGTTGGTGGTTTAGAAAAAGCACTGGGAAGATAGATGAAGGGAAACAGGATAAGGCAGTGAGTTTGGTTGAAGTGGAAAAGAAAAACACAATGGAAGCTAAAAAAAACTGGAAAAGAATGTACACCCTAATTAGGTAGTGGTTGAAAAGAAAGTGCCAAATCGCTTTCAAGAAGTTATGTGCGTGGATAAGGTTTACTCATAAACCAGGAGAAGTAAAAAAATCAGGATGGGACCATTCGCCACAGCAGATTCGCCGCTGACGATTAGCCACTGCCCCTTGGCCACTGAAGACGATTCGCCACTGCAAGTAAGTCGTATAATTTGAATATTGGTGGTATATAAAATTGTCGTTATATTCATTAAGGTAGTGTTTGTGTTGTTTCAGTAACAACTTATTTTCATTACAGGAGAGTTTTTTTTAAGCTTGCATTTTTGGGACAGCATTTTTTAGGATGGACACAAAAATTATTAGTAAACGTGGAAATAAGAAGTTTTACCACAATGGTTTTATATATATTTTTGATAAACTATCCAAGAATGATTCAAGTATCATGTTCTGGCGATGTGAACAAAGGGGAAAATGTAATGGACGGATCCACATATTGTATATTGTACTTTAGCAAAAAGACTTGATGGGGTTTATTCAATATTGTATATACTTCTACCAAATAAGCAGTGTTCTACGTATGTATGCATGTTTGAAATGGTGAAGTCCTTGGTACCTAATCCCAGACCACAGTATATCCATTGTGACTTTGAGCAGGCAGCTATCAGTGCTATGGGAGAATGTTTTCCTGAAGTTAGAATTAGGGGCTGTTTCTTTCATTTGTCACAAAGTATGCATAGACATATTGCTGCAGTTGGAGCAACTCGTCAATAAAACACCGATCCTGATTATGCTTTAAAAGCAAAAATGACAATTGCTTTGGCTTTTGTGCCACTTACGAACCTTGATAACTACGTAGAAGCACTCGCAGAGTTTTTGCCTCAAGAACTACAACCAATACAAGATTGGTTTGAATTTAATTATATTGGACTCTACAATAGACGTAGAGCTTCCTGAAGAAGGGCTTATGCCTGAAACGTCGATTCTCCTGCTCCTTGGATGCTGCCTGACCTGCTGCACTTTTCCAGCAAAACATTTTTCAGCTCTGATCTCCAGCATCTGCAGTCCTCACTTTCTCCTCTCTACAACAGACGTGGCAGTAGCCGAAGGGCACCTTTATTTCCCCTTGATATGTGGTCAGTCTATGAGACAACAATAAAACGATGAAGATTGCACAAATAACCACGCTGAAGCCGCTCATCGGAGAATTGCTTTTGAACTCTGAACTCACCATCCAATCATATGGAAATATAGTGAAATGTTAATGCAAGTGCAAAAGGGGAGTGATGTATATATGGAACAGCTGATAGTGGAGTACCCACCACAAATGAAGCTAAAAAAGTATCGAGACCCAGACGATAGAATAAAAAAAATTGTTCTTGAATATGGTGAAAGAGATTGTTTGGAATATCTCAGAGGAATTACGCATAACTATCAAATGAACTGAAATTTCATTGTTTTAATATTAATGCGAGATTTTACCGCCATTATAAAGTTTGTAACTCATTTTTATATATAGACCAATAAAATGATATTTATTTTCCCTTTTTTTATCATAGGTAGTATGTAGTTGTATAAATAAAGGGGACTGAGAAGTATGAAAGAACAGGTGGGAGGAAAAACAATCAGTACATATATATATTTCCAGTGGCGAATAGCCTCCAGAGGTCAAACGACCACAGTGGAGAAACGCTGGTGGCGAACCGGCAGTGGCTAATCATCGGCAGCGAATCTGCCATGCCAAATCGTCACCAACCCAAAAAAATTGAGATTTAAAAGATATGGGAGCAAGTCAATATTTGGTGAAAGATGAGGAGCTATGTAGTTCAGAAGGAGTATTTCCAACAAAGTGGTAATGTGTGGAATTCATGGTGAGAAGACCAATGTTTCATTATATAAAGTGAGATTGGAAAGTCCAATGAAATGGTGGTAGGAGCTTTGGAGAAATGCTCAGTTTGAAAATAGTTTATTCTTGGTAATGATACAGCTGGAATGATAGGACAGGTGGGAATGATGCTGTGGTTGAAAAAGTGGAGAATGAGACAACTGAGCTGCTACAGGAAGTAAATCCTGGGATTTTTCCTGACTCAGTGGGAACAATGTCACAAAGCCACAGGTTGAAACAGGAGAATCAAGGAACACAGTTCAAGTTCAATTATCAGAAACCATGTTAGAGCAAATGGTTTGGAAAAAAGTGAAGGATGAAATAGATATATTTAGTTCAGAGAGTTACGACAAAGAAAAAGCTGAAGCATGGTATCAAAGAACATACACAAAAGAAGAATCTGTATATCCCTGAATGTTATTATCTTAAAAATGAAGTCTTCATGAGGAAATGGAGACCACCACATATTCAGGTGGATGAAAAATGGGCAGAAGTTGATCCAGTTGTAATACTGATGGAGTATAGAAAGGAGATGTTGCAGGTAGCAGAATTACGAGTAGGTGGTCATTTGGGAGTAAGGAAAACTGAAGCCAAAATAGAAAAACATTTTTTATTGGCCTGGACTGCGTAAGGATGCGGTTGACTTTCACCGGACATATCATACATGTCAGGTAATAGAAAAACCTCAGGCAGTGATAAAACCAACACCTTTAAACTCAGTCCTGCAGTTGAGGAACCTTTTATAAGAGTCTTAATTGATTGCGTAGAATGCCTACCTAAAACAAAAAGTGGGAATCAGCATACTAGATGTGTCCCCTAGGTTGCTGAAGGCCATTTCCATTATGTATCATCACAGCCAAATGGACTTTAGAAGAGTTCCTCAGAAATTTATATTAGATACAGACTACCCACAGAAATACAATCAGAATGAGGGTCAAATTTTACAACAAAGGCATTCAAGGAAGTTTTGGATAGTTTTGGAATAAAACAATTCAGTTCCACTTGTGATATCATCCAGAATCACAAGTAGCACTAGAATGGTGGCGTCAAATTTTAAAGACCATGTTGAGGGCTTACAGTCAAGGCTTTCCAGAGAATTGGGATAAAGGGATTCCAAGCGTACTTTTTGCAATTAGGGATACATCTAATGAATCGTCTAAATTCAGTCCATTTGAATTAATTTTTGAGCATGAAGTGAAAGGACTACTGAAATTAAGGCAAAATTGGTGAGTCCGACTCAAATTTTAGGGAAAGATCAACTAGAGCAGGTGAGTTGATTACACAGCATATAAAAGTCGCATGGCATGTGATGAAACAGAAAGCAAACAAAAAAATCAAAAGTTTGCTAGTGGGTATAAAGGATCAGTGTTACTCCCAGTGGTAGGTGAACCTTTAAGAGGCAAGGTTTAGTAGGCCTTATCAAATGAAAGGACTTGAGTGAGTGAATTATTTGATAAGAGTGCCAGATAGAAAGAAATCTCAGAGTGTGATTGTGGATATGCTCAAAGCGTAATTTCATAGGAAAGGAAAAAAGAAGGATTACTGGCACAACACTTAAGAACCAAGTTCAGATGATTCTGAATTAGACATTCCTCTAATTAAAGTAGGCAATGAGGAAATTCTCAAAAATTGGGATAAATTATTGAGTTACATTCCAGAGGAAAATTGAAATGACCTGAAAAAGGTTATTACAATTACATGGGGAGAATGAACTGGGAAATACTAATTTAATTATGCTTGATGTAGATATTGGAAATGCCATTGGAATTAAGCAAATCCTTCTAGACTTACATTCTCTAATATGGCACAGGTTCAAAAAGAGATTGATTATATTATCTTTGAGCATGCTTTCTAAGTGAGTTGTAGTGAATGCAGCTCATAAATAGGAATGGTGCCAAAACCAGATAGTACCTAACGATTGCATGTGAACTATTGCAAAGTTAATGCACTTACAAAATCTGATTCATATCCTATTCCACATTTGGAAGACTGTACCGAAAAGATGAGTCAAGTAACCTACATTTCTAAGTTTGACTTACTCACAGAATACTAGCAGGTACCTTTATCTGAAAAAAACGAAGGAAATTTCAGCTTTCATGACACAAAATAGAATTTCAGTATAAGGTCATGACATTTGTTATGAAGAATGTAACAGCTACATTTCAAAGACTAACCAATATGAGTCAGACTAACCTTAAAATCATTTCCAGGTTACCTAATTGTGTGGTGTACATAGACGTTCTAGTGATTTTTAGTCACACATTAAAGGAACATTTGGAGTATTTATCGACGTCAGGAGGTGGGCTTGGTGTGGGAGAAAATCCACTTCCCTGTCCACCCACAGCATGGCCACAAAGAACATAAGGAACCATGTCTGCCTAAGCCACAACAGAAACTACTGAGAGTGTCTCAACCATGACCAACAGACAGACTAAGACACAAGGCAGCAAACAGGAGATGACTCAAGCCACTTCCTTACTGGGGAATATATTCTCTGAGACAGCCTGACAATAGACTTCCTAGCCCTCGGTTCAAAAGCCCAAGTCACGTTCCGGGGCCTTGTCATTGGATATGGAGAGATGGTCTTCCAGGATGTGAAAATGAAGGTTACTGGAGAGTTTCCCATACCATTGAAAAGGGAAGTACTACCAATCTTGGGGTTGAATGGTTTTTATCGAAATTTTTGTACCAAATTTTCAGTGTGGTTATTCCACTGAATGTCTTGTTGCATAAGTGCAGAAAATTTCAGTCAGAAAGCAATTGACAACCTGAAAGCTGTGTTAACTAATGCCCAACTGTTAGCCACACCTAATTACACAAAGCCATTCAAGGTGACGGTCAATGCAAGTGATATGGGTGTCTGAGTTATACTTTTGCAGGAATACGACAAGAAGCTAGAAAAATCTATTGGGTATTTTTCCAAAAAGCTGAATATTCATTAACAGAAATAGTCTACAACTAAGAAGACCTTGAGTTTAGTGTAGGCATTGCAACACATAGGTTGCCAGTGAGGGAAAGTGGGAAAACCGAGGACTGGGAACCTTTTAAAGAGCAACAGAGGATTACTAAGAAGAAAATATGCAGAAGAAAAATGAGGTACGAAGATAAACTGGCCAATAATATAAAGGAGGATAGTAAAAGCTTTTTTAAGTATGTGCAAGGCAAAAAAATGGTTAGGACTAAAATTGGGCCCTTGAAGACAGTAACAAGGGAATATATTACGGGGAACAAAGAAATGGCAGAAGAATTAAATGGGTACTTCAGATCTGTGTTCACTGGGGAAGACACAAGCAATCTCCCTGAGGTAACAGTGGCTGAAAGACCTGAACTTAAGGGAATCTATATTTGCCAGGATTTGGTCTTGGAGAGACTGTTAGGTCTGAAGGTTGATAAGTCTCCGGGGCCTGATGGTCTACATCCCAGGGTACTGAAGGAGGTGGCTCGGGAAATCGTGGATGCGTTGGTGATTATTTTCCAGAGTTCGATAGATTCAGGGTAGGTTCCTGAGGATTGGAGGGTGGCTAATGTTATACCATTTTTTAAGAAAGGTGAGAGAGAGAAAGCAGGAAATTATAGACCATAAGACATAGGAGTGGAAGTAAGGCCATTCGGCCCATCGAGCCCACTCCGCCATTCAATCATGGCTAATGGGCATTTCAACTCCACTTACCAGCGTTCTCCCCGTAGCCCTTAATTCCTCGAGACAACAAGAATCTATCAATCTCTGCCTTGAAGACATTTAGCGTCCCGGCCTCCACTGCACTCCGTGGCAATGAATTCCACAGGCCCACCACCCTCTGGCTGAAGAAATGTCTCCGCATTTCTGTTCTGAATTGACCCCCTCTAATTCTAAGGCTGTGTCCACGGGTCCTAGTCTCCTCGCCTAATGGAAACAATTTCCTGGCGTCCACCCTTTCCAATCCATATATTATCTTGTACGTCTCTATTAAGTCTCCCCTTAATCTTCTAAACTCCAATGAAGACCAGTTAGTCTGACCTCAGTGGTGGGAAAGATGCTGGAGTCTATTATAAAGGATGAAATTACGGGCACATCTAGATAGTAGTAACAGGATGGGACAGAGTCAGCATGGATATATGAAGGGGAAATCATGCTTGACTAATCTTGAATTTTTGAGGATGTAACTCTGAAGATGGACGAGGGAGATCCAGTAGATGTAGTGTACCTGGACTTTCAGAAAGATTAGATTACTTACAGTGTGGAAACAGGCCCTTTGGCCCAACAAGTCCACACCGACCCGCCGAAGTGCAACCCACCCATTCCCCTACATTTACCCCTTTAGCTAACACTACGGGCAATTTAACATGGCCAATTCACCTGACCTGCACATCTTTGTGACAGTGGGAGGAAACCGTAGCACCCGGAGGAAACCCACGCAGACACAGGGAGAATGTGCAAACTCCACACAGTGAGTTGCCTGAGTCGGGAATTGAACCCAGGTCTCTGGCGCTGTGAGGCAGCAGTGCTAACCACTGTGCCACCGTGCCGCCCGATAAAGTCCCACACAGAAGGTTAGTGAGTAAAATTAGGGTGCATGGTATTGGGGGCAAAGTACTAGATTGGATTGAAAATTGGTTGGCTGATAGGAAACAAAGAGTAGCGATAAACGGCTCCATTTCGGAATGGAAACCTGATGAAGGGCTTATGCTCGAAACGTCGAATTCCCTATTCCTGAGATGCTGCCTGACCTGCTGTGCTTTAACCAGCAACACATTTTCAGCTGTGATCTCCAGCATCTGCAGACCTCATTTTTTACTACAAGCAGCATTAAGTGGCAGGGTCAAGTACCCAAACAACTCAGATTCTAGTTTTAGATTTCAGGAGTTGATGGGATCTTGAAAATGGATGTGGAAGCTGTTATTTATTGTTCTCTTACATCAAAACCTTGGGTTCTCTTCATGCTGCTAGAATTGTATGTAAGAGAATCTATTTACTAACTTTGCCTTTGTCAAGGGTATATTTATGCAGTGTTAACTATATCGGAATAATTGCTGCTCAGTAGTTAAAAAATCTATTGTTGTGATAAGTTTTCCAATAGAGTTAAATTATTCCAATTCTTCTTTTTTTCAGTTGAAATTTTAACGATAGTGTAAGAATGTAGTGTGTTTTGCTTCAAGCCTGGTAGTTTGATCAATTAAATTCTGTCCGGAACACAACACCTTGCACTTGCCTTTAAAAATAAGAAAAGGTTGGGGTCTAGTATCTTGTTAAGATATTTTGAGGGATTTTGGTCTGGCACATAACACATCCTAAATCCTATACTCAATACACTGACTAATGAAGGCAAGTGTACCAAACACTTCTGCACCCACTCAGTCTCCCAGTGAATCCACCTTCAAGGATCTATGCACCTACACCCACTTGGTTTCTTTGTTCAGCAATACTCCCCAAGGCCCTATCATTAACTGTATAAGTCCTGTCCTGGTTTGCCTTACAAAAATGCAATACTGCACATCTATCTAAATTAAACTCCATCCGCCACTCCTCGACTCATTGGCCCACCTGATCAAGGTCCCTTCTTCATTGTCCACCAATTTGGATGTCATTTACTAATCATACCTTCTACAATCACATTCAAATAAATTATATAAAATTACAAAAATCACCGGACACAGCATCGATCTTGTGGCACACAGCTGGTCACAGGCTTACATTCCAAAAATAAATTCTCCACCACCACCCTCTGTATCTTATCTTCAAACCAATTTTGTATGCATTTGGCTAGCTCGTCCTGGATTCCATGTGCTCTCATCTTGCTAACCAACCTCTCTTGATTCACAAATATTTTTGGCATGTCATCTGTATCTTTTGCAATGAAAAGACACTTGGCTGAATCTTTCCAGAAATCAGCTAAGTGTAATTTTGATGAGGTTCTTTGAGAGTTTCTTTCTGCAAGGCTCAATGTGTTTTCTCATATTATCATGATAATGTCACCTCAATACCTATGCCTTATGTCACTACAGAGTTCCGTTCATCACATTCTCACACTCACCATAGGCAGAAGTATTCATGGTGCCAGTGCCATGTTTGAAGCCCAGCTATGCACCCAGTCAAGTGTTGATATCCAAAGTTTCCCTTCACTACAGTGGGACAGCAAATACAAACCAATGTTTCTCAGAGCATACAGGTGATATTGCTAATGTTACATGCAAGTGTAGTCTCTCATCTACCACTCTTCAAGATTCAAGTCATACAGCACACCAGAAACTCCATCCTACCTTACGATCCTGTCAAAGTCAGTGTTCTCTTTCCAGTGCCCAATGTAACTCAAATTTTAATTTTTGCCCAGTGTGGTACTATCACATATAGGGAATGTGGTTCAAAACGTTCATTTTAATTCGGCAATTGAAGCAAAATATAAATATACTGAAGCTGCATTTGCTGCTAGGAATTAATTTCTTGCCTTTTGAGCCACACAAATTTATACACAATGTATGATCACTTTAACCAACTCTCACCTAATGGAAATGAGTGCCAAATAAGTCCTATCTGGCTTCTTGCACCTGACATTGTAATGTTCTATCATGCAGAAAGTAGAGCATGCATGCTCAAATTGAAGAGAAACTCTGACTTCATCCACGACAAGTGTTGTTTCTGTCATTTTCTATTTGCAGTAAGTGTTCAAAAAATAACATTTTAATGAGTATGGAAGGAAACACTAGTCAAAGCTGGCATGAGTAAGTCATGGACTCAGTATGGTAGAAAAGAGGGACCCCCAAACCTCCATGTTCCTTTCTTCATGGCATTTCCTGGCCAACATAATAGTACTTATCTTTCACGTGTTTCCACCCACCTTCTGGAATTAGGTCTGTAGCTCTTAGTGTTACTCAAGTGTGTCACTGAAGTTCAAAATTATACTATAAATTGATTGGAGATGTGCCATGATAATGTGATAAGGTTGGTAGACACCATGTGCCAATGACTGCAGGCAGATTGTTCATGCAGTCACTGCCATGGAGCATGCCCTGACATGTGCTGCCTGGTCTCAAAGTTGGAAGTCAATGGGAGCAAATGGTGACCTAAAGTCAACAGGTAATTGGTCTGACTTTCACATCAGTAATTGTCACCATCTACTGTCTGCCTGAAGGGTGGGAGAAAGGGAAATTACATATAAATAAATTAACTAATAAGGACATGTTGTCACATGCTCATGCATGCAAATAGACCTCTCACTGCTCACTAGCATGATTCTCATCTATTCAACACTTGGCTGAAAAATGGGGCTTTGGGCAGTCAATGTTACAATATACACTGTGATCAATATGTAATTTTATTAGCATTTATTTTAAATTTGGATTTTGAATTTTGCATTATTAATATACGTATTATGTTATTAATAATTCACTTCTAGTATTTCAGTAGCTATGGTTATTTCTTTTAAAATAGTCAGTGAGGATCATTTTGGCAGGATCATAGAGACGTACAGCAAAGAACCAGACCCTTCGGTCCAACCTGTTCATGCCGACCAGATAGCCCAACCCAATCTAGTCCCACCTGCCAGCACCCGGCCCACACCCCTCCAAACCCTTCCTATTCATATACCCATCCAAATGCCTCTTAAATGTTGCAATTGTACCAGCCTCCACCACTTCCTCTGGCAGCTTATTCCATACACGTACCACCCTCTATGTGAAAAAGTTACCCCTTAGGTCTCCTTTATATCTTTCCCCTCTCACTCTAAAAGTATGCCCTCTAGTTCTGGACTCCCTGACCCCAGGGAAAAGACTTTGCCTATTTACCTTATTCGTGCCCTTTATAATTTTGTAAACCTCTATAAGGTCACCCCTCAGCCTCCAACGTTCCAGGGAAATCAACCCCAGCCTGGTCAGCCTCTCCCTGTGGCTCAAATCCTCCAACCCTGGCAACATCCTTGTAAATCTTTCCTGAACCCTTTCAAGTTTCACAACATCTTTCTGATAGGAAGGAGACCAGGATTGCACACAATATTCCAACAGTGGCCTAACCAATGTCCTTACAGCCACAACATGACCTCCCAACTCCTATACTCAAGACTCTGACCAATAAAAAAAGCATACCAAACGGCTTCTTCACTATCCTATCTACCTGCAACTCCACTTTCAAGGAGCTATGAACCTGCACTCCAAGGTCTCTTTGTTCAGTAACACTCCCTAGGACCTTGCCATTAAGTGTATAAGTCCTGCTGAGATTTGCCCTCCCAAAATGCAGCACCTCGCATTTATCTGAAGTAAACTCCCTCTGCCACTTCTCAGCCCATTGGCCCATCTGGTCAAGATCCTGTTGTAATCTGAGGTAACCCTCTGCACCGTCCACTACACCTCCAATTTTGGTGTCATCTGCAAACTTATTAACTGTACTTCTTATACTCGCATCTAAATCATTTCTGTAAATGACAAAAAGTAGAGGTCCCAGCACCGAACCTTGTGACACTCCACTGGTCACAGCCCTCCAGTCTGAAAAACAACCCTCCACCACCACCCTCTGTCTTCTATCTTTGAGCCTGTTCTGTACCCATATGGCTAGTTCTCCCTGTATTCCATGAGATCTAACCTTGCTAATCAGTTTCCATGGGGAACCTTGTCGAAAGCCTTACTGAAGTTCATATAGATCACATTTATCGCTCTGCCCTCATCTTTGTTACTTCTTCAAAAAACTCAATCAGCTTGTGAGACATGATATCCCATGCACAAAGCCATGTTGACTATCCCTAATCAGTCCTTGCTTTTCCAAATACATGTACATCCTGTCCCTCAGGATTCCCTCCAACAACTTGCCCACCACCGACGTCAGGCTCACTGGTCTATAGTTCCCTGGCTTGTCCTTATCACCCTTCTAAAATAGTGGCACCACGTTAGCCAATCTCCAGTCTTCCGGCACCTCACCTGTGACTATCGATGATACAAATATCTCAGCAAGAGGCCCAGCAATCACTTCTCTAGCTTCATACAGAATTCTCGGGTACACTGATCAGGTCTTGAGGATTTATCTACCTTTACCTGTTTCAAGATATCCAGCACTTCCTCCTCTGTAATCTGAACATTTTTCAAGATGTCACCATCTATTTCCCTACAGTCTATATCTTCCATATCTTTTTCCACAGTAAATACTAATGCAAAATACTCATTTAGTATCCCCCCTATTTTCTGCGGCTCCACACAAAGGCATCCTTGTTGATCTTTGAGGGGCCCTATTCTCTGAGGAGAAAGTGAGGTCAGCAGATACTGGAGATCAGAGCTGAAAATGTGTTGCTGGAAAAGCGCAGCAGGTCAGGCAGCATCCAAGGAACAGGAAATTCGACGTTTCGGGCATAAGAAGGGCTTATGCCCGAAACGTCGAATTTCCTGTTTCTTGGATGCTGCCTGACCTGCTGCGCTTTTCCAGCAACACATTTTCAGTTCGGGCCCTATTCTCTCCCTAGTTACCTTTTTATCCTTAATGTATTTGTAAAAACCCTTTGGATTCTCCTTAACTCTATTTGCCAAAGCTATCTCATGTCCCCTTTCTGCCTCCTGATTTCCCTCTTAAGTATATTCCTACTGCCTTTATACTCTTCTAAGGATTCACTCGATCTATCCTGTCTATACTTTACATATGCTTCCTTCTTTTTCTTAACCAAATCCACAATTTCTTTGGTCATCCAGCATTCCCTATTCCTACCAGCCTTTCCTTTCACCCTGACAGGAATATACTTTCTCTGGATTCTTGTTATCTTGCTTCTGAAGGTTTCCCATTTTCCAGCTGTTCCTTTACCTACGAACATCTGCACCCAATCAGCTTTTGAAAGTTCTTGCCTAACAATGTCAAAATTGGCCTTTCTCCAATTTAGAACTTCAACTTTTAGATCTGGTCTATCCTTTTCCATCACTATTTTAAATCTAATGGAATTATGGTCGCTGGCCCCAAAGTGCTCCCTTCCTGACACCTCAGTCACCTGCCCTGCCTTATTTCCCAAGAGTAGGTCAAGTTTTGCACCTTCTCTAGTAGGTTCATCCACATACTGAATCAGAAAATTGTCTAGTACGCACTTAACAAATTCCTGCCCATCTAAACCTTTAACACTATGACAGTCCCAGTTTATGTTCGGAAAGTTAAAATCCCCAACCATAATCACCCTATTATTCTTACAAATAGCTGAGATCTCCTTACAAGTTTGTTTCTCAACTTCTCTCTGACTATTAGGGGGTCTATAATACAACCCTAATAAGATGATCATCCCTTTCTTATTTCTCAGTTCCACCCAAATAACTTCCCTGGATGTATTTCCGGGAACACCCTCTCTCAGCACAGCTGTAATGCCAGCCCTTATCAAAAATACCGATCCCCCTCCTCTCTTGCCTCCCTTTCTATCCTTCCTGTAGCATTTGTATCTTGGAACATTAAGCTGCCAATCCTGCCCATCTCTGAGCCATGTTTCTGTAATTGCAATAAAATCCCAGTCTCACGTTCCTAACCATGCCCTTAGTTCATCTCCCTTCCCTGTTAGGCCCCTTGCATTGAAATAAATACAGTTTAATTTATCAGTCCTACCTTGTCCCTGCTTGCCCTGACTGTTTGACTCACTTCTATTCTCAACTGTACCAGTCTCACATTGATCTCTTTCCTCATTATCTCCCTGGGTCCCCCCAACACCGCCCCCCAACCTTGCTAGTTTAAATCCTCCCTAGCAGCTCCAGCAAATTTCCATGCCAGTATATTAGTCCCCTTCCAATTAGGGGCAATCTATCCTTCTTGTCCAAATTAGATTCCAATGATCCAAAAATATGAATCCTTCTCTTATAAACCAGCTCCTCAGCCATGCATTCATCTGCTCTATCCTCCTATTCCTGCCCTCACTAGCTCATAGCACCGGGAGTAATTCAGATATTACTGCTCTCGAGGACCTGCTTTTTAACTTTCTGCCTAATTCTCTGTAATCTCCCTTAAGAATCTCAACCTTTTCCCTTCCCATGTCATTGGTTCCAATGTGAACAATGACCTCTTGCTGGTCCTCTCCCCAGTGGGAACATTTTGCATCCTCTCTGGACATCTTTGATCCTGGCACCAGGGAAGCAACACACCATTCTGTTTTTTCGCTGCTGGCCACAGAAACATCTGTCTGTACCTTGGACTAGAGAATCCCCGAACACAGTTGATCTCTTGGAAGCCGACGTACCCCTCGTTGCATTAGAGCCAGTCTCAATACCAGAAATTTGGCTGTTCATGCTACAGTCCCCTGAGAATCCATCACCCCCTACATTTTCCAAAATAGCTTGGGTATATCCACAAAAGACTCCTGCACTAGCTGCCTACCTCTCTTACCTTTCCTGGAGTTAACCCATCTATGTGACTGTATCTGAGACTTCCCCCCTTCCTATAACTGCCATCCATCACATACTGTTGCTGTTGCAAATTCCTCATTGCTTCTAACGGTCTCTCCAACCGATCCATTTGACCTGATAAGATTCACATCCAACAGCATTGATGGCAGATATAATCTTCAGTAACCCTTAAACTCTCTTTAAACTCCCACATCTGGCAAGAAGTACATATCACTGTACTAAAGGCCATTTTTGCTCCTTCACAATCTACAGACCCAGAAAATAACACCGTCTTATTCCTCTACAAAACACTGCCCCAGGTTAAATTAATAGTTATGGCTTATATTTTAAGTTTAATCAAGAGACATATCTCCAAAAACACATAATCAAGACAGAACCCACTCTAATCACTACTGCAGCCTTTGTGTTGGACACACTTAAAACAACAATTAACTTATCTGATTCTGTATTGTGAACTTCGCCCAAACAGGTTCCTCCAAGATTAGTTGTGAATTTCACTGTTTGTTAATTTTCCCAGACGCACTCCGATGTCCAGCGATACACGAATTCAAAACAGCAAAAGCAGTAACTGTGCAGGTTCTCTCTCTCTCTCTCTCCTGCACTGTCTTCACCATGTGCTTCCTTTGTCTGTTCTTCTCCCTTTTAAAACTGCTGTTGTTTTGACTTTTTTCCCCAACGTTCCAAAACAATGCAACAGGATATAAAACAGTTAAGTGCTGCTCCTGGAATTCGAGGAAATCACCTCCTACACCTAAAATACCTCAAAAAAAGGAGCAGCTGTTACAGCCAGAAATTTTTCCCGTCCTCAACTGGCCAGCTCACACAATTTTATGAACATTCTCACCATAACCCATGTCACTCAGGGACTGGGAAGATTCTACCCACAACGTATGTTCAACACTTCCATAATTTCCTTATTTCCTATTATTCATGGTCTCTATAGGACTAATTCCCATTTTAGTTATTTTTCAAAATGCTTGCAGGAACTCTTGTTCTGGTCAATGCTGTAATGAGGACAAGAGCAGATTGGTCCTTGCAAAATCCAACTGAGCTTCAGTTGTAGGTTACTGCTGTGCAAGTGCAATTTGCTTTTGATGACCCCTTCGATTACTTTGCTGATGTTTGAAAGTAGACTAATAGGATTGTAATTTCCTGGGATTACATTTGTGCTGCTTTTAAAACATTTCCATGCAATTTTCCATGTTGTTAGGGAAATGCTAGAGTTGCAATTGAAGCAGATTGGGTAGAGCCAAAGCTAGGTCTGAGGCATATGTTGTCGAGGTCCATAGCCTTTGCAGTATGCAGTTCCTTCAACCACTAGGACGCTGAGGACCTTCGACGAAGACTAGGATGAGTAATCCAGTCAGGCTTCCAGCTGAAAATTGTTGAAGGTGCTTCCGTGTTTTTAAATTCCTTTCTGGCCTCATCAACCATTATCTCCAAAACCTGCTACGGTGCTGCACTGCAACTAATATCCACAGTTCTCCCTTTTATAGTGTTTCTGCGACGTGCCTAGGTATGTTTAACTATATTACACCTATCTTATAATTGCAAGTTATATTGCTTAAGATACATCATTTACGTTGTATACTTAGAAACAATGTCATTAAGCTAAAAAGTGAGTTGGCCTTTATCAAGTACATACCTTACAAAAAGGTTCTTGATTGATACAGCATTGATAGCTTGAAATCCCATCTACATCAAGCTTTATACCTTTAAAAGAATTGCAAAATATTTTAAGTTTCTTAAGTGAAGACAGTTGTTTTAGCCACCTCAGTTTCATTCTAGTTTCCACAGCAAATATTTTGCAATTAATGGACGATGCTAAGTATCAGAATTAAGTCATTCAACAACAGCAAAGCATGAATCAATAATTAAATGACATTCAAAATGCTATGGGCAGATTAACCCCAACCAGCCCAATTGGCTGTAAAAATTCACTCATGGGGCGATCAGAGAAATGTCATCCCTTTTACCTGGAACAGTCAACTATAGTGCCTCCAGTCACAGGTTAGATCCTTCCCATGATTTCTGTTGGTCGTCTCACTAAGAACCTATCAGGAACAAATGCATGATAGAACAGCCTGTGATTTGAAGAGCAGCAAGAAGGTGACTGGTGACAGTGAACATGTCTGCTGAAGCAGGGCTGGATGAACTGCAGCCAGAGGAAGCGGGGCTGCAGGAAGGCAGACTGGAAGAACTGACTTTCCAATAAGCACCAATATGTAGCTTGGCTGGTGGTGAGAAAGGCACTGCCCAATAGATCCTTCATGCATGCCTGGTGTCTGTGTGCCACAGCACTCTGCCCTCAAAGCAGTTGCACTGGTGAACAAACTGTCTAACATCTCCTTCTGGGATGTACTTTTGCAAAGGTTTGGTGAGAGATGCAGTGGTTTACATCGAGGTTCATCCTGAGCAGTTCCATGACACAGATCTCTCTGCTCTACAGGCTGTTCCCTGGGACATGCATCGAGACAAACATTGACAATGCTTGAAGGACCATCAACTTTGTGAAAAATGTTCTTTGGTGTGTTTGAAACTTGATCTTCTAGTGTAAAGACTTCACTTCGACCAAGTGTTGTAGACTAGCACATTCCAAGGTCCAGGTCTATGTGCCAGTCAATTTACTATAAATTCTGTGTCCTATGATCCTACCCCACTAGCTACCTGATGAAGGAGCAGTGCTCCAAATGCTCATATTTCAAAATAAACCTGTTGGACTATAATCTGGTGAATCGTGATTTTTAACATTATTTTAATGAATACTGTTCAATGGATAATTTCAACTGAACTGCTTAACTTCATAAAGATTTACATGTTCTCACATCTTGAAGTGTCTCGTTTTCTGTAAGAATTGAAGTGCAGTGACTGTTGGAGGCACTTTTTGTGTACAGGTGTGCGTGTTTTTTTTAATTTGTTGCTAACTTATGTGTGCGTTCTCGTGTCAATTTAAATACTACAGTGTTCAGAATTAATAGTTTCCTTGTATGCTATTTTCTTGTATATATATTGCTGAATTCTAATTCTGGGTGGCGACACTACAGCTTTAAGAGCTGTATTTTGTACATTTTTTTGAAGAGAGGTTTTATGACAGGGGTGAAAAGCTGTCTAATGAATTCAATAAAGTAAACAGCTTGTGAGGCCTTTTTTTTTAAAAAAGTTGGAACAATAGAAGCAGCCTGAATGGGTGGAGTCAAGTTGCCCACAGGCAGGATATTCAGTTTAGTTTTTCAGTAGCAGTTGATGCTGGGTTTGGAGGCTGCAGTACATCACTCCCTGCTACTCTTTCTCCACCTCACTGAGGTTTCATCTCATGTTTTTTTTCTTCTTCCTGGACTAGAGAATTACCAGCAGACATCTATTTTGCTGAATTTGCCTTTGCCAGGAGTGTGTTTAAGAGATGTTACTATGTTGGAACAGTTATTGTTTAATAGTTAAATAATCTATTATTCCATTAAGCTTTCCAATAGAGATAATTATTCCAATTTCTTTTCTTTTCTTGAGATTTAATTATAATGTATGAATGACGTGCGTTTTGCTTCAAATCTGGTAATTTGACCAATCGATTTGCATGCAGAACACAACACCTGACACTTGTCTCTAAAACAAGAAAACATTAGGATTTGGGCTATCCTCTTAATGCCTTCTGAGGGTTTGGTCTGGTCTATAACATATGTCTGCACAAACCCAAATGTCTATATGTCAGCACAAATATAGAAGTTAATGCAACTAAAAGACTGCAGCACCTAATAAGGAGTTGGTGAGTGAAAAGGAGTCTCTGAAAATCAAAAGGTAGCCACCCAAAATCAAAACATAGCTCTGAGAATGCCTCAAGAGGAGTCCTAGGAAAAATATGTATTTTTTAGCAAATGCTGCATACGTCAGACTAGATTTTGTGGATATATCTTAAATAAATATCTTAAATCTTCAGGGTGCTTTATGGATTTCATTTTTTTTAAATGAGCTAAAAAATGTTCACTTTTGAAATTATTTTGGTGTTTTTAGCACCTAGAATTGTTTAATTTTATTAAAAGTAGTGAGGATAAAATTGAATTCAGGCAGAGCACAAAACAAGCTATGTCACATTGTTCATACATTAGGCTTCTCAGCTAGCATTCAGTTCTATTAATTTCAATATCATTGATTATCCCAACAATTCAGTTAAGAAATGGCAAAAGTGATTCTACCTACTTTGTGCCTCAGCTTAGTTTATAAACTAATCAATCAACAATCTGGGCAAGGTAATGCATTTAACAGAGCCTACCTTCTGCAAGAATCCAGGACTTTTGCTTTGGATGATAGCTGAAAACACTGTTACCAATTATCATCACAACATGCTCCTCCACGAATACTGCTGCTGTTAATTTCTTATTTCCGCTCTGTATAAAAAGATAATGACTAAACTACCAGTTTATATTATGATAATGACTGCGCATAGTGAAACCAAAAAGGGCATGAGCCAACTGAAATTTTGTAAATTTAGAATTGCAGTTTACAAAGTACAAACATCCCTAAGACATAGAAGCAGAAATAGGCCATTCAATGAGATCATGGCTGATCTGATCATCCTTACCTCCACTTGCCTGCTGTTTTTCCATAACTTTTGATTCCTTTACAGTAAAAGTCTGTCTATTTCAGCCTTACTCTGAGATTATACCCTTTAGTCATGCTTTCCATAAAGGGAAACAAACTCTAGCTGGTACTGTGGTATTGGTAGATTATAGAATTTAAACAATTGCACAAAACTATAAAACATAACTTTCTTCTTACATTCTCTCCTTATTGAAAGGATGACAAAAATACTGTGCTCCCCCAAAAGAGAAATAACTGTTTGTTTAGTTTCACTTCCAAAGCATTGTGCTAGTATAATATTGCAATTTAATGTTTCTGATTTCATGAGTTTAAATAACTCTTTAATTAGGGGGAGCTTACCTCTTGGGCCAATTATCAATTTGCATTGCATTAAACATTGATGCCATCAGATTCTGAAAAGATACTTCCAGCTAAACAGTTTATTAAGTAAATGTGATACTTTGATTTGAACACAGAATAGAAGGCAACAAAGAGCTCAAATGTTGTGTGCACAAGTTTGACAACCACAAAACATTTCTTGTGGGCAGGTGAAATCTCGCTGGCATCCACTGAAAGAATTGTGCTCATTTTGTCAAATAACAAAGGTTCAAATACATTGTCAGCCTGTTAATTGCCTACAAATTCTAATTTATACCTCTGCCACATTTGCTTTCAATATTGTCACTCCTTCCCTTCCATTCTCCACACACCTGCTTTTACAAAGGTTGTAACAATAAGCACATCTTGATGCTGCCAGAGGTTGCTGAAAATGTGTTGCTGGAAAAGCGCAGCAGGTCAGGCAGCATCCAAGGAGCAAGAGAGTCAACGTTTCAGGCATGAGCCCATCTTCAGGAATCTGAAGATATCAGGAATCGGGCTCATGCCCGAAACGTCGACTCTCCTGCTCCTTGGATGCTGCCTGATCTGCTGCGCTTTTCCAGCAACACATTTTCAGCTCTGATCTCCAGCATCTGCAGTCCTCACCTTCTCCTGCTGCCAGAGGTTATTTGGTGAAAAGTGAAAGTGTGGGTGGGGGAAGGGTGACTGTGATTAAACCACTTTGAGAGAACTCACAACTGAGTGAAGAATGCAGACCAAAGTCAGTCTTAGATTACACTGGCCAAAAGAACAGAATGAGTCAAAATTAGAGTAGTGCTGGAAAAGCACAGGAGATCAGGCAGCATTGGAGGAGCAAGAAAATTGACATTTCAGGCAGAAGCCCTTCATGAATGATGAAGGGCTCCTGCCCAAAACATCGATTTTCCTGCTCCTCAGATGCTGCCTGATCTGCTGTGCTTTTCCAGCACTACTCTAATCTTGACTCTAATCTCCAGCATCTGCAGTCCTCACTTTCACATAAAAGAATAGGACGAGTCTGTTCAAACTTTCTACTCAGCTCCACCATTTCTCAGATTTAAATTATCAGTCTGCATTTGGTTGATGGGTTCCAAAATTCTAATGCTCTCTGAATGAAGATGTGCTTCATAGAACTCCCTCTTAAAAGTATGATTTTAACTTTAAGCATACATCCCCTTGTTGTAGACTCATCCAATCCCAACCCACCTCAGCTATTTTGGCAAGCTTTTCAAAATCTTAAAAGCCTCAAACAAATCATTCCTTCATGCTTCAAGGAATAGGGCCCAGTTTACACAAAAATAGTATTCTTGTCAAATTTGTACTACCTCCTGCTTTTAAAGATTGTTGAGGTAGCTAACACTATGCAAGCTGTTCCTTGGCCAAATATCACAGGTGGTTATCCCTACTTTAAAACAGTCTGTGTCACTGAGAAGGTAGTAAACCATGGTTGCAAGAAATGATAGAAATCTATTGAGAATTGAATTTTGTGCTGTGATAGATTGAAAAATAGTTAAACTTTCATGGGAGCATCCATTTACGTTTTTCAGTAATGTGCTAGATGTCTTGTTGCAATAAATGGAGAGGAGAGTTAGGCTGCACTTGCAGGAGAGCAGGAAATTCTGCAGAGGAAATTCTCAGGAGGCAGGAAAGAGTAGGTAGAAGTAGCAGAGATCAACACCAGCGGAGCACTTGCAAAACAATAGATATCGTGTATGTAGATGTTTAACAATCTGAAGAAAGTTCTCAAGGAAAGCGAGTTTAATGTTCAAATGGTATATTCTATAACTACACCAGGCATCTTATTGACTGCACAACTATTCATTTGGGTTAGCTTATCATCACTCACATTATATTATTGCAAGCCTTTCCCCAGCACACACTGGCAACTATTCAATCATGACTGCCAGTTTATCCAATTATGTTGCAGAACAGTCACTTGACTCTTTCGTGCAGATAAAAGTAGTGCACCATCAGGGAACAGAAGGTAAGTACAGAAAGAAGAGAACAGTATTTACGTGTTTTAATATACATTGAGAACTGATCAGTACAGGAAGAATCACAATGTAGCTATCTGCCCACGTTGAGGCAATATGCAATTGAGCAATGTCTAGGAGAGAGGGAAAGGACAGTGCAGATACCATAGACCAAGGTCATGTCCTAATTATGGTGCAACACAGTCAGATGAGGGCTTTCATGAGCCAATATTGAACTTGCTTTCCTTGAGAACTTCCTTCAGCTTGTTAAACATCTTTATGTACTGTATCCATTTTCATGGAAGTGCTCTTCTGGCATTGACCACGGTGCGACTTCTACTTGATGGATGCATACAGCCATTGCTTTGTAGACCGGAAAGCCTGCCAAAGAACATGCTCACAACTTCAAAGACCATGAAGGATCCCATTTCCAATTCACAGTGCCTTGAAGCTTGGGGTCCCATCCTTTACAACATATAATGTCACCTGCCACAATAGTCAAGTCTCTGGTAACTAACATCACTGTTTCAATTGTACCACAAATTACTTTAATTAAAAGTCTGAATACAGCTGCTACAGAAAGGATGTTGTTAAACTTGAAAGGATTCAGAAAAGAATTACAAGATTGTTGCCAGGGTTGAAGAGTTTGAGCGACAGGGAGGAACTGAATAGGCTTGGGCTATTTTCATTGGAGTATGGGAGACTGAAGGGCGACCTTATGGAAGTTTATAAAATCATGGACATAATAGTTAAGGGCTTTTCCCTGGGGTGAGTGAGCCCAAAACTAGAGGGCTTGATTTAAGGTGAGAGGAGAAAGTTTTAAAAGGGATCTAAAGGGCAACTTTTCATGCAGAGGGTGTTGTGTGTATGGAATAAACAGCCAGAGGAAGTGGTAGAGGCTGGTACAATCACAATATTTAAAAGGCATCTAGGTGTGTGAATAGAAGGATTTAGAGGGATATGGGCCAAATATTGGGAAATGGGACCAGATTAATTCAGATTATCTGGTCAGCATGGAGGAGTTGGACCAAAGAGTCTATTTCTGTGCTGTACCACTCTATAACACTATGCTGTCATCCAAATACTGACTGGAACCATTATGCCCTGGATACCACTGTTCAAAGCAGCTTCTATGGCTGTGTATCAATCTGCTCTAAACAAGCCAGCAAAAGGATTAAGACATTACCAAGGGAGAATGTCATGACCAAAGGGACAAGATCCTCTTATACTCTGTCTCAGGATGTAGCTTTTCTGTTCCTGTTCTTGTCATCTTATGATTGCCCTGCTGCTGCTGATCAGCAAGCCAGCCAAGACTACTGCCTTGGTCAGCAGGCCAAGATAATGAAACTTGAGTCCAGGACCTGTAGGTCCATAGCTTTTTGGAGGAATTTGTAAAATTGGATTCAAATGTGCATTTGCTGATGATGTTAATTGTGATGTTGGATTAAGGCTAACATCTGACATGCATAGGCAGTGACAAGAAGTAGGAAAGGAATTTGGGACTGTTGGTGAGAGGGTTGAGATTATGCTAACACTAGTTGAGATTACACGTAATGTCAATAAATGCTCCTATATTTTGTATTATAGCTCCTGCTCCCATTCTCCCTTGCTTCTGCTTCTCACCCTATAGGTGACAGCAAAGACTGTTTGTTCACAATCTACAAATTGTGCAATGTTGAACATACTGCTATAAATCTTGATACACAATCAGCTCCAGACCAAGCTGAACATAATGTTGTTTAACGACTCCAACTCACTAGTTAGATTAGATTAGATTACTTACAGTGTGGAAGCAGGCCCTTCGGCCCTATAAGTCCACACTGACCCTCTGAAGAGCAACCCACTTGAATCCATTCCCCTACATTTATCCCTTCACCTAACACTACAGGCAATTTAGCATGACCCATTCACCTAACCTGCACCTCTTTGGACTGTGGGAGGAAACCCAAGCAGGTTAATGTGCAAACTCCACGCAGACAGTTGCCTGAAGTGGGAATTGAACCCAGGTCTCTGGCGCGGTGAGGCAGCAGCGTTAACCACTGTACCACATGGTGTAAGAGGACTTGTTTTGTGTGTTAATCATCAAACAGCTGCTTTTATGGGCAGGTTCCCTGTTTGAGGAAGTTGGGCTTTTGGAGGTTTAAAGACCAATGAGTCACCACAAAGTGTGTTCTTACTATAGGTTCATTTGATTACATGCATAAGATTCAGTGACTGAAGGGATGTGATTTAAAGGACAATAAAAGATTCACCCTAACGGAGCAGAGAGAAGAAATTCTGTTGAAGCCAAGAACAGCTTTAAACTTTCAGACCACATCTCTGTTCAGAGTGTGGTATAATTGGTAAATGAGATGTAGAATTTTAAGTGGTGTCAATGGGGAATACCTTTTCTGTAGCTGTCTATAATGTCTAATCAATGTTGACTTTAATTTATTTCCCACTGTAAAATTAATACAAACTCTTGTTTTACTCAACTGTTAATGGGATGCGGGCATTACTGACTAGGCTAACATTTACTACCCATCCATAACTGCCCTTGAGAAAATAGTGCGAAGCTGACTTCTTGAACCGTAGCAGTCCTTGGTTGTAGGAACACCTATTAGAAGGTAGCTCCATGATTTTGACCAAGCAACAATGAGGGAATAGAAATATCGCTGTAAGTCATGATGGTGTGTGGCTTGAAGGGGAACCTCCAGATAGTTGTGTTCCCATCCATCGCCCACCCTTATTCTTATAGCTGGTATAACTGTGGGTTCAAAAGCTGTTGTCACTTTGATGCTTGGTGACTTGCTGCAGTACATCTTGCGGATGATACAAAATGCTGCCATCATGTGTTTGTGGTTAAGGGAATAAATGCTGAAGATACTAAATGGTATCAAGCTTCTCACATTGCTGCAAGTAGATCATCCAGGTAAGTGAAGCACATTCCATCATATTTCTGAGTTGTATCTTGTAGATGGTGAACAAGCATTAGGGAGATAAGGGATATAATGTGCCGATGAATTCCAAGCCACTGGCCTTTTCTTGTAGCTACAGTATTTATATGGCTGATCTAGTTCAGTTTTTGACCAAGTGTAAACTCCAGGATGTTGATAATAAAATCATTAAAGGGGTAACAGCATCGCTGGCTAGACCAGCACTTATTGGCCATCCCTAACTGCATAGAAGGCAGTTAGAAGTAAACCACATTGCTGTGGGTCTGGAGTCATATATAGACCAGATTTTCTAAAGGATGGCAGATTTTCTCCCTGAAAAGGACATTCATGTAAGAGTTTTGACAGAGAAAAGATCAGAGTCACACAGCATAGAAACAGACTCTTTGATTCAACTTGTCCATGCCAACCAGATATCCGAAATTAATCTAGTCCTATTTGCCAGCATTTGGCCCCTTAGATCCCGTTTAAATCTTTCTCCTCTCACCTTAAAATTTATGCACTCCAGTTTTCAACTTCCCCCACCTGGGGTATTCACCCTATCCATGCCCCTCATGTTCTTATAAATTTCTAAGGTCACTCCTCAGCCTCCAACTCTCCAGAGAAAGCAGACCCGCCTATTCAGCCTCTCTCTATAGCTCAAACTCTCCAACTCTGGCAACATCCTTGTTTCACAACATTCTTCCTATAGCAGCAAGACCAGAATTACATACAGTATTCTAAAAGTGGCCTAATCAATGTCCTGTACAGCCACAACATGACCTCCCAACTCCTATACTCAATGCACTGATCAATAAAGGCAAGCATACTAAATGCCTTCTTCATTATCCTATCTACCTGCAACTGAACCAGCTGAAGGCAGCTGGGTCTAGAATATTACCCTGAGTAATTCTTACAGTGATGACATTGGATGAGGTTGATCATTCCAGTGCAATTGCAGTATCTTAGTGCTAGGTAGGACTCCAACCTAGGGAGTTTCATCCAGTTCCCATAGATTTCACAGTTTCACTTGGGCTCCTTGATGCCATACCTAGTCAAATTTGCCTTTATGCCAAGGACGGTCACTCTCACTTTATCTCTGGAGTTCTGCCTTTTTGTACATATTTGGACCAAGACTGTAATGAGGTCATGAATTACAGCAGCCTTGGTGGAATCTTGACTGAGCATTGTGAGCCAATTCTCTTTCAAGTGCCACTTGATAGCACTGCCGATGACTACTTGTCCATTTGGCAGGAAGACTAACAAAAGCATTACTCAGCAAGTTATATGACTCAAAAGATTTGTATGTGTGTATGTACAGGATATAATTGGGAAAGGCAATTTTAAAAGCTGTAAAGGCATGGCTTGACTGCTTCCAATCTGAACACGGGAACATCGGTTCTGATGATTCCTCAAATTCATGTGTGAGAAAGCCCTTTTGTTCTTCACACTCGTGCTCTTTGAACTTGTGAACTTTGCACATTCTCTAAATTTAGAGGTGGAATCACTGTCCTCTGAAAGCTGCCATGTGCACCTCCATCTGTTCTCTGTAAACAGTTAACTTTATGCTTTTAACATAATGGGCAATTACTGGGTACAATTTCTTGACAGATGAAAAGAACAAATTATCCATTATTGATAATGCCCTCAACTACTATTTGCACTACAATTGTGCAAATACTTAAGCCAAATCATCATGAAAGAAGCCAGGCTCATAAAAATTAAGAGTCAGTCACTCTTGCAGTTTTTACCCTATTTTGAGAATACAGTTTCAATCAGTGGCTGGCATGTTTCATTCATTTGTGATGAAGCCGTTCCTTTAACAGGGTTAGGTTGTCCTTTTTTTAAAAAAACGAGAGGTTGTAAACGACACAGACTCTGAAAAGTCGGAGGGTGGATGGATTTTAGGGCCAATTTGTTCACAACTAACAGATACTGCCTCAGGCAGAAGGCTTTCAAATTTTAAAAATGTCTAATGAAAGGGGATTGGCCAATTCTCACAGCTCAGTTTTTCTTCGTTGGTTTAGGATTTAATGCAGCAGTGTGTGTGAAGGTTGCTGGACCCTCTCTCTGTGACTTCATTCCTATGTTTCATTTTACATTTTGTGCCAAGGGGTGTTTTAGGGATTGTTGCAAGTATTTTGGAATGGCATCATTATGTTGGGATAGTCTGATGGGTTTTCAGGTAGGATACATTATTCAATATTCTGTACTCCTTTGTTTCATTCAGTAATCCTGTAATTAAATTCTGTTTTGTTTAAAACAGTCTGACCAGCTGATTATCTCTTAGAATAGCCACTGTACATTTGCTTAAAATCAAATAGCAAAATTAGGGTCTGGGCTACTTGCTTGAAATGTTTTGAGGTGCCTGGCCTGGTCCATAAAAAATTGGGGGTTCTTTGTGGGATTTATTTTGTAGTTCCAAATTTGGATTAGAGTTATTGGACCCGAAGACAGGGAGTGGTAGGTGTTAGTGTCATTTATTCCAGGCGTTGATTTGGTTGGTTTAAACAGTACTTGGGATAGCAATGACTCTTTCAGTCACCAATAGTTTTCTGGGAGTGGAATAAGTTACCTTGACCTTGGGGGTTTTACAAAAGGTGGTTAAGGCCAAGCTGCAGGAATTGGCAGGCAAGCTGGAGTTGGAGCTGCCTCCTTCTGTGAGGAAGGGAGGGCTAATTATAGCATTTGCTCAGCATTTAAGTTTGCTGGAAACACCCTCAGAATCTTTAAAGATGGCTAAAGTTTGATTGAAAATGAAGCAGCTTGAATTAGAGGTGTTGTGTAGGTGTATATGTACCTTTAAGAGAGCGAAAGCTGGCAAGAACTTAGGCATTGTGTGCTGAAAACTTTAAATGTAATATTTGGCTGTGAAACAACTAGCAGAGCTGAGATGACATGGTAAACAAACTTGAATTTGGCCAGTTTAAAAATTATGCCACTAGATACCAAAATCCAACTGAATTTGAATTTTACTGTTTTGACAACATCAAACCAATGAGATGATCCAATGTTTTAGGGTATAAAAATCAGGCATTTTGAACAGTTAGTCAGAGCGGCAAAGAGCACCAACAAGCATAGACTGCCCACAGAACTTCTCTCTGAAAGATACCTGTTCTTATAAAATCAGTGCAAAAGACTGAAGAAAAGACCCAAAAAAATCCATAGAGAAAGATAGGGAGGAGAATCAACGCAGCTGACAGGTTTTGAAATTTGAACTTTCTGTAAAACCAAATCTAGGGGGTTTTAAATGGGTTCAGTAAAGTGTTGCAGAGTGGGAGGTAGATAAATATTTAAAACAAAAAGAGGATTACAGTGCGGATAGTTGTTTAACATTGTCTTTTATTGAAGTAAAGAATAAATTGGTTTTTCCTTTAATTAGCGGGATTTGGAAGTTCTTTATCACTCATACATTTACAGATAACGAGGAAAGATGAGCTTTTCTGTGAGTCTGGTTTAAATTAGCAGAGGTGCTTACCCCATGTTGTGGAAGATTAGAAATGTTTTTGCAGGTGGCGGAGGGGGTGTAGTGGGTGGGAAGGGAAGGGGAACATTATACAAAAGGTTGCAGAATTCTTGTAGCATGTAGCATGCAGCATACTTAAGGCTAAGACTTTAATGAATATAGAGGGTCTTTTAAAGAAAATAGTTTTCAGCTAGGAAATAACTTTAAAGTGTTGACCACAAAAAGAAGCAGAGGGGCATTTCACAATAAAGCTTATAGTATGATAAGAGAAACTGGATAAAAGAACAAACTGTAACAAACAAGGAACAAAGAATGCAGACAAGGATAGCAGGATGGCCAGATAAGAAAATAACTAACAGGTAATCGGCTTATGATAGGATGGGAAAAGGGAGGCGTAATTCTGCAACTTGTAAACTGAATAAGAAAGCTAAATGTTTTGGCGCGCATTTCTGCTTGATTGCAGAAGCATCCGGTCCTTGCAAGGCTGTAATAAATTGTACTTGTTTCCAAAGCTTTGTCTCAGGCTGATTGATTTGTGAGTATGTTCTGTTTCTCACAACTGGGGGCCTTGTTCCAGGATCCAAAAGTCCGACCGCTCAACACTCTTGGGACAATGGAGGGGGCACACCTCACCGATTTCGGTGATCTCCGACTCCCTTGTTTGTCGTTCGCGGTTTGGGCAAGTACGATCCAGACTGGGAGATCCTGGAAACAAGGCGGGCAGACGCGGCGGGTTCGGTCGGGCAACTCTTATGCACAAGACCCAGGTGGAGAAAGGTCTTAAAGGATATATCCAGGCGACTGGGGGCAGTGGTATTTGCTGCAGGAATTGCCGCGGGACGGGGCACATTGAAATGACCAGGTAACTCTGTGTACAGACCAAGGTAAGAAAAGAGACCTTTAAGTATTGCTTTGGTGGTCGGGACGTATGAAAGTACGGGGAATTGGCGATAGATAAAATTAAGCATATGTCAATGGAAAACAGCCCGTGTCAGAAGGGCTAGTGAGGGTGCACTTTATAACTAATTTATGGCAGACGTCCAGAAAAATATTCAAAAGCTAGAGGAGTCATTGCGGGAAGCTCAAAGTGTCTGTGAGACACTGTGTGTGTGTGTGTGTGTGTGTGTGTGTGTGTGTGTGTGTGTGTGAGAGAGAGAGAGAGAGAGAGCTGTCCAGCAAGTAGAAAGTTTAACCCTTTGTGATTCGGTTTGAATGCACATTTGTTTGTTGGTGATTGAATGTTTGTGCTTTGTTCCCTGGAGCTTGAGATCTGGGACTGTTTTGAATCTGATTTCTACAATGGAAATTTTAACATGATTTCTTTTAAAGTTAAGGATTTTACAGATTATGAAATAAAATGTTAACTCCTGTTCTTTTTACAGGTCATGACTGCCTTACTATCGGTTTCTAACTAATCTCTTTTATCCTTAGATAAAAGTGATTTATGGAGAACAGTTGAAGTCTCAAAAAAAAGTAATTAATTGGTCAGATTAATCGGATGAGTGAGGTGTCTAGTCAGGACCCTGAAGGGGGTGTGGAAGAAGGTGACTATGGACCTCGTTAAAATTAATTAAATTAGCAACAATGGGAGGCACGGGGAGTTGCCTGGGTAACGATCGATCTGTAAATAACGTTAAAGGGGAATATATTCCGCCCGACAGTCCTTTGGGAAAATGTTGGGTAATTGGGAACACAACTCCTGGACGCAGGAGAAAGATAAGGCGAAAATGATAAACTATTGTTGTTTCGTTTGGACTAGAGAAAGTATTAAGGCACCTGTTTTTTTTTGGCCCAAATATGGGTCCGATGAAGATTGGCTGTGCCAAGATCTAAATATATACGTCAATAAGAAAGAAACATACAGTCAAGAAGAGTCAGAATATGTGGCTTGTTGGATAGGGAGCACAGGAGTAAAATTATGTCCCATGAATACGGAGGAATCAGGAAAAAAAAGAATGAAAAAGGGAAACCACAATGGGATCCCTTAACGTGTTTGCCATCCCTATATACTACTCCCCGGAACGAGCCTACAGCTCCCGAAGTAGAACCGAGTCCAGACACAGAAAGGGGAAAGGACTCTGAACTAAAAGATGCAGAACCTAGGGGGCTCAGAATCACTCGAGCCACCACACATAAAGGAGGAGCAGAGATAATAGAAAATGTAAAATTATGTCCCTTACAAGAGGTTCCGATTGGGGAAAGTACAATCAGTTATGTAAATGCTCCCTTAACTAGCAGTGAAGTTAGGGTCTTTAAAAAGGAAATGAAAAGTTTAATAGAGGATCCAGTTGGACTAGCCGAACAATTACAGCAATTCCTAGGGCCTAATTTGTATACCTGGGGAGAACTGATGGCAATTTTAGGAACGTTATTTTCAGGGGAAGAATGAGGTATGATTAGGAGAGCAGCTTTATAGGAATGGGAAAAGAAGCACCCAGTTGGGGAAGAAGCGGCCCCAGCAGAACAGAAATTCCCAAATGTTGACCCTCATTGGGAAAATAATGACAGAGAAGATAGGGAGTCAATGCGGGATCTACGAGAAACGGTAATAATAGGAATTAAAGAGGCGACACTTAGATCACAAAACTTTGTTAAGGCCTCTGAAGTACGACAAGAGAAGGATGAAATCCCTTCTGCATTTCTTAAAAGGCTCAAGGAGGCCACAAGGAAGTATTTGGGAATGGATCCCGATAATCAGACAGCACAGGGACTCTTTAAGGTCCAGTTTGTAACTAAATCATGGCCTTACATACAAAAGAAATTACAGAAATTAGATGGATGGATTGAAAGACAGATGCAAGAACTGTTATGTGAGGCAAAGAAAGTATGTGAAAAGGGAAGACGAGAATCAGAAACAAAAAGCCAAAATGATGGTGGAGGCAGTAGAAGAAATAACAAAAAGGAGACTGGGATCAGGGGATAACAGGAAGGTTAGGGGAGGACACGAAAGACAAAGGTCGGACATTCGGGAAAGGAGGCAATAGACAGGGTGTTACAATTGCGGGAAAGTGGGGCATTTTAAACAGGAATGCCCGAAATTAGCACAAGAAAGGGAAGCAGTTTTCCTATTGACTTTAGATGAAGATTAGGAGAGTCAGGGGTTCCTTCCTCCTGAGACCCACCGGGAACCCTTGATAAATTTAAAGGTGGGACCTGAAGGGGAGGAGACAGCATTTTTTGTGGACATGGGAGCGGCACGGTCATCCCTAAGTTTTAGACCTACCGGTGTTAAATTGACTAATAAGAATCTCAGGGGTTCCGGGATAAAAGACGAGGAATTCTTGGTGCCTATTTTTGAGCCAACCCTAATTAGAGGAAATGATGAGGAAGTGACAGGACAATTACCAACTGTAGAGTTCAATGATAAGTTTCTAAAGAACTATATTGTGGTGCTCGGCTCTCCTTTGTCCTTAGGAACAAGGGTCTGTTGACCCAGACACCTCCACTTGAGTTCGCAGTACATCGGATACGACCGGATGATTGGATCCTGTTAATGACGTGGAAAGATACCAAACTGCACCCAAGCTGGGAGGGACCATTCCTAACCTCCTGACTACTGAAACAGCTGTCCGAACTGCTGAAAAAGGGTGGAGTCATCACATTCGTGTTAAGAGCCCCGTGGATGCTCCTTCCCCTTTGGCAGAGTGGCAAGCACACCCTACAGACAACTCTCTGAAAATCAAACTGAGCAAAAGGAATGAACTGAGATAAGAGACTATTAAGTATTGGTTAAAAAAACTGTATCCCAAAAAATTGTAAGTGTTGCATGGACTCACTCCTCCCTGGTATTTAAAGGGTTAGGGAATAAACAGATAGAGTTGTGAGCTGAAATGAGTGGTCAGCTTTATATTGTCACGATAATATTGGCACTAGCTGCCGGGGGGGGTGGGAAAAATCACTTTATTATGCTAAACTAAAGGGGCATACCAACTGTTGGGTATGTGCGGAGATCCCACACCATGGGGAATCCGAAATTCCTCTCACGGTAATACCATTTACCAAAAGAGAAGTGTACGATGTGCAACAATTTGACTTGGGCTCAAATGATACAACTTAGAGATTTGAAATTATAACTTTGCGGGGTGGTTCCCTCGACCAGCCCCAAGAACTCTGGGTGCTAAAAATGGCCTTAGAGTTTCCCCACCAAAAGGAGCAGTAAATACCACTTGTTTCTGTAATCAGAATGATACTACACCCTTCCGATTAGGAAAATCATCTTGTGTCTACACCAGCCAAGCCACTGCCACGACCATTCCCCAAATATTAAACAGAACATATTGGACATGCGGCCAGAAGGCCTATCATTTATCCCCGGCAAGAAGTACGTTTGGAGTGGCGGATGTAACGGGAATGGGTGCAGGGACCATCCAGTTCAGATGAAGGAAATCAGGATAAACTAGTGAATTTTATTGGAGTGGTAACAGAAAGCACAGTGGAGGCTAGAAAGCTGCACCAGCATGTGCAAGCTGGTCGGAGATTGGTTAAGGAGGAAGTGCCAGATCTTGAAAAAAAACCTGCAAAAATAATGTTATTTGCATAGGCCAGAAGCAGCAGGTATAGAGGTCACAATATTAAGAACACAGGATCCTCTGTCTGTGATGCTGAGAGAGAAGATATGTACTTCTAAAGGACTATTGCCAGAAAAAAGGTGCAAGTAACGGGAATGCAGTGAGACAAAAAGCACTCAATTCTGTAAAGTGAGTTAGAGTGTCCAGAGAAGAGTGGAGAATTTGTGCTCCAGGAATACAATTTGTCCTTGCTAATGATATAACTGATTCACTGGTAGGAGTGCAGCCTACTGTGGTTGAAAAACCAGTGCAAACTCAGGCAACTGAACTATTGCAGGACACATATCCTGGAACCTTTCCTGACTGTGTGGTATCGAAGTCACAAAGTCACAAGATGTAACAGATCAAAGAGTACATATAAGAAAGTTGAGATGGAATTAGCAGAGACCATGTTTAAATTAGATGGTTGAAATAAAGCAGGAGCAAACAAATGACAATGCAGACAGCGTTTGTTCAGATAAACTAACTGGAGTTACAGCAGAAAGATAAATTTAAAAGCAGTTGTATCAAAAGGCATACACAGAAAAGGAATCCAAATGTATCCCTGAATGTTACTACCTTAAAAATGATGTCTTAATGAGCAAATGGAGACTATACATTCAGGCAGATGAGAAATGGGCAGAAATTCGTCAAATCATATTGCCAGTAGCATATAGAAAGGAAGTGTTGAGAGCGGTGCATGAGCTACTATTTGGGGGTCATTCAGGAGGGAGGGAAACAAGGCCTGGACTGCACAAGGATGGAGTTGAATTTTGCCAGATGTGTCATACATGTCAGGTAATTGGAAAACCACAGGTAGTTAAAAAACCTGCACTTTTAATATCTTTTACAAGAGTCTTAATTGATTGCACAGGGACCCTACCTCAAACAAAAAGTGGGAATCAGTATTAACAATAATGGATGTGTCGATTAGGTTTCCAGAGGCCATTCCACTATGCAATCACAGCTAAGAGACTGTAGAGGAATTACTCAAATTTTTCATTAGATATGGACTACCAATACAGATACAGTAAGATCAAGGGTCAAACTTCACAATCAAAATTATTCAAGAAACTTATGGACAGCTTAGGAACAAAATCGCAGGGACCACTAGAAAAGTGCCATCAGACATGAAAGACCACATTGAAGGCTTATAGTCTAGACTATCCAGATGATTGGGATATGGGAATTCTGTTTGCGCTTTTTGCGATCTGAGATTTGCCAAATGAATCGATCAAATTCAGTCCATTTGAATTAATTTTTGAGTATGAAGAGAGAAGACCGTTAAAATTGATTAAGGAGAAATTTGTAAGTCAGAATTCAGAGATCATATATTTGGACGATATGTCAAAGTTTAGGGAATGATTAAATAGAGCTGGGATGTTAGCGAGACAGCATTCAAAAGTATCACAGCATACATGAAACAGGAAGCAGATAAGAAACCAAAAATGTGCAATTTTGCTATTGGGTATAAGGTATTGGTGTTACTTCCAGTGATAAGCGAACCTTTAAAAGCAAAGTTTAGTGAACCTTATCAAACTAAAAGGAAATTGAGTGAGGTGAACTACTTGATGGGGACTCAAAATCTCTGTCATCAAAAGGTATTTTGACAAGGAAGGAAAGCAAGAGGAAAAGGTGTTATTGATTACAACACAGAGGGAAAGGACCAAGTTCAAAGGATTCTTAATTGGACATTCCTCAAATTAAATTGGACAATAAGGAAGTTGTCAAAAATTGAGATAAATAGAGTTACCTTCAGTGAAAATCAAAATGACCTGAGAGTTATTGCTATCATATGGGGAGTTAAGTGGAAATAAGCTGGGGAGTACTAACCTAATTATGCATGATGTAGATATAGGAGATGCTGTTCCAATTAAGCAACATCCTTGTAGGCATAACCCTCTAAAGTTGACACAGGTTCAAAAGGAGATTATGTCATCTTGGAGCATGCATTCAAAGTAAGCTACAGTGACTGGAGCTCATCCATAGTAATAGTGCTAAAACCAGATGGTATCTAACAGTTGTGTAGACTATTGCAAAGTCAATGCAGTTACAAAGACTGATCATATCAGATTCCACGTCTGGAAGACTGTGTTGAGAAGGTGGGACCAGCAACTTACATTTCCAAGTTGGACTTGCTCAGAGGACCACATAACACCTAAAACAAGGCCACTACATGGTCTAATTTAAGCCCTCACAGTTCCATGGTGCTACAGTTGTTTTCTTGTTGCATTTTATAAATTTTGCCTTATTTTATCTCATCTTTTACTTTTTATGTTGACTATGGCTACTTTGTTTTAATGTAAAATTTTGAATGCTCACTTTTCAAGTTTCCTACTGAGGTTTTCTATAGCTGCCCTTTAATGAGGCCCTGACAAGGTCCTTGAGCATATTCTATGGAAGTTGCAGTATTACTTTAAATATATAGTAGGTATCATACTTTGAAAAACAAATCTAAATTTATAACTTCATCACACACTCATATGTACCTTCAAAGCAATGGGGAAAAAAAGTGGAGAGAGGGAACTCTGAAATCCATCTCTGGTTAGGTAAACAATTCTCCTAATACAGAAAAATCAGAAAGACATTAACAATCCATAAATTGTACAATAACTTGCATAAAGTTTTAAGAATACAACTTGCAGAAATTACTTTAATCCTAATATTTAAGTGCTTTTTGTTGAAATTGAGAACCAAACAGAACACAAAAGGTTCAGAAGGGTGGTGAAAATGCAAATAAAAGAAGCAAAGATAGATTTATACTGTTATATTAACAGCCAATGTCTTCCATAAGCATATAAATAGGGGAGTAGAAGGAGGATAGAATCAGTTATGGACTACAAAAGGGGATATGCACATACAAGAGGTTTGGCTGAGCTGTTAAATTAATATATTGCATCTATCTTTATCTAGGATGCAGATGTTACCCAGACCATGATGACAGAAGAAAACTCAGACATTAACGGTTTGAAATTGATAAGGAGGAAAGAATGAATAAGCTGTCAGTACTTAAAGATGACAAGGCACAAGGACAAATGAGATGCATCCAAGTAGAGTGAAGGATGGGAGGGAGGAAAATATTATTGTCAGAGCAACCAAAATTAAGTCTTCGCTAGATTCAGTGGTAGCGCCAGAAGATTGGAGAATTGTAAATATTATGCTTTTGTTCAAAACATGTTGTGTATAAGCCCAGCAATTACAAACAGTTTGTCTAACCTCAGGGAAGAGGAAACTTCCAGAAACAATTATTCAGAATAATATTGATCATAGAAACATAGAAAAATACAGCGCAGTATAGGCCCTTTGGCTCTCGATATTGTGCCGACCCAAGCCCACCTAACCTACATTAGCCCACTATCCTCCATATGCCCGTTTAAATGCCCATAAAGAGGGAGAGTCCACCACTGCTACTGGCAGGGCATTCCATGAACTTACGACTCACTGAGTAAAGAATCTACCCCTAACATCTGACCTATACCTACCTCCCCTTAATTTAAAGCTATTCCCCATCGTAATAGTTGACTCCATACGTGGAAAAAGGTTCTCATTGTCAACCCGATCTAAACCCCTAATCATCTTATACACCTCTATCAAGTCACCCCTAAACCTCCTTTTCTCCAATGAAAACAACCCCAAGTGCCTCAGCCTTTCCTCATATGATCTTCCTACCATACCAGGCAACATCCTGAAAAACCCCCTCTGCACTCGTTCCAGTGCCTCCACATCCTTCCTATAGTATGGCGACCAAAACTGCACACAATACTCCAGGTGCGGCCGCACCAGAGTCTTGTACAACTACAACACGACCTCAGGACTCCGGAACTCAATTCCTCTACCAATAAAAGCCAGTACGCCATATGCCTTCTTCACAGCACTATTTACCTGGGTGGCAACTTTCAGAGATCTGTATACACGGACACCAAGATCCCTCTGCTCATCCACACTATCAAGTATCCGACCATTAGCCCAGTACTCCATCTTCTTTTTACTCTTACCAAAGTGAATCACTTCACAATTAGCTACATTGAACTCCATTTGCCACCTTTCTGCCCAGCTCTGCAGCTTATCTATATCCCGCTGTAACCTGCCACATCCTTCCTCACTGTCAACAACTCCACCAACTTTTGTATCGTCTGCAAACTTGCTCACCCAACCTTCTAGCCCCTCCTCCAGGTCATTTGTAAAAATGACAAACAGCAATGGTCCCAAAACAGATCCTTGCGGAACACAGCTAGTAACTGCACTCCAAGATGAACCTTTACCATCAACCACTACCCTCTGTCTTCTTCCAGCCAGCCAATTCCTAATCCAAACCTCTAACGCACCCTCAATACCATACCTCCGTATTTTTTACAGTAGCCTACCACGGGGAACCTTATCAAACGACGTACTAAAATCCATATACACCACATCTACTGCTTTACCCTTGTCCACCTCCTTAGTCACTTTCTCAAAGAATTCAATAAGATTTGTGAGGCATGACCTGCCCTTCACAAAACCATGCTGACTATTATTCCTATCCAGATGTTCATAAATCCTATCCCTTACAATTCTCTCTAAGACTTTGCCCACAACAGAAGTCAGACTCACCAGCTTATAGTTACTAGGGTTATCCCTACTCCCCTTCTTGAACAAGGTAACCACATTTGCTATCCTCCAGTCTTCTGGCACTATTCCTGCAGACAACGAGGACATAAAAATCAAGGCCAATGGCTCTGCAATCTCCTCCCTTGCTTCCCAGAGAATCCTAGGATAAATGGGGACTTATCTATTTTCACCCTTTCCGGAATTTCTAACACCTCTTCCCTACATACCTCAAAGCCATCCATTCTAATTAATTGTGACTCAATATTCACATCGGCAACAGTGTCCTGTTCCTGAGTGAATACTGACAAAAAGTATTCATTCAGTGTCTCTCCAATCTCTTCAGCCTCCACGCACAACTTCCCACTACTATCCTTTACTGGACCTATTCCTACCCTAGGAAAAAGTGAGGTCTGCAGATGCTGGAGATCAGAGCTGAAAATGTGTTGCTGGAAAAGCGCAGCAGGTCAGTCAGCATCCAAGGAACAGGAGATTCGACGTTTCGGGCATAAGCCCTTCTTCAGGAATTATTCTTCAGGCTTATGCCCGAAACGTCGAATCTCCTGTTCCTTGGATGCTGACTGACCTGCTGAGCTTTTCCAGCAACACATTTTCAGCTATTCCTACCCTAGTCATTCTTTTATTCCTGATATACACATAGAAAGCCTTTGGGAATTCCCTAATCCTACTAACCAAGGACTTTTCATGTCCCCTCCTTGCTGCTCTTAGCTCTCTCTTTAGATCCTTCCTGGCTACCTTATAACTCCCAATCGCCCCAATTGAACCTTCATGCCTCATCTTTACATAGGCCGCCCTCTTCCCTTTCACAAGGGATTCCAATTCCTGATTAAACCACGGTTCCCACACACAACCCTTTCCTCCCTGCCTGATAAGTACATACTTATCAAGGACACTCAATAGCTGCTCCTTGAACAAGCTCCACATATCGATTATGCCCTTCCCTTGAAGCCTACTTTTCCAAGCCACGCATCCTAAGTCATGCCTCACCGTATCATAATTTCCCTGCCCCCTGCTATAACTCTTGCCCTGCAGTGCACACTTATCCCTCTCCATCACTAGAGTAAAAGTCACCGAATTGTGGTCACTGTCTCCAAAGTGCTCACCGACCTCCAATTCTAACACCTGGCCTGGTTCGTTACCCAGAACTAAATCCAGTATGGCCTCACCTCTTGTTGGTCTGTCTACATATTGTGAGCTGAAAATGTGTTGCTGGTTAAAGCGCAGCAGGTCAGGCAGCATCCAAGGAACAGGAAATTCGACGTTTCAGGCTAAAGCCCTTCAACAGGAGTTTCCTGTTCCTTGGATGCTGCCTGACCTGCTGCGCTTTAACCAGCAACACATTTTCAGCTCTGATCTCCAGCATCTGCAGACCTCACTTTTTACTGTCTACATATTGTGTCAGGAAACCCTCCTGCACACATTGGACAAATACCGACCCATCTAACGTACTCGTTATATAGCTTTCCCAGTCAATATTTGGAAATTAAAGCCCCCCATAACAACCACCCTATTACTTTCACTCTTCTCCTGAATCATCCTCTCAATCCTTTCTTCTACATCTCTAGAACTATTAGGCCTGTAGAAAACTCCTAACAGGGTGACCTCACCTTTCCTATTTCTAATCTCAGCCCAAACTACTTCAGACGGCAAGTCTTCATCCATCGTCCTTTCCACTGCTGTAATACTATCCTTGACAAGCAATGCCACACCTCCGCCCACCTCTGATCCTACTAAAACATTTAAACCCTGGAACCTGCAGGGTTTCCATCATCACATGGAAAAATTGTGGTTTAATTTGGAAAGGTCAGCACAGATTTGTTAAAGGGAAAATTGTGTCTAACTAATCTGCTAGAGCTTTTCTAGAAGCAACAGAATTGATAAGGGAAAGGCTTTTGAAGTGGTGTACATTTCAAAAATAAGAGTACAATGCTACAGAACAAATCTGTGAGGTTGAAAGGTTGAAAAGTTAAAAGTCAGATTGGAAGGGACAGTAGCAACGTGCATAAAAATTGGCTGAATGATGGGAAACAGTAATGGTCAATGATTAATTTCCAGGCTAGAGGAAGGTTTCTAGTGGAGTTCTCAAGGGTCGTTTTTGGGACCTATGCTTTTCCTAAAAGTTATGCAAGATCTAGATCTTAAATGTAGAAGGCTAAATTTCAAAGTCACCGTTTGAAGAATTGGAAACTGAATGATTATTTATTGTCACTTGTAGTAAAAAATGAGGTCTGCAGATGCTGGAGATCACAGCTGCAAATGTGTTGCTGGTCAAAGCACAGCAGGCCAGGCAGCATCTCAGGAATAGAGAATTCGACGTTTCGAGCATAAGCCCATTGTCACTTGTACTCTATTTTACTCTGTCGCTCATTATTGTAAAAAGCTTCAATTGTCACCACAATCTGGCACTATTTGAATACTTCAAAAATAAAACAAATAAGACAAAAACTGAAAAAAAACTCAGTCTTTGCTCCACTGCATCTATGGTCGCAAGCTGAGCCAGCCAACCAATGACTCCCGCACTGCCACCTGCGCCAGACCCTAAATCAGAGTCAGACAGCATCCAAGGAGCAGGAAAATCACGTTTTAGGCAAAAGCCCTTCATCAGGAATGACCGATGAAGGTCTTATATAGAACATAGAAAAATACAGCGCAGTACAGGCCCTTCGGCCCTCGATGTTGCGCCGACCAAATCCTACCTAACCTACACTAGCCCAATGACCTCCATATGCTTATCCAATGCTCACTTAAATGACCATAAAGAGGGAGAGTTTTTTGCCCGAAACATAGATTTTCCTGCACCTCACATGCTGCCTGACCTGCTGTGCTTTTCCAGCACCACTCTAATCTGGACTCTGATCGCCAGCATCTGCAGTCCTCATTTTTGCCAAAGTCAGAGTCACCAACTCTGTCACTGGGCCTATCTTCCCAAAAGACATTGACATGTTGGCATAATGGGCAGATAGGTGGTAGGTGAAGTTCAATGCAGAGAAGTGAAGTGACAAAGAATATACTGAGATGTTAGGAAATAAAGGATACTATTCTAACAGCTTGCAGGAGCAAAGAGACTTGTGTATGTGCATAATTCTTTATTTTAAAAAGTGTGTCAGGACAGGTAGAAAGTTCATTAAAAAGGCTTTTGTATTTGTATTGTGTATTCTTCATTAATAGGGGCACAAAGTATACATGCAGAGACTCAATGCTGAACTTATGTCAGACACTCTTTAAGTGCAGCTGAGATTAAGTACAAGTCTCTGGTGTTTGATCAGTGAAGAATTAAGTGAATGGAGAAGAAAGTGTATACGTGTCCTTGCATTCATCTTCCCTGTAGGAATTGGTTCCTGCTCTACGACAGTGAAAAGAACTGAAAGGTAAGCCACATCAGGCCTACAACATTAAGTAAACATGCCAGGACAGGGGAATACTTATTTCTATGACTTCTAGTTTGTAAATCTTCATTTAGCGGTCCCAACATAAAAAAGGACCCAAGAGTAATTAATATTATTTGATTTTAAGGGCTAACTTAAATGCTGAGTCATGGAAGGGAGCTCTTCGCCATGGTATGCTCCTCCTGCTCCACGTGGGAAGTCATTGTGGCGCATTAGTGAATCAGACAATACTTGGTCACAGCTGGCTAAGATTCCACATGCATGGATGACAACCAGATAGAGGATTTGGCAGGCAGTGCAGAAATCCCTTGTGGCCATTTCCCTACAAAACAGATATACAGCTTGGATACTGTTGGGCGAAAGTGGCAGCAATTAAGTTTGTTCCATCGCAGTTGGTTCTGCTGCGTAAGTGGAGGAATTGTGCAAAATGTTTATGGTAACAAGGGATTCAATTGTAAGGGGAACAGATAGAAACTTTATTGCAACCATAATTGAGACTCCAGGATTGTATGTGGCCTCCCAGGCGTTAGGATCAAGGATGTTTACAGGACATCCGAAAAGCTGCAGATGAAGGAATTAGGAAGCAAGTTAAAAGTAGAATCTCAAAATTAGTGATCTCAGGACTGATAACAGTGCTAGTCAGAATGGAAAGAGCAGGATATGTCAGATGTTTCCATGGCTGGAGAAATGGTGCAAGGGGAAAGGTTTTAGATTCAGGGAGCATTGGGACCAGTTCTGCAGGAGGTGGGTTCAATACAAGCTGGATGGATTGCACCCAGAAAAGGATCCGATGTCCTAGGGCAAGTCCTGCTAGTGTAAATGGAGAGGGTTTAAACTAAAATGGCAGGGAAATGAGAACTTATACAGGAAAAATTAGAATGGGGGAGAAAGGGTAAAAATCAAAAAAATAGAATCAGAAATAAGTAATAGGCAGAGGATTCAAGCTACAGTGCTAAATAATGTGAATATGATTAAAAAATGTTACGAAGACAAGACTTAAGGCATTGTGCCTTAAAGGATGGAGCAATCAAATTGGGTGAATTAGTCGTACAATTAGATATATGGTAGTGACAATAGTTGAGCTTACAGAGCTAAAGGAATGGAAACAATAACCAGAGATTTCTGTTTTTAGGAAGGACAGGCAAAGAGGGGAAAAAAAAGATGGGATAGCATTGCAGGTTTAAAAACACCATTTATACAATAGTGAGGCAAGATATTAGCCCTGGTGAAGTGAAATGTATATTGGTTGAGCTCAGAAACACCAAGGGACAGAAATGATAGCAGGAGATGCTTACGGAAGCCCAAATTGTATTGGTAAAGTTGAAAAGGCATTAGACATGGAAGTAGAGCCACAAGCAATAATAGTACTTTTTCTTAATTCTTTTGTATTCCTTTGCTGAAATCTAAATTGCTCCCAGTCCTCAGGTCTGCTCCCCCTTTTGGCCAATTTAAGCCTCTTCCGAGGGTACTATCAATATTTCCTTTGTTAGCCATTGCTGGGCCTTTCATTTTATTTTTGTGTTAGACAGGAATGAAGAATTGCTGCAGACCTTCTGTGCACTTTTAAAAGTTTGCTGTTACCTATCTGCATGCACAAAATTTCCCAACATTGAATCTATAAAACACTAAATTATTGTTCAAAATATACCTTTACTGCAAAACCATATTTTTAAAGACATGTACTGAAAATTTTAGACTATTTCTAATCATTGTGGGAAAACCCCCTTCAAATCTTCCTGGAAAAAGTTGAATTACTAAACCTGAAGAAAGTCCACGCTATCATATTAAAAGTTGGCAACATTAAATTAGATTTTAGATTAGATTCCCTAGTGTGGAAACTGGCCCTTCGGCCCAATTAGTCCACACTGACCCTCTGAAGAGTAACCCACCCAGACCCATTGCCCATATTTACCACTGACTAATGCACCTAACTCTATGGGCTATTTAGCATGACTAATTCACCTAACCTGCACATCTTTGGATTGTGGGAAGAAACCAGAACACCCAGAGGAAACTCACGCAGACACAGGGAAAATGCGCAAACTCCACACAGGCAGTCGCCAGAGGCAGGATTTGAACCCAGGTCCTTGGCGCTGTGCTAACCACTGAGCCACTGTGCTGCCCTAATGCAAAATCTTTGATCTACTTTGTGTAACTGTCACCAATTAATTATCACCTCTAAACAAGTGAGAATTGGGACACCATTAGTATCCACAGATGGATATCACTTTGGTGAAGGCCACTTTGCTTGCTGTAATTAAATTGATACTTGCCAGCCATTACATTGCTGCTTTGGGAACTTGGAAAAGTAAAAGCATAACTCCTGACAGAAACTTCCATCAACGCTGATCAAAATTTCAGTTTTGCACTGAAAACATCTTTATTACATTGTAATGAAAGACTATGGGGAATTGAGGCAATATAATGATAACGAGAAGTTAATCATTAGTTAAAAATCATACAACACCAGGTTAGATTAGATTAGATTACTTACAGTGTGGAAACAGGCCCTTCGGCCCAACAAGTCCACACCGGCCCGCCGAAGTGCAACCCACCCATACCCCTACATTTATCCCTTACCTAACACTACGGGCAATTTAGCATGGCCAATTCACCTGACCCGCACATCTTTGGACTGTGGGAGGAAACCGGAGCACCCGGAGGAAACCCACGCAGACATGGGGAGAACGTGCAAACTCCACACAGTCAGTCGCCTGAGTCGGGAATTGAACCCGGGTCTCAGGCGCTGTGAGGCAGCAGTGCTAACCACTGTGCCACCGTGCCGCCCACAAGGTTATAATGCAACAGGTTTAATTGGAAGCACTAGTTTTCAGAGCACTGCTAATTCATCACCTGATGAAAGAGCCGCGCTCAGAAAGCTAGTACTTCCAATTAAACCTGTTGCACTATAATCTGCTGATTATAGTGTATGATTTTTAACTTTGTACACCCAGTCCAACACTGGCACCTCCGTATCATGTTAATCAATAGCATAAGCTAAGTGTAATCTTACTTGGGACTGATGAGTGCTGGGTAGAATATTCATCAGCTGATGATTTTTTTTGTTAATTAGTACTTACAAATGAAGTTTATAACTCATTGCATAGTATGTTTATTAATACAAGTTATCATATGTCTAGTTGGAGAGGGAAAGAGGGCAGTTATTGGTAGCAATGAATGAAATGTCAAAGTGGGAGCCAAATTGGAGAATAGCAATGGTATGTGAAGCAAACAAATACTGAGGCAAGGACTGGTAGTTGCATGATCAGAAATTGTAAGGGCAGAAGATTGAAACAGATGTAAGAAAACGGAGGTTGGCAATTATGGAGAAAGGATTTACAAAATGACACTTTCAATAATTCTGCAACCTTTTGAGTACCAACTGATTGGCACTCATCAGTCTCCCACACAGAAAAGGCATGCAACACCCATTGAGAGAAATTACAGTATTAAATCTACCCCACCTCAATCACTATCCCTCAAGTGCTAACTAACAAATTTTCAAACAAATAATTAACCACGTTTTTAACATATCACAAAGAAAACCCAGTTCTAGTTCAATGTTCAGAATAAAGTCTTACATTATATATAAAGCCACATCTTGGACACATGGATGGTTTATTAACTGCACAAAATGAACCGGCACTTCTAATACATCCTGTACAAGTAAAACACAGAAACACAAATAAGTAACTAACACAAATTGTGAAAATTTTTAAGTATAAAACTATTGTAAAAGAAATTATTTTATTCTGGTTTTCATAAAAGATTACAACTTAGTTCTCCTAGCACAGCATAATTCTATAGGAATGTAAGAGGAAGCCAATGCAACCAATTCATCGGCCACTCCTTGACATGATGTTCACTTTTATTCACTAAGAAAACACTAAGGAAGAAAAAGTACACTTCTAAGTAACAAACTATTACTGTCATTTCAGGCACAATAAGTTTCAATAGTTCTCCTCTGTTCAGGACTGGGTGAAAAGATGTTGGAAGTGATGTTGGATTGCTTCCTTATAAAGCTGTTATTCTGCAGGGTGTGCATACTAGTGCAGTATTGTCAATGGTTTTAAAAGGTAAGGAGGATACTTTCTAAGTTCTAGTTTCCTACTAAGGAATGTTTAGTCATGGTAATTTTTAGTTTGTTACAATAAAAATGTTTGTTTTAGCTCAGGAAACACAGGATACTTTCCAATGATTTCATACGGTTGCCAATACCAGTTTTGAAAGGGGAGGGGACAGCAAACTTATCGAGGTTTAAAAAATCATGAGGGCCAAGGATAGGATGTATAAAGAAGGTCTGTTTTCCTTGGGTTGGGGTGGGAAAAGGAGTCTAAAACTAGAGGGAATAGGTGTAAGGTAAGAGTGGAATGATTTAAAAAGTCCCTGCTGGGTAACGTTTTCAGAGAGTGGGTGCATGTATGGAATGAACTGCCAAAGCAAGTGGTGGAAATGGGTACAATTACAACACCATTTAAAAGGCATCTGGGTGGGTACATGCATAGAAAGGGTTTGGAGGTAAATGGGCTAAATGCTGGCAAATGGGACTAGGTCAGACTGGGATGTCTGACCAGCGTGGACGAGTTGAACTGAAGAATCTATTTCCGTGCTGTGTGACTCTGACTGTTGCCAATTCAAATGAGTTTTCTGGAGCCAATCCCTTCCCAAAACATTGGGACCTGGCCCTTGCACCACCATAAAAGGGAAGTCGAACTGTCTGTTGACCATGTGCAACAGGTTACTGCAGTCCCAATAATACTTGAGGGCTCCCCATTGTATGTGATCAATCTCTCCTTTGTGTCTCACAAGCTGTCCCACTGGAGATTCCTGAAGATTCACTACCCAACAATAGACAGAGGGACTAGAATCTACCTTCATACCTAGATAATCCTGAAGATTTTTTTCCTAATTGAGGCCACATTCGAGGTGGTGATGCAATTTAACTATCCCTATCCTCTGTCTGATTTATTTTGAAAGCCCAAACTTGTGATAACTTTGCCCTGGGTGGTAAAAAGATTTGCCTGTTTTGGTAGTCTTGTCTGAGGTGAACTGTGATCTCAAGTGCAGTATGGATGCTACTGTTCTTCATTGTATTATGGAGAAATTTCCCATTGATTTCTGGAACCTTTCAACGTTCAACTCCGTCTCTTCCTGGTCAACAAATAAAAGCTGTGATATTATCCACTGGGGACTTGGATCTATGGTATGGGGATCACTTAAGGTTGAGGACACTATTGTATGGTTCTTGAAGCTCTGAACCCCTTTTCGTACATTTTTGCAAGGGCCAGTTTTGTGACTTTCTGGAGGTCAAGATCCGATTCCATCAGTAGCTTCCCTTTGGTCGCAATATTATTAAATTCCACAAACTAAGTGATCCCTTAACATTTCCCAAAGTCTGGCTAAAAGTTTGGGCCCTACAGGCAGATAGAACAGTGACTTATTGTCAGTGGTCCCCTTCCATTCAGTTTGCCTGAAAAAAAATTCATTCTTTTGTCATACAGGAGCCAATCCTCCACATCATAAGGTTTCCCCAAATAGCAGCATTTTCAATATTGCCCTGATACCATCTTACAGGGTTTGTTTAAAGGCAAGGATGTCCAAAATTCCTCTGGACTCATCACAAATATAATAACTCAGGAAACACACCTGGAAAGGAATATCTAGCTTGTAGCACAGTGGTAGTGTCCCTACATCTGGACAAGGATGCCAAGGTTCAAGTCCAAACTGGTCCAAACGTACATACAGAGGAATCTCAATCCGGCAGGATCGCAAGATCCCAATGCTTGGCTAAACTATTATCTGGTATTCAATTATCTGACAAAATACTCCTGCCCGTGTTGTTGGGGTTCCGCTGTAATAACATCTGAATGGGTTGATTTTTTTTAAAATTCAAATTGTTTCTAAATATCATTTATTGTTGAACTCCAAATAGAATCACTACTTGTGGTATACATAGGCTTGTCCCAGCATGGGACAGACAATTCTGCAGACCACTTTGAGTCTGTTATTTCTTAAATCTACATCCAGAACTGCTCTTACACAACTAAATTCCCCCCACTCCCCAATTCATTTTTCTTCTATTAACCACCATTACTAAGATGTCCATGTTTCCAGTTGAATAATTTACACGCAAAGTCCATTAAAGGGCAATACAAACCATCAAAAAGATGAGGGAGAAGTAAGGAAAAAGTGGGAAGGGGCTAAGTTAAAATTAAGTTTGAAGGAGAAATAAAGCGCTATATACCCCATGCAGTGCCCATCCCCCTCTAAACTGGGTATTTTTACATCCAGAATTGTTATGACAATAATTGAATAGTATTTTCCCCCCATCACCAAGGTATTTTTCCCTCTTATAAAGGAAAAGGTAAATCTCACTGCTTCCAATTGAATAATTTACATGCAAAGTCTGTTAAGGAAAATGTAAATCAAAGCTGGAACTCATCCTCTGAACCCTTAATAATTTTTTTAAAAAAACAGGACCCAGGGATAGGTCTGTAGAACTGACTGCTCCGAGCTGGCATTAGCCTATGGTGTCAGACAGGAAGAGGAAGTAGGTTGCTACTGCTACCATGGCCATCACCACCTAGGGGAAGAGCAGATGCTGGGAGCGTGGGGCCTACAACTGAGAGGAGAAAGTGAGGACTGCAGATGCTGGAGATCAGAGCTTAAAAATGTGTTGCTGGAAAAGTGCAGCAGGTCAGGCAGTATCAAAGGAGCAGGGGAATCAATGTTTCGGGCATAAGCCCTTCTTCAGGAATGCCCGATACATCGATTCTCCTGCTCCTTTGATGCTGCCTGACCTGCTGCACATTTCCAGCAACACATTTTTAAGCCTAGAACTGAGACGAGAGCTTGAAGAAGGAGTTGGTTGTAATTGTGTTTGCAGGGAAAGGAGAGTGAAGTAACTCCATAGCGGCCAGTATTCTGCCACCAAGTCATCCTTTATTTACATATAGACAGTCCTGGAATTTAATACTTCCTCAGCATATTTACTGTGGAGATGAATTACAAGCTAGAGAACTTGGAGAAATAATGATACCTTGAAAAATGTCCATATAGAGGTTGTAGTGCTGGATATCTTAAAAAAAAGTGGATAAATTCCCCGGATCTGATCAGGTGCATCCCAGAACTTTGTGGGGAGCTAGGGAAGTAATTCCTGGGTCTACTATTAAGATATTTGTATCATTGATAGCCACAGGTGAGGTGGCAGAAGTCTGGGAGATGGCTAATGTGGTGCCATTATTTAAGAAAGGTGGTAAGGCAAAGCGAGGGAACTGTAAACCAGTGAACCTGACGTTAGTGATGGGCAAGTTATTGGAAGTGACTCTGAGGGACAGGATTTGCTCATATTTGGAAAGGCAAGGACTGATTAGGGAAAGTCAACATGGCTTTGTGTGGGGGAAATTATGTTTTATTAACTTGATTGAGTTTTTTGAAGAAGTGACAAAGAAGACTGATGAAGGTACAGCAGTGGATGTTGTCTACATTGACTTCAGAAAGGCGCTCGACAATGTAATACAGTAGACTAGTTAGCCAGGTTAGATCACATGGATTCCAAGGACAGTTAGCCATTTGGGTACAATACTGGCAAGAGCCAGAGACTTTGATATGGTACAGGTGGATCAAGTGATGCATTTCAAAACCAGTTCTGTGCCAGATATAGGCTTGATTGAATGACAGTGAATACAACAAAGTGGCTTGACAGGAGACAAAAGGTGGTGGTTGAGGATTGTTGTTCAGAATAGAGGCCTGTGACTAGCAATGTGCCACAAGGATCAGTGCTGGGTCCACTGTCCATCACTTATATCAGTGATACAGATGAGAATACAGCTGGCATGGTTAGTTAGTTTGCAGAATGATACCAAAATTGGTTGGTATAGTGTAAGGTGAAGGTGATTATCTGAAAATACAATAGGACCTTGATCAACTGGGCCACTGGTCCTAGGAATGGCAGATGGAATTTAATTAAGATAACTGCAGAGGTACTACATTTTGGTAAGACCAACCAGGGCAGGACTTATAGGCTTAATGGTAAGCCCCGGGGAATGTTGACGAATAGAGTCTGTGGGGTACAGATACATAGTTTCTTGAATGTGGTGTCGCAGGTAGAGAGTGGAGGTGGTGGTGTTTAGCACACCTACCTTCATTGGTCACAGCATTGCATACCGGAGGTGGGACATTATATTATGGCTATCCAAGACATTATACACAGTATTTCAAATGTGGCCTTACCAATATGCTTGCCCTGCTGTAGAAAGGATGTTATTAAACTGGAGAAGGTGCAAAAAAGTTTTACAAGGAAGTTAGCAAGCCTGGAGGTTCAAGTTGTAAAGAGAGGCTTGATAGGCTGGGACCTTTTTTTTCCCCTGGTGTGAGGGGTGAACTTTATGGGGGTTTATGAAATCTTGAGGGACACAGATAAGATGAATGGCCAAGGTATTTTCCCCAGGATAGGGATGTCAAGCTAGAGGACATAGGTATAAGGTGAGAGAAAAGGGACTAGAGGGAAAACTCCCCTCAGCCCCCCAACACACAAACACACACGCGCATGCACGCACACACAGAGGACAGTGCATATAGGGAATGAGCTGCCAGAGAAATTGGTAGAGGCAAGTACAATTACAACATTTAAGACATTTGGACAGGTACATGGATAGGAAAGATTTGAGTGATATGAACTAAATAGGACTACTTCAATCTAGGAAACCTGGTTGGCATGGACAAGTTGGGCTAAATGGTCTGTTTCTGTGTTGTATGACACTGATCAACTAGGCTGGGAGAAAAGAAACGTTCTTCTGTTGACAACACCATCATTAATGGATAGGAGTGCAGATCATGAGCTGCTAAGTTGTTGATATTGACACTAGATATCTTTATTGTGAAGGGTTGTGTTCCCTAGGAATAAACTCAATCTAATTAGTTTAAAATGTTATGCAACAATTTGGCTTGTTTACCTACCTGACCTTTTGGCATCTGAGCATCTTCAAAATTCAAAGAATAAGCAAGCTTCACCTCACTGTTAAGAAACCATAAACCCATACCATTTATATACAACATTTCAAAATTGAATACAAGAATTAATATGAATTCCTCGTTCTAACTACCAAAAGAAACCCCTTCAAAACAAGAAGATAGCATAGACCTGAAACTTTTGTCTTACTTAAAAGCAATTGTAAGGCACTGCATTCCAGGATTCCAGATGTTATTCAATTCAAACTACTGGGCTTTAAGTAAAACATCTCTTACACGACAGTTAAAAAAAATCAGAAAGAAACAAATTCGTATAACTCTAACTCTACTAAAAGACTTAACATAAATAAACCACTTAACTACTCATCAACTGTTCCAATATATCAACATCCCATAAACACATCTTTGGCAAAAGCAAATTCAGCAAGTGTGTTATTCCCACAATCTTCTCATTCTAATCCAGCAAAACAAAATACTGAAGGAAACAAAGTCGAGCAGCAGACAAAGATCAAGCTTTCTACAGCAGAGTGCTTCTCTGCCATTCCTAGATTTTAAAAATCCATAACTCATTGACACTTTTCTCAAAGCCCACTTTTCCACAGCAACTGTATCTCGCAGCTTCTACTCTAAAATGCAGCTTCAGCAACTGAAAGCAAAACTAAAACCCTGGGTCTGTGGGGGCCTGGCTCGATCTACACATGCTTCTTTGTCCAATTTTAAAACCCAAAGCTATTTACTCTGTTTTCCTCTGCACCAGGTTTACAACATCTCTCTTCGAAAAGAAACAAGTCAAAACAAATCTCTCTTAAAAGGCACAATTTGACACAACTCACTGTATAAAAAACCTTGTCTCATAACATTTTCTCCTTTTGCAAATCACTTTAAATTCATGTTCTCTGGTTCTTGATCCTTTTAACACAGTTTTGTCCTGATCACTCTATCCAGCCAATGATTTTGATCTGATCTGATCTTCTCTTAGCCATTTTCTTTCCAAACAAAACGCTGCATCTTCAATCTATTTTCATTAGAGAAGTTCCTCGTGTCTAGAGCCATTATTGTCAATCACTTCTGTGCAGTCTTGTGCATTCACATCCTTCCTCCTAGATGGCACCCACACTGCACACAATACTTCAGACATCTAACAAGTGGCTGAGATGATTCAACATCAGTTCCTTGCTCTTTTATTAAATGCCTTGGTTAATAAAAGCAAGGATACTGTAGGCTTAATTAACTACTCCATCCACCTGCCCTGCCACCAATGATTATGCACAATACACCCATGTCCCTCTGCTCCCAGTACTCCCTTTAGATGCGTATCCCCTATTTTACATGGTCTTTTAGTGTTCTTACCAAAATGGATTTCAACACTTTTCTACATTGAACGTCCTCTGCCACCTATCCACCCATTCCAACTTGTTTACATTTGTTTAAAATTCTGCACTGTCGTTCACAGTTTACAATTATTCCGAGTTTTGTGGCATCTGCAAATTTTGAAGTTTTCCCCTGCACACTAGATCACAATCATTAATGTACATCAGCAAGATCCAATACTGATCCCCGAAGAACTCTACAAGCTTTCCTCTAGCTTGAAAAATATCCAATGATCCACAGTAAATGCTGACACGACAGTTATTTAGTAACTCAACCATCTCCTGCTGGTCCACATGTAGGCAGCCATGTTGATCTTTAAGGGGCCCTATTCGCTCCCTAGTTTCTCTTTTGTACCTCCCTTTGATGCAATTATAGAATCTCTTTGGATTCTCCTTAACTATTTATCAAAGCTATCTCATGTCCCCTTTTTGACCTAGAGTATACTCCTGCTGTCCTTATACTCCTCTAGGGTCTCACTCAATCTCAGCTGACCATAGCTGGTATATGCCTCCTTTTCCTTGACCAAAACCTTGATTTCTCTTGTCATCCAGCATTCCCTACACCTACCAGCAATATACCATCTCTGAACTCTGGTTACCTCATTTTTAAAAGGCCTCCCACTTCCCAACCATCCCTTTACTTGCTCATAACCTCCCCCAATTAACCTGTCAACGATCCCATGTAATACCAACAAAATTGGCCTTACTCCCACTTAGAGCTCTAACTTTTTGATTAGGTCTATTCTTTTCCATAACTATTTTAAATATAATACATCTATGATCACTTGCACCAAAGTGCTCCCTGATTTTCACCTCAGTCACTTACCCTACCTTATTTCCCAACTGAAGGTCAAGTATTGCTCTTCTCTAATAGGTACATCCATACATTGATTAAGAAAGTTTTATTCTACCTACTTAAATTCCTTCCCACCCAAGCCCGTAATGCCATGACAGTCCCAGTCTATGTTTGGAAAGTTAACATCCCCTACCATCGCAACCCTATTATTCTTTCAAGTATTCAAGATCTCCTAATTTTCTGCTGACTATTGGGGGGGGGGGGGGGGGGGGACACCTATATTACAATCCCAACAAGGTGATCATCACTTTCATATATTTCTTAATACAACTCATATTACTTCACTGGACAATCCCCCAGGTCATCCTCCCCAAGTACAGCTGTAATGTTATCTCCAACCAAAAACATCACTCTCCTTCTCCCTGCCACCGCCCCCCACCCACCCGATATGATCTATACCGTGCTAGTCCTGTCCATCCCAGAGTCACTTTTCTGTAATAGCTATGACATCCTAATCCCACATTCCCAACCATGCCCCAAGCTCATCTGCCTTACCAGGCTCCTGCACCCAGGGCTTGACAATTCCATCCTTTTTTAATTTGCCTTAATTGCTCAAGCTATTGGGTTTAGGAGTTGACATTGTATAGAATATTGGTATGGCCTCTTCTGTGTACAGTTATGGTCACCCTGCTTTAGGATGGACGTTATTAAATTGGAGATGGTGCAGAAAACATTTCTGAGGATGTTACTGGGACTGGAGGGTTTAAGTTACAAGGAAAGGCTGGATAAGTTGGGACATTTTCCACTGGAGCATAGGAGGCTGAGGGGAGACCTTTTTAGGGGTTTATAAAATCATGAGGGGACATAAATAAGATGAATAGCAAGTGTGTTTTCTCCAGGGTTATGAAGTTCAAAATTAGATAGCATAATACTTTCTCCTCTCACCTAAAAATTAAAGGGACCTGAATGGCAACTTGTTTACAGACGGTTGTTCATATGTGAACTGAACTGCCAGAGGAAGTGGTAGATGCAGGTACAGTTACAACATTAAACATTTGGACAGGTACATGAATGGAAAGGTTTAGAAAGATATGGGTCAAATACAAGCAAATAGGACTCGTTTAGTTTGGAAAACCCGGTCGGTATGGACACCAAAGGGTCTATTTCCAATACCAAATGGTCTGTATGACTCTATGGCTATCACTTTCTATTTCCTACCAATCACCCTATTTTCTACCATTTTATTCTTTAGTCCATAACTTTCCTCACTCGCCTGTTGTGTAGTACTGTATCAAATATCTTCTGGGAAATCAATTAACACCATATCAACAGCATTACCCTCATCAAGCCTTTCTGCAACATCAAACAACTTCCAGGTTAATCAAGCATGAGTTCCCATTCAGTAGTCCATGCTGAAACTCCACCAATCAACCCACCTTTTTCCATGTGATTACTAATTCTATCTCAAAAAATGTTGTTTCAAAAAGCTTCACCACCCCTGAAGTTAAACTGACTGGTCTGTGATTGCTGGACTTTTTGTTACCATCTTTTTTGAAAAAGGCTTCAATGTTTGCAACTCTCCAGTTTTCTAGCACCTCTACTTGGTCTATGGATTATTGAAAGATTTAGTCAGTGCCCCTGAAAATTCCACTGACTTCTTTCAATACCTTTGGATACACTCATCTAATCATAGTACCTTGTGAACTTTAAGTACCAACAGTCGATCGAACAATTCTTTAATTTTGAATCATTCTAGAGACAGATTTCTGTTTAAACCACTCTTTCACTATTTATCTGCCCAAAGACAACTTTGGAACTCTATGTTGGTTATCAATCTTTTCTCAAATTTTGCTTCTTCACCACCTCTGAACGTTCCATATTGCTCTTGGTTCTCAATTGAATTAGGTACCTGATTTTGTCATGAGCACTTTTGGTTCTTAATTTCTAGATCCTGTGTCAGTCAGTGGGCTCTGGATTTGTTTGTCCTACATTTCTCATTTGAGAGAAGTTACCACAACTGTACCTGAAATATCTCCTTTTTGAAGCTGGTCCAATAGACTGTTTAGTTACAGTTTATCGTGCCCAGTTCTGTCCTTGCTCCATTGAAGTCTGCTGTGTGCAATTCTGGTCTCCTTCTAATAAAAAGAATGTTGTGAAACTTGAAAAGGTGCAGAGAAGATTTGCAAGGATGTTGCCAGGGTTGGACCTATAGAGAGAGGCTGAATAGACAGGGTCTATTTTCCCTGGAGCGGGGGCTGAGGGGTGACCTTACAGAGGTTTACGGAATCATAAGGGCTATTGATCGGGGAAAGATCTTGTCTATTACCCTGACATTTGGATGGGTATATGAATAGGAAGTGTTTGAAGGGATATGGGCCGTGTGCTGGCAGGTGGGACTAGATTGGGTTGGGATATCTGGTCGGCATGGACAGGTTGGACCGAAGGGTCTGTTTCCATGCTGTGCATCTCTAGGATTCTATGGGATCAAGGACTAGAGGGCATAGGTTTAGGGCGAGGAGGGAAAGATTTTAAAAAGGATCTAACTGGCAACTTTTTCACACAGAGGGTGGTGTGTGTATGGAATGAGCTGCCAGAGGAAGTGATAGAAGCTGGTACAATTACAACATTTAAAAAATGCACCTGGATAGGTATACAAATAGGAGAGATTTAGAGGGATATGGGCCAAGTGCTGGCAAATGGGACTAGATTAATTTGGGATACCTGTTCGGCATGGACAATTTATATTTCCATGCTGTATATCTTTCTGACTCTCAACTAATTTTTCTCACTCTGGATTATCTAACATCATTCTCTGCCATCACCCTGAACCTTTACAATTGATCACTGATTAGGTCAAAGAGCAAGGTCACCTAGACATTTCCCAACTAAATATTTCCCACTGACACTTGGCCCACATAGTTGCAAAGAACTAAGTCCAACAATGCATCCTTTCTTATTGGACTGGATACATACTGCTGTAGGATGCAATCTAGGAACACTTAATTATTATTAGCCCTTATACTACAAGTATTCCAATGAATATCTGGATAATTGAAGCTCCACATTATAACTACACTACATAATGTTCAAGTGCATCTGGACAATATTCAGTTTGGGCTGACAAGTATCAAGTAACATTCACACTGGACAAATGCCAAGCTATTACCATAAAGTCATAGTGTCACAGAGATGTACCATGTTCAACAAGAAACAATTAAACCTAGACTCTTTGACATTCAATGGTGTAACCATCACTAAAGCACCCACCATTCAACAATTCTTTAATTTTGAACCCTTCTGGTGACAAGAGATTTCTCCTCTGTCACTATGGCTTGGGATAGTTGGGGATTCAGTGATGATAACACCATTGACTAGAAACTCAAGTGGACTCACCACGTAAACACAGTGGTTACAGGAGCAGGTCAGAAGTTAGGAATATTGTAGTGAGTAATTCACACCCCAACCCCCCCCTCCCCGCCCCTCCCCAATTCCCCAAAGTCTGTCCATCATTACAAGGCACAAGTCAGGTCTGTGATGGAATACTGCCCAATAGCCTGAATGCATGCAGCTCCAACAACACTTAAGAAGCTTGAAACCACACAGGACAATGCAGACCACTTCACTGCTGCCGCATCTACTCCCTCCACCAATGCTCAGTAGCCGTGTGTACTCCCTACACAATATACTCCAGAAATTTGTGAAAGATCTTTAGGCAGCATCTTCCAAATCCATGGCTGTTTCCATCCAGAGGGAGGAGGGTAGTAGATACAGAGGAACACCACCTCCTGCAAGTTCCCTTCCCTGACTTGGAAAATATGTCATTTCTTCACTGTCACTAGATCAAAATCCTAAAACTCCCTACTCAATAGCATCGTGAGTTAACCCACAGCACATAGACTGCAGCGATTCAAGAAAGTAGCTCACCACCATTTTCTCAAGAGCCACTAGAGTCAGGCAACAAAAATACTCACCTTTCATACCTCAACTCTCTCCTGAACCAATATGCTATCCTTCCTCCTTTTATTCCTTTTCTAAACACCTTGTATCCAGGAATATTTAACAACCAATCTTGTCCTTTCTTGAGTCAGGTCTCTTATCAACACAGCATATTTCCACAAGACACAGTCTGCATTTGTAACTCCCATCTTACTTACAATACTATTTATATTCACATACATGCAGAGTAACCCTGCATTAGATTCTATTTCTTTCTGCCTTTCCCTGATTTCACTAGCTACTGTTATTTGCTATTCTACTAGTACCAAACATACATCATAGAATTTTGTGCTCCCAGACCCTTTCCAAATTAGTTTAAAGCCTTCCCATAGCAACCCACAAGGGTTTCAGTATCAGCTCTCTTTCAGGTTCAACTTGTCCAGTTTGTACAGGTACTACCTTCCTCAGAACCAGACATTGAGTGTCAGAAATCTAAATCCCCTTTTGCACCTCTTTCCAATGCTTTTTAAACTATTTAACTTTTGGGACAACTTAAGGAATAGTGGGGATTAAGTTTCAGTACACTATCACCATGAGCTATGGCAGCATGAACAAAGGATGTAAGCAGTTGCTACCCATAACTCCTTTCAATTAGATATTAAAACCTCATGCATAAAGTTGGACTCCCCACTCCAAAATCAAGAATCTAATTTTCCTAATTTCATGTGTTTTCCCAATTGGCTTGTCATTGTGCGTACTGATCAGGTCCCAGCAACACTGCAGCCCTGTTTTTCAAGTTTTATAACTGCGCTTCCCAAGTCCAGATCAACTATGTATAAAGAAAACAAAAGTGGTCCAACACTGATCTTTGGAATAAGTCACTTCCATTTTTTCCTAATACGATGAAAATCTTCTATTCTGATATATCAAAGAAATTGTCTGCTATTAAAGAAAGTGGGCACTATAAGTGATTAGGAGATCTAAAAAATAAAAAGCATGAAAGCACGGGAAGGGTTAAAGCATGAAGACTACTGGCAATCTGTGATCTGCGGAAGGCAAGATGGGATAAGAATAGTGGAATGCTCTTACACCAATTAGCAGAGTAAGGTCACTATGGCAAGATAAGATAACAGTTGGTAGAGGTAGTTTCCCTGTTCAATGTCATTGTGCCAAGATTGAGACCATAAATATTTGGGACATATCATTAAATATGTAATAAATAGTTTGCAGAGTCAGCTTGATACAGGAGATTATTGTAATAGATGGAATAGCTAAATATCTATCATGACTGATTAGGCTGGAATGGAAGATCACTGTAGCAGAGGTGATAATAAATATCTAACCGTCACATTAGAATAACATTTAGTAGAATGTACAACTAAAGAGATAATGGGAACTAACATCACCGGTTTATTGTGTAGCTAGAGTGAGATATTTTGATTAATATAGTTGGACATGCTGATAAGCTAACAGAAACATGATTTAAAAAATATAAAAACCACGGACCCTGAGATTCATGCATTCGAGAATCTGCTTTCTCAGTGTCACGGTTTTTGTTTGCAAATAAAAGATCAACTTCATGAAGAATTCTCTGCGTCTCCTGGTGATTCTCTACATTTTCTCCATGACAAATTTGGCACTACGAGCAGGGTCGTGCAGAGATCCACCCAGAAAGAGGGCGGCAGTAACGGCGCTTCTCGGTCCACCTGGGGCACTCCCAGGATTGACAGAATAAGGGTACCCAACAAAACAAAAGGTTAGCATTTTTGCTATGAATTTTGACTATCTTCTGTTGGCTTGGAGTGGTCCTTGGGGACTCTGAGGTGCAGAAACCTGCCAGAGCGTCTCTCCGATCCAAGATCCAAAGGCGAGGGGTAAATTGCGGCTAAAGGAGACTTGGAGAATTGGTCAAGAAAACTGTGCAGTGGGGCAAGGGGAGAGTAAGAATAGATTGTAGCAATTGTCTGAGTAAAATTCCACATGGTGAATATAAGACCCTATAGATATCACCTTGCAGGAAACGAGGGCCTGAACAAATAGGGCAGAATAAATAAGGGGAAATTGTTTTACTAAAAATGCTGATAGACCTGTTTAAAAAGCCAGCAGATTGGCAGTGGATGATTAAAAGGAAAATAACAGAGAATAGTCATAGTGTTACTAGACTGTTGAATGTTTTAGGTAAGGCCTGTTGGATAATTAGACTTTTGGAAATGAACAAAGGGTCTGTTTAGGGAGAGCTCTGGCAGAGAGAGAGAGACTTAATTGTTTGTTGGTGGCTAAATGTTTGTGTTTTATTTCCCTGGAGCTCAAGATCCAGGGCATTTTGATTTTATTTTCCACAGTAAGAATTTATGGTAGTTTTTTTTTGAGAAAGAAATTTAGACTGGTTTAGGCTCAATGAATGAGAATAGGTTGTTTATATTGAGGATATTTAGGAATTGATAGATTGGTAAGGGACAATGGCAAGTTATAAAGTTAGGGATTGCTCATACAGTTGACAAAGCCCTACCAGACTTGAATGGTATGAGGAAGTGATTTATGAGAGCATAGATAATACATTAGCTAGACTGAAATATATGTTAGGAGAAAGTGAGGACTGCAGATGCTGGAGATCAGAGCTGAAAATGTGTTGCTGGAAAAGTGCAGCAGGTCAGGCAGCATCCAAGGAGCAGGAGATTCCTGAAGAAGGGCTCATGCCCGAAACGTCGACTCTCCTGCTCCTTGGATGCTGCCTGACCTGCTGCGCTTTTCCAGCAACACATTTTCAGCTAAAATATATGTTAGGATGGATAAAGGGACTGCAGTTGAGATAATGAGCAAGAAATTTCCAGTGGCAAGAAATGATATTGTAAAAATTTCTGAGAAATGGGAAAAAAGAACTAAGGATCTATTGACTAAATGGCTAATATGTGCATATGTGGAATGAGATGGAAGGACTAACTAAGAACTATAAGCCGAAAGACAAATCTAAAAATAGAAACTAAAGGAGGGATCAGGAAATGGAAATATTGAAACTTTTCAGGAAAGAAGGTGACGAACTGAAGGTAGCTTGTCAGGTACCCGTGGTGACTGGGAAAGCTACAAAAGGACAAGCTGAGCAGATGCAGGAAACAGAAAAGCAGGAATCAGCAGTCTCCCCCTCCCCAATACCCAGATGTGGAGGAGTTCAATAGACCTCCTCCCTACTCGAATGAAGAGGCATTGAAGCAGTGTCCAGTAATAAAGGGAACAGTAGAAATACAGGGACAGTTAGAATGGGATGAAAGTGTGGAAGACCAAAATGAACTGAGGAAAACAAGAGAAAGAGAGAAAAGGTACAGGCAAGAGCAAGTAGAATCTATACAATGAGAGCAAGAAGAGCTGAAACATCAGATTAGTGTGCTGCGTGGGCTAAGGGAACAAAAAGCAATTGAGGAATACTCATGGCGATATAAAAGGAGGGCTGAAGAGAAAAGCAGTGAAAGTGACGCAGAGCAAGCAGAAAGGGATGATGAGAGACAGGGAAAGAAAATGGCCCCAGTAGCTAAAGAATGAGAGGAATTAGAAATAGCTTTGGACTCAGACCCCAAGGGGGATTTATTGACAACTAGTGTAGGTAAAGGGAAAAAGGGCCAACAGGGAAGGATGCTACCGCTCCTTATAAAAGAGGAGAGAAACCCACAATACATTCCTTGGGGAACGCAGGATCTAGAAGGACTGAAGAGTGCACTGCCCAGTTTACATGAGAGAGCAGGAAGGTGGATCAGGGCTTTTGAAGATGACACCACAGGGCGGTTGCTGGCTATAAGGTGACTTGAAGCCACTGCTGGTGAGGTTGGTAGGAGTCCCAAAGTTAAAGGAAATAACGGCCTCAGCCCATTTGAAAAATGCAGCAGACAATCCAATGATTGGGGTCGGGTTCAATCAAGTGAGGCAGAATGTATGGCAGGCCTTAAGAGGCTGTTATCCACCCAAAATAGATCCCCAGGCTTTGAGAGGGGATCCACTGGGAGAAAGTGAAAACCCAGCTGCCTACTTAGAAAAACAGTTGAAGTGAAGGCTAGTAACAGAGCAAGACATCGAGACTAATCAGTTGCTAACCACAACATTACGAAATTCCATCATTGAGGCAATGCCCTCCCAAGTCAGGTCAAGACTGGAGGAGGTGGTGGGTCTGACATCATCAATGAGCCATCAGGGAATTTGGAGATCATGTAGCTCATGCAGTTGAAAGGTTTCAAAAAGACAAAGAGAAACCGCCTGAACAGGAGGAGGAGGTGTAAAGGAAGCTGGCACAAATGCAGCTCAAACAGCTTAAAAAGAAAGAAAAAGAGAAGGCTAAAAAGATGTTGCCAGTAAGAACCGACACAGTAATCAACACTGGCGTGAACCAAATGCCAGCGCAAGGGGGATCCTATCAGGTAGCGGACAGGGGCCAGGAAGTCCCATGCCAGCAATGGAGATTTTTAGAGTAGCTTTCTCACGTGATGTATCCAGGGCAGGGCAGATTTAAACAACAGCTTAAACAGAACTGGAGTCCTCAAAGACAGGGATGTATGAATGGGGACTAAGGTACATGGTAAATAATCAGGTTCAAGGGGGATCAGAAATGATGTGCTGGGGATGCCATCGACCAGGCCACTTTAGGAGGAATTGCCCACAGCAGGCTTAGAAGGAATGAATCGCCAGTGGCCACTTCCCAGACACTTACAAGCCCAGCTGGACCTGTTAACCCATATGGAATGTGCTAGGGATACCCTGAGAACCTGGGTGGGAAGGGGAACTACCCTGTAGTAGCATGCGAAGCTGATCAAGAACCAGCAATACAGTAATAATATAGAATAGCAGCAGACACCGGTGACGATAGATCCTGGAGCTACATACACTTGTGTACAGCCGCAGTATGCCTCTCACCTTCCAATGTCAAGTAAATTTGTTAAGACTGTAGGGTTCTCAGGGAAATCACAGTTAACTCAATTTGCAGCAACAGTAAGAATAGAAATGGAAAATAGGGAGATAGTTCTTCCAACGTTAGTGTCTAAAGAGATGCCACAACTTGTTAGGTCGGGATGCTTTACTACAGTTAGAAGTAAGACACAGCTGGGCTTGGTCATAGAAAAGGCCAATACAAAATTAGTGATGCAAGAAGTTAAAGATGTTAATGTTTATTGGATAGGGGATATAGCAAGTGATAGCTGAAAATGAGTTGCTGGTTAAAGCGCAGCAGGTCAGGCAGCATCCAAGGAACAGGAAATTCGACGTTTCGGGCAAGAGCCCTTCATCCTGATGAAGGGCTTATGCCCAAAACGCCGAATTTCCTGTTCCTTGGATGCTGCCTGACCTGCTGCGCTTTAACCAGCAACACATTTTCAGCTCTAATCTCGAGCATCTGCAGACCTCACTTTTTACTCTATAGCAAGTGATATTCAAGACATTTGGGGGGATGTAAGAATAATAGGTGGTTATGGTAGGGGATTTTAACTTTCCAAACATCAACTGGGACTGTCATAGTGTTACGGGTTTAGAGTGTGTACAAGACAATTTTCTGATTCAGTATGTGGATGTACCTACTAGAGAAGGTGCAAAACTTGACCTACTCTTGGGAAATAAGGCAGGGCAGGTGACTGAGGTGTCACCTGGAGCACTTTGGGGCCAGTGACCATAATTCTATTCATTTTAAAATAGTGATGGAAAAGGATAGACCAGATCTAAAAGTTGAAATTCTAAATTGGAGAAAGGCTAACTTTGACAGTATTAGGCAAGAACTATCAAAAGCTGATTGGAGGCAGATGTTTGTAGGTAAGGGACGGCTGGAAAATGGGAAGCCTTCAGAAGCGAGATAACAAGAATCCAGAGAAAGTATATTCCTGTCAGGGTGAAAGGGAAGGCTGGTAACTATAGGGAATGCTTGATGACTAAAGAAGTTGAGGGTTTGGTTAAGAAAAAGAAGGAAGCATATATCAGGTACAAACAGGATAGATGGAGTGAATCCTGAGAAGAGTATAAAGAAATTAGGAGAATACTTAAGAGGGAAATCAGGAGGGTAAAACGGGGACATGAGATAGCTTTGGAAAATAGAATTAAGGAGAATCCAAAGGGGTTTTACAAATATATTAAGGACAAAAGGGTAACTAGGGAGAGAATAGGGCCCCTCAAAGATCAGCAAGGCGGCCTTTGTGTGGAGCCACAGAAAACAGGGGAGATATGAAATGAATATTTTGCATCAGTATTTACTGTGGAAAAGGATATGGAAGGTATAAACTGTAGGGAAATAGATGGTGACATCTTGCAAAATGTCGAGATTACAGAGGAGGAAGTGCTGGATGTCTTGAAACGGTTAAAGATGGATAAATCCCCAGGACCTGATCAGGTGTACCCGACAACTCTGTGGGAAGCTAGAGAAGTGATTGCTGGGCCTCTTACTGAGATATTTGTATCATCGATAGTCACAGGTGAGGTGCCGGAAGACTGGAGGTTGGCAAACGTGGTGCCACTGTTTAAGAAGGGTGGTAAAGACTAGCCAGGGAACTAAAGACCGGTGAGCCTGACCTCGGTGGTGGGCAAGTTGTTGGAAGGAATCCTGAGGGACAGGATGTACATGCATTAGGAAAAGCAAGGACTGAATCAGGATAGTCAACATGGCTTTGTGCGTGGGAAATCATGTCTCACAAACTTGATTGAGTTTTTTTGAAGAAGTAACAAAGAAGATTGATGAGGGCAGAGCAGTAGATGTGATCTATATGGACTTCAGTAAGGTGTTCAACAAGGCTCCTTATGGGAGACTGATTTGCAAGGTTAGATCTCATGGTATACAGGGAGAACTAGCCATTTGGATACAGAACTGGCTCAAAGGTAGAAGACACAGGGTGGTGGTGGAGGGTTGTTTTTCAGACTGGAGGCCTGTGATCAGTGGAGTGCCACAAGGATCGGTGCTGGGCCTCTACGTTTTGTCATTTACATAAATGATTTGGATGCGAGGTACAGTTAGTAAGTTTGCAGATGACACCAAAATTGGAGGTGTAGTGGACAGCGAAGAGGCTTACCTCAGATTGCAACGAATCTTGACCAGATGAGCCAATGGGCTGAGAAATAGAGTCAGCTTGAGACGGGAGACTATTGGAATAGATGGAATAGCTAAATATCTATCATGACTGATTAGGCTGGAATGGAAGACCACTGTAGCAGAGATGATAATAAATATCTAACTGTGACATTAGAATAGCATTAAGTAGAATGTACAACTAAAGAGATAATGGGAACTAACATCACTGGTTTATTGTGTAGCTGGAAAGAGGTACTTTGATTAATATAGTTGGACATGTTAATAAGCTTAAAAATGTGTTGCTGGAAAAGCACAGCAGGTCAGGCAGCAAAGGAGGAGAATCGACATTTCAGGCATAAGCCCTTTATGCCCGAAATGTCGATTCCCCTTCTCCTTTGATGCTGCCTGACCTGCTGCGCTTTTCCAGCAACACACTTTTAAGCTCTGATCCCCAGCATCTGCAGTCCTCACTATCTCCATGCTGATAAGCTAACAGAAATATGATTTTAAAAAAATATAAAAAACTACAGACCCTGAGGTTCATAGGCATTTGAGAATCTACTTTATCAGTGTCAGTTTTTGTTTGCAAATGAAAGACCTACTTCTTCAAGAATTCGCTGCATCTCCTGGTGATTCTGTACATTTTCTTCCACCAGAAAGTGAGGACTGCAGATGCTGGAGATCAGAGTTGAGAGTGTGGTGCTGAAAAAGCACAGCAAGTCAGGTAGCATCCGAGGAGCAGGAAAATCGACGTTTCGGCCGGAGTTTTATTCCTGATGAAAGGCTCCTGCCCGAAATGTCGATTTTCCCGATCCTGGGATGCTGCCTGACCTGCTGTGCTTTTCCAGCAACACATTCTCAACGCTATAAGTTATTGTCGCGGTGGTTTCCCCTCCAATCATTGTGTAGAATTAGCATTACGGACTTGCTGGTTGTCTAACCCCCTCAGATCGAGCAATCTGATTACCTAACGTTCACACATGGCTCAAATGAGACCCACTCAATTAGGTAATAGCTCCATCATAACATTTCAAAAGTACATTATGGCAATTACGTCCACGTACCTACAGTCTTTAGCCAGTGTCAAACAGGTAAAATACAGAATCTCTGATAAAAACACAAAAGCTAACATCATTGTGTTGAATAATATCCAACGCGAACAAATTGAATTTATATCTGCAACGGCCAACTCCGCTTTTTCCCGCATTCCTCTCCGAGCCCTGCCTTGAACTACAACTCCGATTGGTCGCTTTCAAAGCAACGGTCCCGCTCGAGAGCCAGCACGTGAGGCCACTTCTTCACTGCTTCGTCCAACCGCCTTTGCAGGCGCTGAGCCACTCCTGAAAGGGAGTTGGCTATGCAGCAAAACAAGGGAATATTAATCAAAGTGTGTTACAAATTGGTATAGACAGTTTGACACAAAGGAAATGGAAGTCAGGGATAATGACGTGAGCATGTAATACTGGGTTGGGGTGAACTTTCCTATTTTCCAGATAGGCCAATGGGCTGAGAAATAGAGTCAGCTTGAGACAGGAGACTATTGTAATAGATGTTGTAAAATTGTAAAATTCTGTAGTATTTTAAAAAAAGAACTAGAATGACCGTGGGGCCGGGTGTTAGTTACATTTGCCTCAGCATGTGAAGCTGTTAAGTCATTCAAAAACACCATCTACTTAACCACTCCCCTCCCATATTATGTCCCTATTCTTTATTTATTTCCCAAAATTCGATCAATTACTGTTTTAACTATGCTCACTGGGTCTCCATATTCCTTTGCAATAGAGAATTACAGATTTATAATTCAGACCAATTATTTCTGCTCAACTCAATCCAATCTCAGCTGAGACTGGCCCTTCTAGACTCATTCCTGAAGAAGGGCTCGTGCCCAAAACGTTGACTCGCCTGGTCCTTGGATGCTACCTGACCTGCTGCGCTTTTCCAGCAACACATTTTCAGCTCTGATCTCCAGCATCTGCAGTCGTCACTTTCTCCTTCTAGACTCATTGGTCAGGGAAAATATTCAGCATCTAACTTTGTCAATCTCTGAAGAATTTTTGTTTCACTGAAATCACCTCATTCTTCTCAACACAAGGGAATATAAATTTAGTATGTCAATCTGTCCTCATCAAACAATCCTTTCATCCCAGGAATCAGACTCTTGAACCTTTCTTTGTTGCATTCACTCAAGAATGAGTTATATCCATTGTCGGGTAAGGAGTCCAGGGGGTTCACAGCTGAATATCCCAGGATTTAGATGTTTCAGGTGTGAGAGAAAGGGATGTAAAAGTGGTGAGGGAGTTGTATTACTGGTGAAGGAGTATCACAGCTGTACTGAGGTAGGATATACCAGAGAACTCATGCAGCAATATGGGTAGAATTCAGGAATCGGAAAGGAAATCACAATGCTGAGGGTATACTATAGGCCTTCTAACAGCCAGCAGAAGATAGAGGAGAGAATTTGTGGACGGATTTTGGAAAGATTTAAGAACAGCAGGGTTGTTGTGGTGGATAGTTTTAACTTCCCCTATATTGATTGGGACTCACTTCGTGCTAGGGGCTTGGATGGGACAGGATTTGTAAAGATCATTCAGGAGGGTTTCTTGGCACAGTATGTAAACAGTCCAACCAAGGAAAGGGTTATACTGGACATGGTTTTGGGAAATGAGTATGGCCAGGTGAGTGAAGTTTCAGTGGGGGAGCATTTTGGGAGTAGTGATTATAATACCATGAGTTTTAAGATACTCATGGATAGGGATAACAGCAGTCCTTGGGTGAAGGTGTTAAATTGGGGGAAGGCAAACTACAACAATATTCGACAGGAACTGCAGAATAGTTGAAAGTGGATAGTCCAGATGCTGGAAATTAGAGTCAAGATTAAGAGTGGTGCTGGAAAAGCACAGCAGGTCAGGCAGCATCCGAGGAGCAGGAAAATTGATTGGAGGTGGCTGTTTGAGGGTAAATCTACATCAGACATGTGAGAGTCTTTCAAATGGCAGTTGATAAGAGTTCAGGAGTGGCACATTCTTGTGAGAATAATGGATAGGTATGGAAAGTTGCATGAACCTTGGATGACAAGGATGTTACTTCTTGGGCAAAAAGAAATAGGAGCACTTGCAGTATCTAAGGAAAGTAGGAAAAATCTTAAACAATGAATTAGAAGGGTTAAAAGGAGTCATGAAAAGTCTTTAGCAAACAGGATTAAGGAGAATCCCGAGGCATTTTATGCATATTAAGAAAGCAAGAGGGTAGCCAGAGAAAGCGTTGGCTCACTCAAAGACAAAGGAAGACATCTATGTGTAGAGCCAGAAGAGGTAGGTGGGGTCTTAAACAAATACTTTGTGCATTCACCAAATAGAAGGAATTGTGGGAGGATGATCTCAGGGAAGGGAGAGTCAAATTTCAAACCAGGTTGCTGTTAAAAAGGAAGAGGTGTTGTGCGTCCTAAGAAGTATTAAGGTAGGTAAGTCCCCTGATCCTGATGGAATCTATCCCAGAATATTGAGAGAGGCAAGAGAACAAATTTCTGGAGCATTGGCAGACATCTTTGCATTCTCTACAGCCACAGGTGAGGACTGGAGAATAGCCAACTTTGTCCCATTTTTAAAGAAGGATAGCAGGGATAATCCAGGAAATTTCAGGCCTGTGAGCCTCATGTCAGTGATAGGGAAATAATTGGAAAAGATTCTTAGGGACAAGATCTGTACGAGTTTAGAAGCAAATGGACTCATTAGCATTGACAGCATGATTTTGTGCAGGAAAGATCATACCTCACTAGCTTGATTAAGTTTTTTGAGAAGACAATGAAGATGATTGATGATGGAAAAGAGGTTGTCTTCATGGACGTTAGTAAAGCCTTTGATAAGGTCTTTCATGGCAGACTGGTATAAAAGGTGAAGTCATAGGGTATCAGAGGTGAGAGATGGCAAAATGGATATAGAACTGGCTTAGTCAAAGGAGACAAAGGGTAGTGGTAGAAGGAAGCTTTTCAGAACTGAGATTTGTGACTAGTGGTGTTCATAAACCTTGCTTGGGTTCCACATTTAAAAGATCGTAGACTCCCTACAGTTTGGGGCAGGCCATTCAGCCCATCTAGTCCACACCAACACCCCAAAGAGCATCCAACCAGAACCATGTCCTACCCTATCCCTGTAACTCTGCATTTTCCATGGCTAATTCACATATCCCTGGAGACTACAGGCAATTTAGCATGGCCAATCCACCTAACCTGCACATCTTTGGACTGTGGGAGGAAACTACAGCACCCAGAGGAAACCCACAAAGACTGCTAACCACTGAGCCACTGTGCCATCCCTGTGTTCCACAGGGATGAGTGCTAGGACCTCTGCTGTGCGTGATCTCCATAAATGATTTGGAGGAAAATGTAGTTTGTCTAATTAGTAAGTCTGTGGACAATACAAAGATTGCTGGAGTTTCAGATGATGAGGAGGATTATCAGAGGATACAAAACGATATAGATCAGTTAGAGGCATGGTCAGAAAAATGGCAGAATGGAGTTTAATCTGGGCAAATATGAGGTGATGTATTTTGGAAGGTAAATTACAAGTGAAAATTATGCAGTGAATGGCAGAAAGTTTAGGAGTATTGGTATGCAGAGGGATCAGTTTGTGCAGGTCCACAGATTACAAAGCAGGTAGATAACAGTAAAAAAGGCCTATGGCATGCTTGCCTTCATTGGTAGGGGCATTGAGAATAAGGATAGATAAGGTATGCTGTAGCTTAAGTTTTTTAGGGCACACATGGAATATTGCATAAGGTTCTGGTCACAACACTACTGGAAAAGATGTGGATGTTTTGGAGACGGTTCAAAAAAGGTTTACCAAAACATTCCCTGGTATGGGGGATTTTAGCTATGAAAAATAGTTCAATAGAATGGGTGTATTTTCACTGGAACGCAGGAGGTTGAGTGGTGACCTTAAAGCAGTTTATAAGATTGTGAATGGTGTAGATAAAGTGGAAAGTATGATGCTTATGCCCAGGCTGGAAGGGGTCAACTACTAGGGGACACAGATTCAAGGTGTGGGGGGAGAAGTTTAAAAGAGGTGCACCACAAAGAGTGGTGAGTGCCTGGTACGCTCTGCCAGAGGAGGTGGTAAAAGCAAACACAAAAGCAGCATTCAAGAAACACTTTGACGAATACATGAATGGGAAGGGAATAAAGCGATACAGTTCCTGCATGTGAAGACAGTTTTAATATGGAAGAGCAAAATGTGTCAGCAGAGTCTTGGAAGGCTGAAGGTCCTGTTCCTGTGCTGTATTGTTCTTTCTCCTTTGAACCCAAAACCACACTTCATGGTCTTTTGTGGCCATATACAATTGCAGTTAATCTAACACCTCAATCGTTTTTAAATAAAAGAGTTATTTACATAATTCCCTGTCATGTCTGAAGTTAGTTGCAATTATATTTATATTTACTCCAAATGGGCCTTCTTTTAGCTATCCAGACATGTTTGGCCAAATTGATAGCAACAGACCAGGGTAAATGAGAGCTAGCACTGCTGTTAATATCATTGGCTTCAACAGCAATCTATCAACTTCAGTGACAGTCTACCAGAACGGAATTTTCACCTAGAGAGTTTAAGTTCAGCAGTGGGCCTGGAAGCGGGATTCACTTATCTCAGTGGATGCCAACATTTCTCGAGTGATTTTCTGTTTTGTATGGATCATCACGTATTTTTGCACAAAAGCAATGGCATACCGGGGAGATATTTAGCTTGATGAGTACATCTACCAGAATAGACTTTAGATACAACCCAATGAACACATCTGGTTGTGGATTAGCATCCATCTGAAGATGAAACATTCTCTTGATCTTCCTAAACCCTGCACAACCCAATCACATTTCTTCATTCCTCGTACAGATTGTCATTCCAGTCTCTGACATTTAGAGAACTGCGGCTCAGCTCCATGCAGATGATGAGACTCTGTACTTGACCATAAAACACATATTGAAAATACTGTGGCAGGGGAAATCAGAAGGCTGCCAGAGACTATCAGCTAACTAGAGTGTTGGGTAGAAATATCATCCAAGTTCTGTCTACTATTATGGCACGCAAATTTGGCTGCTTCCATTGAAAAGATGATGGCCATCTTTTAAGACCCATTTCAAGCACATCATACACAGTGGCTGCTGGATATGTGTTCAGTTTTGCACAATCCATTGCTACATTACATTCCTATTCCTCCCTATGGATGAAGTACCTGATTGCCGACATTATTTGGTACTCTTGCTTGTGGCTGAGCAGTTATTTGGTTTTGATTTGACTTCTGAGTGTCTCTGGCCATGCACATTTCTTCCTTGATGCGTTGTGGAGCGTCTATAATTTTATGCTCACAAGATGTGTTCCCAACTTTTCTAAGACTGGCTTTTCCACTGAGGTGCTGGTGTCTGAAATAGTGGCGTGTACAGGAGGCAGCCTTGCTGAAACCTCCTCTGAGGACTCAACACTGTCATCCTCAGAGGCCAAGTAGGTGGCTTCTAGCAGAACCAGGCATTTTATGGACATCAAATTGGTACCACTAGCCAGACTGGTGTTGTTTTCCTTAGAGTTGAGGAGATTGAGAGGGGACATGATTGAGATGTGTAAAATTATGAGGGCCATAGATGGGATAGATTGAAAGAAACTTTTCCACCTTGATAGAAGGATCAATGATCAGGGGACAGATTTAACGTAAGGGACAGAAGTTGTAGAGGAATTGTGTGGAAAAGCTTTTTACTTAGTGAGTGGTGGGAATCTTGAAGAATCTTGCAGAAAGCCTCATAATATTGAAGAATCGTTTGGATGTGCATTTGTGATGCCAAGGCTATAGGCTAAGTGCTGGAAAATGGGATTAGAATAGTTAGATAGTTGCTATTAACCAGCACAAACTCTGTAAGCCAAAGGGCCTTTTTTTGTGTGCTATTGATCTCTATGATTCTATGACTCAGGTCCCTCTGATTCACTATGCCAAACCAACAGTCCAAATTACCCAGGATAGGACAGATGCATACTGCCTTGACCACCTTTCCATTATTGGATGATAGTGCTCCACCCTTCACTGAACAGTGTGCTTCTTTTACCCAGGACGTTGCCCAACCTACCCAGCCATTGCTCCCCTTTTCTCCACTAACTCTCTCACCATCTGTTTTTTTTTCGCTGTATCCCTGCCCTTTGGAACCAGTCAGCCTCCTCCCATTATAGAGTCATAGAGATGTACAGCATGGAAACAGACCCCTTCGGTCCAACTCATCCATGCTGATCAGATATCCCAACCCAATCTAGTTCCACCTGCCAGCACCCAGACCATATCCTTCCAAACCCTTCCTATTCATATACCCATTCAGATGCCTTTTAAATGTTGCAATTGTACTAGCCTCCCTACTTCCTCTGGCAGCTCATTCTATACATGTACCACCCTCTGTGTGAAAAAGGTGCCCCTTAGGTTTTTTTTTATATCTTTCCCCTCTCACCCTAAACCTATGCCCTCTAGTTCTGAACTCCCCTACTCCAAGGAAGAGACTTTGTCTATTTATCCTATCCATGCCCCTCATGATTTTATAAACCTCTATAAGGTCACCCCTCAGCCTCCGATGGTCCAAGGAAAACAGCCCCAGCCTATTCAACCTCCCTCCATAGCTCAAATCCTCCTGGTAACATCCTTGTAAATCTTTTCTGAATCCTTTCAAGTTTCACAACAGACCAGAATTGTTTGCAAAAGTGGCCTAACAATATCCTGTATAGCCGCAACATGACCTCCCAACTCCTGTACTCAATACTTTGACCAATAAAGGAAAGCATGCAAAACTCCTTCTTCACTATTCTATCTACGTATGACTCCACTTTCAAGGAGCTATGAACCTACACTCCAAGGTCTCTTTGTTCAGCAACATTGCCTAGGACCTTACCATTATGTGTATAAGTCCTGCTAAGATTTGCTTCCCAAAATGCAGCACCTCGCGTTTATCTAAATTAAATTCCATCCGCCACTTCTCAGCCCATTGGCCCATCTGATCAAGATCTTATTGTAATTTGAGGTAACTGTCTTCACTATCCACTACACCTCCAATTCTGGTATTATCCACAAACTTCCTAACTGTACTTCTTATGCTCACATCATTTATATAAATGATGAAAAATAGTGGACCCAGCACCGATCCTTGTGGCACTCCACCAGTTACAGGCCTCCAATCTGAAAAACAACTCTTCACCACTACCCTCTGTCTTCTACTATTGAGCCAGTTCTATATCCAAATGGCTAGTTGTCCCTGTATTCTATGAGATCTAACCTTGCTAACCAGTCTCCCATGGGGAACCTTGTCAAACGCCTTACTGAAGTCCATATAGATCACATCAATCCTCTTTGTTACTTCTTCAGAAAACTAAATCAAGTTTGTGAGACACGATTTCCCACAACAAGCCGTATTGACTATCCCTAATTAGTCCGTGCCTTTCCAAATACACGTACATTCTGTCCCTCAGGACTCTCTCCAACAACTTGCTCACCTCCGACATCAGGCTCACTGGTCTATAGTTCCCTGGTGTGTCCTTACTACCTTTCTCAAACAGTGGCACCACATTAGCCAACCTCCAGCTTCCGGCACCTCACCTGTAACTATCGGTGATAGAAATATCTCAGCAAGGGGCCCAGCATTCACTTCCTCAACTTCTCACAGAGTTCTAGGGTACACCTGATCAGGTCCTGGAGATTTATTCACTTTTATGCGTTTCAAGACATCCAGCATTTCCTCCTCTGTAATATTGGCATTTTTCAAAATGTTACCATCTATTTCCCTACATTCTATATCTTTCACGTCCTTTTCCACAGAAAACACTGATGCAAAATACTCGTTTAGTATCTCCCCAATTTTCTATGGCTCCACACAAAGGCCGCCTTGCTGGTCTTTGACGGGCTTTATTCTCCTGAGTTACCCTTTTGTCCTTATTGTACGTGTGTAAAACCCCTTTGGATTCTCCTTAACCCTATTTGCCAAAGCTATCTCATGTTCCCTTTCTGCCTTCCTGATTTCCTCATAACTATACTCCTACTGCCCTATTAAGTGAAGTAAGTTTCTCTCTCATACCATTTTACTCCACTGCACTCAATAGAACCAAGTGCACTCCCCTGTGTTACCTTTTGCTCCATTTCTAGGACCTGCACTCAACTCAGTCAGTCCATGTCATTGTAGAGATATATCAGTAAAAACCTGCTCTGAAGTGCCAGAAGGAGTTTCCACCAGCTAACATTTTATTTATTTACATTTGGGCACTTGAAAGCCTGTTTTTACCGAAAAGGTAGAATTTAATTGAGTCAAGGTACTTCGTTCCAGTGAGTACAGTTTATAATGAGATGCAAATACATTCCTTGAACCTTCAGTTGGGAAGGCACGCCAACATTTTAAGATCAGATTTTAGTCATCAACCAGGACCTCTATAACTACATGGTGATTAATTAACTCTCTTATTGCACAATAATAAATCTAAAATACCTTGATTCCAAGTTGGTTCCTCAACATACTGATCTAGAAAAATATTTTAAATTCTTTCTATAAACTTGTCTTCCACAATATGACTAAACATTTGAATTGCCTGGAATACATATAATTTAAACTTGCCCCACAGTACTGTATTACTCTTATTGCATGCACCTTTAATTTTATGATTCATATTCTAACACAGTTTTTTTTAGAGGGGCTAGTCTACTAATTGTTTTCTGGTCCCATTGTTTTTTAGCTCAAACAAAACTGATTCTACCTCTTAGTTTCATGAAAAAAAAATCATTTTCTCTGTCAAAAGATAAATCTTTCATTGCCAGGGCAATACCTCTTTCTTTTTCATTTTGCTCATTTTTTCTAAAAGTCATCTATCCTGGAATATTTAATTCCTAAGCTTTGTCACTGTACAACCATATCACTGCAATGGCTATTAGATTAAACTGTTTTATTTATTTTTGTATTGATTAGTTTGCTTATTTTGTTGCAAGTGTTTCACAGATTCATATGTATTGCTTTTAACTTCAACTATTTATTCTTGATGTCACCAGAATCATGATGCCACTAATGTCCCAATATCTTTGCTAAGCTCTCTGTTCTTTGCAGATTCACAGTGCTTATTTTTTCACAAATTGACAAAGGACAGTGGCATGGAGCAGTGAATGCTATTTTTCACTCTGGAGGGAGGAGTAAGTGGATAGTTTTACCAACAATTTTACACAGACACCATGGACTGAAAGGCCTACCACTGTTCTGTATCATTCTACAATTCTATGATCTGAATTCAGTACATTCACATAACTGGATTAATCACACATCACCAAATCTGCCTGAACTATAGCAAATACCAATAGGCTGCATATACCCCCAGGTTCATATTGAAATGCAAAGATGAGTCCCAATTTCTTTAGATCACTACCTACCTGAGAACCTCCTGCGTACCCATCCACTTTCATCTTCAACAACAAATACAAAAATCTCATGAATACTTTGTTACAAAGATTATGACCATATACTCAGCTATTTCTTTTGAAGTCCTACCTTCCTTTACCTCTCTTCTTGTCCAACAATCTAAATCTCCCTCTGGTTTCTCATTTGCTATGAATCTACAACTCTCTTTAATTTCTGTCGTAAGCCCTCACATGCCAATTTCATCTTATCTAGGGAACTAAATGTAATATCTGTAAATTTGCAGATGTGACAAACCTGGCTGGAAGAGTGCGCTGTGAGAAGGATGCAAAGATTTTGCAGTGTGATTTGAATTGGCTGAGTGAATGGACAGATGCATGGCAGATGCAGTATAATGTGGATAAATGTCAGGTTATCCACTTTGGTAGCAAAATTAGGAAAGCAGGTTATTATTTGAATGGCTGTAAATTGAAAGAGAGGCATGTTCAATTAGACCTGGATGCTCTTGTGCACCAGTCACTGAAAGTAAGCACACAGGAGCAGCAGACATTAAAGAAGGCAAACTGTATGCTAGCTTTCATCGCAAAAGAATTCAAGTTCAGAAGGATGTCTTGCTGCAATTATACAGGGCATTGATGGGGCCACACTCGGAATATTCAGTGCAATCTGGTCCCCATATATGAGGAAGGACATTCTTACTATAGGGGGAGTGCAGTGAAAGTTTACCAAATTGATTCCTGGGATGATAAGATTTATGCATGAGGAGATATTGAGTTAGTTAGGATTATACTTACTGGAGTTTGGAAGAATGAGATGGAAGCTAATAGAAATTCTAATAGGACTTGGCAGCAAGTGTGTTCTCCCACCATTCAGAGCCTGTGGCAACAGCATCAAAGTCATTCTCCTGGCATTCGGGGCCGGCAGTAGCAGCAGCAAAGCTACTGCAGCAATCGTGGATGGCAATGCTAACAGCAGCAGAGTCTTCCAAGGTGGCATCGCCACTAAGGTGACATCTGCAGCCAAAGTGGGACTCATGGCCCAGCAGTGGCCTGGCCTGGCAGTGGACCCAATGACTCTTGGTTACAAGGCAAATATAGGTACAGCAGCATCAGTGCCTAAAGTGGAACAACACCTACATTGGTGGCGAGGCAGTGGAGGTCACCCTGGAGGCTAGTTGCCAGCGTGGATTGGTCCAGAAAGACTGATATTCTGAAATTTTTACTTCTTTATTTTTCTAATGTATTCCTATGACCGGTAACGCTGGACTATTTACTTTTTTACTTTACTAATTATTTTTGTTTCCTAAGAATTGTACCTGTACCTGGGTACCTTTGTAACTAAGATGGCACTGTAATGCGTCGACTAAACTCTTCACTGTACTCATTTGAGTACATGAGATAATAAAGCCAATTCAATTCAATTCAAGACAGGTTAGGTGCAACAAGGATGTTCCTGATGTCAAAAGAGTCTGGATACAGGGGGTATAGTTTAAAGATAAAGGGTAAACATTTTCAGGACTGAAATGAAGAGAAATTTCTCCTTCCAGAGATTGGTGATTGTGTGGAATTCACAACCACAGCAAGTGATTGAGGCAAAAACATTATGTGTTTTCAAAAATAAGGTAGATATAGTTCTTGTAGCTAAAGGGATCAAGGGATATGGGAGTGGGTTGGATTAAGGTATTGAGCTTGATGATGAGTCATGATAATATTGAATGGTGGAGCAGGCTCAAGGGATTGAATGACTGACTCCTGCTCCTATCTTCCATGTTTCAATGAGATGAACATTATACTATTTTGACCGTACTTGTATTAAATTGTTGGTGTCCTAAATTCACTTCCATGCTAACTAACATTATGAACAGTTTCCTCACTTCAACTACTGTCTTGTTGTGTTCTGAAATTAACAGCATCAAACTATTTCCTCAAAACCTCACCTCCTTGCAAAATATTGTAGTCTCCCATCTCAATATTTCCTGAAACTTCCTATTCAAATGTCACAATTCAGATTTTGGCCCCTGTCACAGCACTAGAACCTCCATAATTAAAGTCAGAAATAACGTCATGCCTGGCTGTTACTTGCTGAATTGTGACTCTACATTCTTCTTACCCTCAACACCCTTTGACATAGCCATTATTATCATTCATCTCCATTGCCTCTCCTCTGATGTCTCGTTCACATAGTTCTCACAATTTATTGAATCATAACCAGAGCATCTTCAGCAATGGCTTCTCTTCTCACCCCCAGATAATTGTCTCTCATGTTCCCTAAAGGAGTTTTATTTTGTTCCTTTCATTTCTTCATTTATATGCTTTTGACATGGGATCAAGTACTGAAAACACACAGCTCCACTTCTTGACCTTCTGTCTTGATGTGTTAGTACTTCTGTACTGTCAGGCTGCTTCTTTAGCATTAAATGTTTCACAAATTATTCTAGTTAAATTTTGAATGACCAAATTGATCAATACAGCATCTGTCACAAACTCTACTGGTTTACCATTGATTCCAACAGCTATCCCACAGCATTGTCACAAATTGAATGAGACTGTTCACAATGGGAGCAACATACTTGACACTTAGTTGTGTTCATAGTATCATATATCGCCCATAGCAAACATCCTGCATCACTTCACTTCACCTATGATGAAGAGTCATCTCGACTCGAAACGTTAGCTTGCTCCTTCTCCATGGATGCAGTCTGACCTGATATCTAGCATTTGTTGTTTTCAGTAAAGCTTCCAGTATTTGCATTAATTTCTTCCTGCATCCCGGATCAGCACGTTTACACCCAAGAGTCATAGAGTCCTACAGCACGGAAACAGACCCTTTGGCCCAAGTTGGTCCATGCCGACCAAAATGTCCAATAACGCTAACCCCATTTCCCTGCACTTGGCAATATCCTTCTAAGTCAAAAAATATGGTGCTGGAAATGCACAGCCAGTATCCGAGGAGCAGGAGAGTCAATGTGGGACAGTGGCTGAGGGGTGAGCAATGTTGCCTCATAGCACCATGGACCCAGGTTCGATTCCAAACTCCGGCGACTGACTGTTTGTACATTCTCCCCCTGTCTGCATGGGTTTCCTCCCTTAGTCCAGAGGTTAGGTGAATTAGCCATGCTAAATTGCCCACAATGACCAGGGATTTGTATATTGGGTCCATGAGGCAGGGGTAAATATAGGGAATGGGTGTGGATGGGATACTCTGAGAGTGGTGTGAACTTGTTGGGCCAAATGGCCTGTTTCCACACTGCAGGGATTCAGCTTGAAGCCAGCTTTCATTTGTGGGTGGCACGGTGGCATAGTGGTTAGCACTGTTGCCTCACATCCCGCCTCAGGCAACTCTCTGTGTGGAGTTTGCACATTCTCCCTGTGTCTGTGTGGGTTTCCTCCGGGTGCTCCGGTTTCCTCGCACAATCCAAAAATGTGCAGGTTAGGTGAACTGGCCATGCTAAATTGTCTGTAGTGTTAGGTGAAAGAGTAAATGTAGGGAAATGGGTCTGGGTGGGTTGCGCTTCAGCGGGTCAGTGTGGACTCGTTGGGCTGAAGAGCCTGTTTCCACACTGTAAATAATTTAAAACAAATATTTCGAGTATAAGCTCTTCATCAGGAATGTGGGGGTCTCAAGGGAGCTGAGAGATAAATGGGAGGGGAGTGGGGATGAAGGAAGGTAGCTGGGAATGTGATAGGAAGATGAAGGTGTGGGGTGTTGTGATAGGTCAGAGCAGATGGTGGGAAGGAAGATGGACAAGTAGGACAAGTCAAGAGGGTGGTGCCAAGTTGAAGGGTTGGATCTGGGAGACGGTGGGGGAAGGGTGATGAGGAAACTGGTGAAATTGACATTGATCCAGTGTGGTTAGAGAGTTCCAAGGTGGAAGAGGAGGCGTTCTTCTTCCAGGTGTTGGGTGGCTAGAATTTGGCGGTGGAGGAGGCCCAGGACTTGCATGTCATTGGTGAAACAAGAGGGGGAGTTGAAGTGGTCGGCCACAGGGCGGTCAGGTTGTTTGATGTGTGTATCCCAGAGATGTTCTCTGGAATGTTCTACATGTTGGTGTCCTGTCTCACCAATGTAGAAGAGACCACATAGAGAACAGTGAACAAGTAGATGGCATGTGTCGAGGTGCGGGAAAATCTATGTCCGATGTGGAAGGATCCTTTGGGGTCTTGGATGGAGGTGAGGGAGGAATGTGTGGGTGCAGGTTTTACAGTCTGTGGGGATGGTAAAAATACGCAAGGCTAGGAGTGAGGACCTGGACCTAGGAGGAGTGGTGCTGGCATATCCTTTTAAACCTTTCCTACCCATGTATTTGTCCAAATGCCTTTTAAATGTTGCTAATGTATCTGCCTCACCCATGCCTGTCAGGAACTTACACATTTTTATAAGGTCCTCCCTCAGTCTCCTACACTCTAAAAAGAATGTCCTAGCCTGTTCAACCACACTGCCCTGTCTATCTGTGACTTTACTTTCAGAGAACTGTGCACCTGAACTCCAAAGTCTTTCTGTTCCACCACACTCCTTCAAGTCCTACCATTCACCATGAAAGTTCTACCTTGATTTGACTTTCCAAAATGCAAGACCACTTATCTATATTAAACTCCATTTGCTATTTCTCAGCCCACTTCCCCAGCTAATCAAGTTCCTGCTGCAACTCCTGATAACCTTCCTCATTGTCCACAATGCCTCCTATTTTAGTGTCATCTGTAAACTTACTAATCATGCCTTGTACATTCTCATCCAAATCATTGATATAGATAACAAACAGCAGTGGGCCCAGCACTGACTCTTGAGGCACTCCACTAGTCACAGGCCTCCAGTTGACAAGCATGCTTCCACTGTTACTCTCTGCTTCCTAACATTAAGTCAGTTGTGTATCCAATTTGCCAGTTCCCCATGGATTCCACGTGATGTAACCTTCCAGAGCAGCCTACCATGTGGAACCTTATCAAAGGCCTTACTGAAATCCATATAGACTATGTCTACCGCCCTGCCCTCGTCAACCTTACTGGTCACTTCATTGAAGAACTAACAAATTTGTAAGGCATGATCTCTCATGCACAAAGCCATGCTGACTATTCCTAATTAATTCCTGTCTTTCTAAATGCATGTATATCTTATCTCTCAGAATCTTCTCAAGTAACTTACCTACCATAGATGTTAGCCTTACTGGTCTGTAGTTTCCAGGTTTTACTTTGCAACTCTTCTTGAATAAGGGCACAACATTTACTATTGTCCAGTCTTGCGGACCTCACCCATGGCTAATGATGATGCAAAAATATTAGCCAGGGTGCCTGCAATTTATTCCTTAGCCTCTTCCACCTTCATACATTCTAATACATCCAACACCTCCTCTACTGTGATAGGGACTGTCCCCAAGATATGACCACTAACTTCCCCAAGTTCCCAAGTCTTCATGTCTTTCTCCATGAGGAGAAATATGCATTGAGGACCTCACCCATCTCCTGCAGTTCTCTACATCCATGTCTACTTTGGTCCTTGAGGAGTCCTATTTTCTCAGTAGTTATTCTTCCTTTAATATATTTAAAGAACTACTTTGGATTCACTCTAATCTTCTCAGCCAAGGCTATCTTGTGCCCCTTTTCACCCTCCTGATTTCCATTTCAGAAAACTCCCTATCTACATCCAGGGATTCCCTTGATCCCAGCTACCTGTATCTGAGCCATTCCTCCTTTTTTCTGGTCAAAGTCTCAATATCCCTTGTCATCCAGGGTTCCTTATTCCTGTCAACCATGCCTTTCATCATCACAGGAACATATTGACCTTGAACTCTAGCTACCTCATGTTTGAAGTCCTTTCACTTGATGGAGGTTCCTTTGCTTGCAAACAAAGTACTCCAATCAATCCCTGCAAGCTCCTGTCTAATTCCATCAAAATTCACCTTACCCCAGTTTAGAACTTTAACTTGTGGACCAATTTTGTCCATCTCCATAACTATTTTAAAATTGATAGAACTATGGTCAATAGTCCCAAAATGCTCCCCAACTGTCACCTCCATCACCAATCTTGCCCTATTTCCCAAGAGTAGGTTAACTTTTGCCCCTTCCAATTCGAACACTCTACATACTGATGAGGAAACTTTCCTGAATGCACTTAACAAATTCCACCCCTTTAACACTCTGGCAGTCCCAGTCTATGTAAGGAAAATTAAAATCCCCTACTATGACAACCCTATTGTTCCTGCAAGTCTTCCCAATCTCCCTGCATATTTGTTCCTCTAATTCCCTTTGACTATTTGGGGGGCTATAGTACAACCCCAGTAACGTCACCATCCCTTCTTATTTATTAACTCCACTCACAAAGCCTCACAGGATGATTGTTCAGCTATTTCATCTCTGATTACTGCTGTGATAGTCACCTTAACCAAAAATGCAACTCCCCCTCCCTTCTTTCCACTACCTCTGTCCCACCTAAAGCATTTGTACCCTGATACATTAGGCTGCCAGCCCTGTCCCACCCTTAGCGATGTTTCTGTAATGGCTATAATGTCCCAATCCCACATATCTATCCACACCTGAGCTCATCTGCCTTACTTGTCAGCCGTCTTGTATTAAAACGGATACAGTTTTAATCCAACAGGCATTCCTTGCTCCATGTCGTGTTCCAGCCTGACCTGTTCTTCACCTTACTATTTCTGATTATTGTATCTCCTTCCACTTGCTTTCCTGCTGTTGAGGATCCCAACCCCCGCCAATTTAGTTTAAATCCTCTCTTGTAACACAAGCAAACCTGGCTGCCAAGATATGGGACTCCCCGAGTTCAAATGCAACCTGCCCCAGAAAAAATCCCAATGATCTAAAAATCTGAATCTTTGCCCCCTGCACCAATTGTCTAACCACACATTCATCTGTCATATCCTCCTGTTCTTACCCTCACTAGCACGTGGCACTGGAAGTAATCCAGAGATTACCAAGAATTGTGCCCAGGAAATGCTTGAGGTCTTCGTGACAAGATAACGGTGAAGGAACTGGAATATGTACTGAGCAAATGTAGAGTCATTGTAATTAGTTAAAATTTATTTTATTTCTATGATTTGGGTTTTATTACTTATGCTGTTCAAAAAGACCAGTAACTTTGGCTTTGTTTAGTGATGCTGGAATGACTTTTTTTTGTTACCATGTAAAAATGTAGAATAGTATAGTTCAGATGGATACATGTTCACCTGACAAAGAAGCATGGCTCCAAAAGTTTGTAATTCAAATAAACCTGTTGAACTATCACCTGGTGTCATGCAACTTCTTACTTTTGCCCGAAACGTTGATTTTCCTGTTCCTCGGATGCTGCCTGACCTGCTGCGCTTTTCCAGCACCACTCTAATCTAGGCTCTGGTTTCCAGCATCTACAGTCCTTGTTTTTACCAACTTCTTACTTTGCCTACCCCAGTCCAACAACAGCACCTCCACATCAGAAAAAAAATCCTCATTGCAGTCCGAAGTAGTTTCCTTTTTATAGTGTTTTGCTTGTGCCCCTTTAAAAGTGGGCACTTTTATTAAAAGTAATTGGTTTGATGCTACTGGGGTGTGCGGTGGGAGGTGTGGTCATGGTCAAGGGGGCAGTAGGAGGAGGTGTCCGCGAGCTGGCGTTTAGCCTCAGCGGTGTAAAGGTCGGTGCGCCAGTAGGAGGAGGTGTCCGCGATTCCTAAAGAAGGGCTCATGCCCGAAACGTCGACACTCCTCCTTGGATGCTGCCTGACCTGCTGCGCTTTTCCAGCAACACATTTTCAGCCTTGATGCAACTGGGGCAGCCAGTGTCCCAATTGTCCCAAAGAGCCTGAATAGTGCCCCAGTTCATCCAGAGAAAATCATTCATCACTGATCAACTTTCCTTGTGTCACGAGTACAATTGTCTTAGGCAGGTTCAAGCTGACTTTCAGAAAAGAATGGAAGTTTTTATAAGGGTTGGGGAGAAAGGCGTGCAGTCAGATCTGACCATGAAGAATCAAAGAGAGTGCCCCAGGGCCGTGACCATTTTAGCCAATCAGAGCGCGGCACAGATTGTCTCCGAAGAGCAGCGGCGAGGTCACCGAGAGGCATTGTGGGAGTTTACAGATCAGTCACCAAGATGTCAGCCTACATGAGGCTGGGCTCCATCTCCCGCTGGTTTAATGGAGGCAGATCAGGCTATCGACTATTCGATACGGTCACGAGCTCTGCTCCAGCCGGGCGGAACGGCGTTGCTTCCTCAACAAAGCGGTTCCATTCGGTTGCCTGTGTGGGATGGCGGGGCTGCGGTCAGCGCAGAACGGTAACGAGGGTGGCAGGAACGGTATGCTGCAATGGCGAGAAATCCAGTCTCCCACCGCAACTTAACCCCCGATTGCAGCAAACCCGCACCTTCCAGGACTTCAGTGAGAAGAGCAGTGGTGGTTCGGTTAACTCGGGGGATGATGGTGTGGAAGATGGGTCTGGGGATGGTGGAGGTGGTGAAGGGGCTGCGGGTATGCCCCCTTCCATGACTGCGCTCTCCCCGATGATCGTGCCGGATGTCTTTCCCAATGTCCCCTTGATCGCCGTCAGTAGGAACCCCGTGTTCCCCAGATTTATTAAAATAATTGAGGTAAGAATCCCGTGGAGTCTTTGTGCACTTGCTGATAGATGGGAAACGTCACGAACGTGAACACTAAATACGAACATTCACATGCGTGGATTTAAAGGGGAAACTTAATTCCAAACTATTTATACCGCCCAAGGTTGTTTTCATTGCAAATTTGAGACTTAAGAGCAACTTTACTTTGATTATTCTAGGCAACAATTTGAATAATGTACATTTAATGACGCCATTTAACCACTTTGTGTCGCAAATGTACCTTAACGCTCGCCTCTAAACTGGCGATCCCAAACGCAGGCTGGGTGACTGCTTTGCGCAATATCTCTCTGACTACTGACCTGTTGCTCTCTTGCTATCAGTTCTATCTTAGGTCTGCTTCTGTACTCCAGCAAGCTGGAGGAACAACGCCTTAGTTTCTGCTTTGGGGCTTTACAGCCTTTAGGCCTCAGCATGGCTTTGAGTAATTTCAGAGCATGAATACTGCCCTCCATTTTTTTTATTTCATCCACCCCAAGGGTTGTTTGCATGCATTTGAGCTAATCAAAGCTAACCTATTTTTGACTGTTCATACCTGCCATTATGACCTATTTTCCTCCATATGCCTCCTTTACTACTTTAAAACACCTTTTATTATTTGCTTTGTTCGCCCTCACCATCAGTTTAACCAGTTCCTCACCTCTCATTTGTTAGCAACAGTAAACCATTATTTTCCAATAGCGTTCAGTTCTGAAGAAGAATAATGTCACACTCTCAAACTTTGTTTCTCTCAGCAGATGCCGCCAGACTTACTTGCATTTCTCCAGCTCTTTTCATTCTTATTTGAGGAATTCTGTTCACTGCATCTTACAGACAAAGCAAATTGTCATTTGAGACACAAAGTAAACATGATCATAGGTATTGTGGTGTTGCATGTTGGAGTGATTGGGAGTTGATCAGAAATGATTTGACTAGTTACAGCTGCAAATATGTAGAGATGCACAACACAGAAACAGACCCTTTGGTCCAACACATCCATGCTGACCAGATATCCTAAATTAATCTCGTCCCACTTGCCAGCACTTGGCCCATTTCTCTCTTAAACTCTTCCCGTTCACATATTCATTCAGATGCCTTTTAAATGTTGTAATTGTACCAGCATCCACTACTTCCTCTGGCAGCTCATTCCATGCAGGCACCACCCTCTGTGTGGAAAAAGTTGTCCTTTCGATCCCTTTTAAGTCTGTCCCTTCTCGTCCTAAACCTATGCCCTCAAGTTCTGAAATCCCCCAACATAAGGAAAAGACATTGTCTGTTCTCCCAATCTGTGCTCCCCTAGATTCCACAAACATCTATAAGGTCACCCCGGAAGGATGTTGTGAAACTTGAAAGGGTTCAGAAACGATTTAAGGATGTTGCTATGGTTGAAGGGTTTGTACTATAAGGAGAGGCTGAATAGACTGGAACTGTTTTCCCATGGGAGTGTCGGAGGTTGAGGGGTGACCTTACAGAAGTTCACAAAACAATGAGGATCACGGACAGGGCAAACAGACGAGGATTTCTCGCTGGAATGGAGGAGTCCAGAACAAAAGGGCTTGCTAACCAGTCTATTATGTGGAACATTGTCAAAAGCCTTACTGAAGTCCATATAGATCATGTCCATCGCTCTGCCCTCATCAAGCCTCTTTGTTACTACTTCAAAAAAACTCAATCAAACTCATGAGACATGATTCCCCATGCTATTGGAATAATACTTCACTATCCTGTTAAAAATAGTCTGTTGTAGTAGTCCGAACTCCAAAGCAGCAGTAAAATGCAGAACTCTTGAATATGAAGAGCCAATCTTCTTGAAGGCCACATACTTTCCAGTCTGGATCGCTGAGTCAAACAGTATTTTTCTTGATCCATTTGCTAGTGCTGTTTGTCAGATAGCTAGAAAAGGGCAGCCAGTCTGGTTGCATAAACAGTGGAAATTTCCTTTTTGCTGATTATTACTCTTTTACTAGAACCTTGAGAATGCAAGTGAGTTATGGTCAACCTTGTAAATAGATAATTTATCTGATCATAAAATCTATCTTGTTCTAAAAAAAATTTCTGTCATCTAAGATCAACAGTCCTGTATTCCTGATTCAAAATTAGCGTACCAACTGAGCATAAAAGTTAATTGTGCTTTCCATTTAATTGTAAGACAATAAACTTGAGAAAAAAAATAACTTGAATAAAATTGGTTTGAATTAATAGTGAATTGCTTAAGTTTACCCTTAGAATACTAAATAAAAACTGAAATAACTGTGGATGCTGTAAATCAGAAACAAAAACAGAATTTGCTGGAAAAACTTAGCAGGCATGGCAGCATTTGTGAGTTAAGATCTCAGGTCCCGTGACCCTTAGAAGCTTTTCCAGTAATTTCATTTTTTGATAGTTTTAGAATACCTTGTATACGTTCAAGATAGTTCTGCAAATAAATACATAACACTTTTTGCAACTGTTATGCAAACTAGATAGATACTGGGTTCAATCTCTGAGTAAACTGCTTTCACTGTTCCACGGTTAAGTGTGATCTTACTAACTGTTCAAGTGTGGCGATGACAGAATTATGATACCTCCTGTGGGAGAATAGCCTTTCAACTTGGGTGATGTGAAGATGATCTACTAAATGGAACTACTTGAAAGTGCTGAGCACTGATGTAGCCATCCCACAATATATATTCTGTGTATACACGCACACAGTATATCCTCCCATGTACAGTGATGAATGATCCTTAAGGCTAAATATGAGAAAAGCATGTTGCTATTCTGCTTTGATGTAAAAATTCACATCTTAACTACTAAAAGTTTAATAAATACCAGTAACTGCACAAATCTGAATGTTTTATCCCTTTGCATAGGTAAAGAATAAAAAGTTAATGGAACTACTTCGAAGAAAAATACGTTTGGCTCAACCATATGCAGGAGTGTTTCTTAAAAAAGATGACAAGTAAGCAATATTTAGGCTTTTAGTGATTTGTCCTAACATCTAACTATCTGCGTAGACATTGTATGGCACATCACAGTTTATAGAATATGTGTTAGTGAAGCAGCATTGCACTGGTTGTGCATAAAGAATAGTTAGAGTATACAAACGCTGAAACTTATAGGGGGAGAAAAAAGAGGAATTAATTTTAAGTTAATAGCTTTCAAAGTACATAGCCCCTTTCTGTGTTTATGATTCCAAGACTCCTAGAAAGGCCTAAGAGATAGAAAATAGATCATTGCAGCAGTATAGGACAATAAATAGTGCACTTGGAAGTTTAGACCACTAAATCCTGAACAGGGATGTCACCAGTTGGTTGGTCTACAAAAAAATACTCTACCTGATCATGGCCATTTAAATCTATCTTGTGCAAAGGCTTCTATGTCTTTAACTAAAATGAACAGACTTTTCCTGTTCTATTATTTCCTATTTAAACTCAGCTTATAGCTCTCCTTGTACAATGGTTATTACAACATTTAATATATAGTAAATGACAAATTTTCAATTAGTGTTTTCTGCTTTTTTGGCTCCCCTGATGGCCCAGTAACCAGTGAGTATCCTCGCAGAGTTTTAAAGAGCCCATGTTTTCTCCTTGTTCTGTGTTGCTGACATCGGTACTGAGTTGCAGTAACTGACTTAGATGAGGCTGAGGAATAAATTTGTAGGCTTTTGTTCCTGACCTTCATAGTTTCTTGATAGAAGGTTCACCATCTGTAGGTTAGGGACATAACTGAAATTGGTTTTGATACCAACCTTGCCTCTCCTTTCCCCTAACTTCCTAAACTCTACAGGAGCCAATAAAAATTTGTTAGCACTTAGTGTCCGGCTCACGTGCAGATTGATTCCTTGTTGACTATCATCTATTAAGAAGCAAGTTTAGTTCTGTGATTTTCTTGAGAGCGATAGGTAAAGGTCTCCTCTATTCACTGGACTAGTTTACTGAAATCACAGCTAAAAGCCACCAAAAAGCTAATTCAAGACAGGAAGGAAGAAAATTGTAAAAGTAAAGGAAAATGTGGCCAGTAATACTGTCCCTACTTCTGGATCTGGAGGCCTGAGTTAAAATCCCACCTGTTCCAGAGGTGTGTAAGAAAATCCAATAGGTTGATTAGAAGAATAGGAAAATATTATGACTTCAGTCTCACTTAATTCAGACTGCACCTCTTAGATGAAATTGACTTACAATCAGTCTTAATTGAAGAAGAGAAATTAACTTTTTTAAATGGGATACAGTGAATGATTTGTTTTGGAACCACTCTGAATTCTCCTGCCTTTTGGTCTGCAAGGATACTATAATGCAAAGAAATGTAATGTTATCTTTTTCTCTGTGAACTCACACAGCAATGAATCTGATGCAGTTGAAAGCTTGGATGAGATTTACCAGATAGGAACATTCGTCCAGATCCATGAGATGCAAGATTTAGGTGACAGATTGCGCATGATTGTAATGGGACACAGAAGGTAAGTTGGACATCAGATTGAGTTACTTGATTTCTAATTAACCAATAAACTGAGTTTGTTTTTTACAGTTTTGTTGCACGAAATGACATACCTTAAATGATCATGAAGTATGAATTGTCAATGTGGAAAAATTATAAATTTTAAAAACTAGTTAATTACAGGTGTGTTAATTTGGACCCAATCAATAACAGTTAGGATTCAACTAACATTCTATCTCCAACCAAGTTTGCTCAGTTGCTTGAGTAGACAGTGAAGTAAGTAGAAGTATTAGTGTAAATTGCATTATGCTCTCCAAATTAGATTACCTACAGTGTGGAAACAGGCCCTTCGGCCCAACAAGTCCACACCAACCCGCCGAAGCGCAACCCACCCATACCCCTACACTTACCCCTTCACCTAACACTATGGGCAATTTAGCATGGCCAATTCACCTGACCCGCACATCTTTGGACTGTGGGAGGAAACCGGAGAACCCGGAGGAAATCCACGCAGACACGGGGAGAATGTGCAAACTCCACACAGTCAGTCGCCTGAGCCGGGAATTGAACTCAGGTCTCTGGCGCTGTGAGGCAACAGTGCTAACCACTGTGCCACCGTGCCGCCCACAATCTAAGAACATAATACAACGAGTCAATGTTTAAAGTCACTTTTAACATTGTTTTCCTCTAACATAATTATGTTATTAGAACTAGAAACCTCTGTGCATTGCTGTTACAGCAGGACCTTACCTGACCAGGTTGGCACAATTTGATAGCAACCCCTCTCTCTCAAACTTGTTGACACTCCAGAGCATGTGATTTGCAGTCTGTCTTCATGCTACAGTGCTGTCTGAGGCCACAGGACCTGCCTGGACACAGTGGTGCTGGATCACAGGCTGCTAACCGATGCTAAGCTCAATAGAAACCCTAGCTGTCAAGTTTTACTGGGCACAAGCTGACATTGCCAAGTTCAGCAGCTCCTCAGTACTTCTCTATTCCTGTCACTTATCTTTCCTCTCCTTCTACATACGCACGTGCAGACAAACATCATTCTCTATCATTCTGTCTGCTCCATCCTCTTCGTATCCCCCACCAATTTTCCCATCCTCTTCTTTGTCCTGCACCTGTCCCATTTTCTTTTCTGCCTTTTACCTCTCTTTCCCCTGTTGAAACCCTTAATTTTAAAACTGTTTCCTAAAACCTTCAATTCATTTTCTTCCCTTGATGCTGTCTTAACAATTTTGCTACCTTGTCTGTTTCATTTGCAAGCTCCTTTTTATTTTGGAACATTTTCCCAGTCCTATAGGAATTTTAAGGAAGAAGATGCTGCACCTACAAAATGTCCTAAAACATTTTAAAGTCCAAAAAGTACTGTTGAATATTGAAGATGGGACTTGAATCCACAGCTATGTGACACAGAGGAGCGTGTTGGCATTGAAACAGGGCTGCAGCTTTTAAATTGTTTCTGTTTTTGGTGATTTTTATCAGTTTAAATAATGGACCCAAGATTATTTTTTATTTTGTTCCCTAGAATCCAGTTAACCAGGCAGTTGGAAGTAAATAGTGATGAAATGGTTCCTGCAGAATTTGAGCAAAATCAAGACAAAGCACAGGGGAAACAAAAACATCAGAGAACTGTTGAAGGAGGTAGCCAATCCTCAACAGCGGATACAAGCATTGAGTCGCTTGTTGCTCCGATAGGTGAACTGTTAATGGTAGAGGTGGAAAATGTAGTCCATGAAGACTTTCAAGTCACAGAAGAAGTTAAAGTAAGTTGTAAAAGGGTGATTTTTGTGTGATCCACTTCTTCCCAAAATTATTTTTGTTACTTTAATTTAGCACAGATTCCTATTTCAGTGCTTTTTATTTTTTTCTTCAATATAGAGCAAAGAAAGATCTTGGTACAAGGAAATTAACACTTTTTTTTCCTGGTGTTTCTGAAGTAGTGATGTCTTGTAAGTGAATTGGTAGTAACAAGCAATCTCCAGAATTTTGGACAAATTATGAACAATGCTATTGGGAGGCTTCTAGTGAAATCGTGTGCTTGGCCATTGTAGGTATCAGAGTCCATTTTTATTGCGTGCTTACTTTCTACCTACAAAGCACTGATCACAGGAACTCTGATTTGACCTGTCTTCCCCCACTAGCCCTGAGACACTGCAGACAGATGTAAATGTATGATTATATCCATGGTTGGGATTTTCTTGGTGTGTGTTTCCATGCTGTGCTCTCTCACATAAGTTATTAAATTGTTATGTGCATTGGTTGTTGTCGGTTTCAAAATATAAAATATAAACTTCCTGAAATGAGGAATAGCTGAATAATGTCTGCCTTTTCTTGACAGGCACTTACAGCAGAAATTGTGAAAACAATACGTGACATCATTGCTCTTAATCCACTTTATAGGTAAGTCATATGACATTTGGTGCTTAAACATTTTTAAATCAATAATTTTCTTCCTTTTGAGGTGCACATATTATAATCTAGATGAAGTACAAGTTTCAGGACTCCTCAGTCACTTCAAGAAATGGAGTTAAGTTGAGAAGCAAAATTAGATTAAAAATTTAGGCTTTAAATCTGGCAGTTTGTAGGGGGGAAATGGAGACTGAGGCGGAGACAGCCCCCAGAGCAGAATGAGGAATAAATAGCGTTAGAGCAGCGACAGGGAATCCCTGAAGCTGGGAGGTGAGAGTGAAGGTCGGTTGGGAGTGGGGTGGGTGGAGAGAGGATGGGAGGGGGTAGGGATTTTGTCCTGGGAGTGACTGGCAGTCTGCTGCTCTCCTTCATATCCTTCAGTCCCAAAGCAGCCCCAGGCACGGATGGCCAAGTTGTGTTTGACTTTGGGGGAAACACAAGCTGAAATATATTGTCTAGCGCCTCCTCACCTCTCCCTTACAATCCACCTGGATCCTCTCAATCCTCACTTTGGGAGTCACTGCACAGAACTGAACAGCCTCATCCCTGGTCCCATTCTGGGAAATGTCCCCTTGCACCATCCCTTCGGACATGACACCCTTCCGAAAAGGCAGGCCCAGAATTGGCTGCAGCTTGGTCGGGAGACCAGTGGGAATCCTGTTGGTGTCGTTTCCACCATTTCTGCTGGCTCACTGCTGGTTCAGTCCAGGAAATTCATCCCCAGAGAGATTCAACCCCAAGGGTTTCCATCAAACCAGACACACAACAGCAATTCTCCCTCCGATTGTATCTCCCTATTCTGGAGAGGGGGCAGGGGGAGTGCCTGAGGGGACATGAGCTCTCCATGAGACCCATTCTCCTTCACTTCAATGGGCACCGCATTCTCACCTCACCATCCAATTGTATTCACAGGCTGAAAGAGGATCTAGTGTCATGAGCAAGGACTTGTCAAAGTATCTGATGATACAAAGCTGGGTGGCAGGGTGAAATGTGAGGAGGATGTTAGGAGAATACAGGGTGACCTGGATAAGCTAGGTGAGTGGACAGATACATGGCAAACACAGTTTAATGTGGATAAATGTGTGGTTATCCACTTTGGTAGCAAGAACAGGAAGGCAGATTACTACCTAAAATGGAGTCCAGTTAGGTAAAGGGGCAGTACAATGAGATCTAGGTGTTCTTGTACATCCAGTCAATGAAAGCAAGCATGCAGGTACAGTAGGCAGTGAAGAAAGCTAATAGCATGCTGGCCTTCATAACAAGAGGAATTGAGTATAGAAGCAAAGAGTTCCTTATGCAGCTGTACTGGGCCCTGGTAAGACCGCACCTGGAACATGATGCGCAGTTTGGGTCTCCAAATTTGACGAAAGGCATTCTGGCTATTTAGGGAGTGCAGCGTAGGATCACGTGGCCAATTCCCGGAATGGCGGAACTATCTTATGCTGAAAGATTGGAGTGACTGGGCTTGCATACGCTTGAGTTTAGAAGACTGAGGGGATCTGATTGAGACGTTTAAGATTATTAAAGGAGTGGACACTCTGGAGGCAGGAAGCATGTTTTCGCTGATGGGTGAGTCCCGAACCAGAGGACACAGTTTAAAATAAGGGGTAGGCCACTTAGAACAGAGTTGAGGAGCAACTCCTTCACCCAGAGAGTGGTGGGTGTATGGAATGCTCTGCCCCAGAAGGCTGTGGAGGCCAAGTCTCTGGATACTTGCAAAAAGGAGTTGGATAGAGCTCTTAAGGATAGTGGAATCAAGGGTTATGGGGATAAGGCAGGAACCGGATACTGATTGAGGATGAACAACCATTCTCATAATGAATGGTGGTGCTGGTTCGAAAGGCAGAATGGCCTACTCTTGCAGCTATTATCTATTGACTTGGAGATCAGTGATCACCCAGGATCTCCTCAATGTACCAAAGAGCCAGCATCAGAGCACAGGGCCCAGGACTGCCATTCAGCCCAGGACTACCATTCAGCACAGCAGCCTTTCCCAGTCATGGGCTCAGTTCCCAGGAGGTTAGTGTTGTGGATCCTGCTGGCTCTCCTCCCACTGGACAGGTCCCTGGGAAACATTGCAGCAAACCAGGAGCCCATGGTGGCAGCTGGCTGTGCTCCAGACCCAAAACTAATCCTCCTCATCGGAGTCCTATCACCTTGGAACCAGAACATGTGTACCTCCCTGGAGTGAAATTCAATGCAGTTCTCGGAGCTGGAAGGAGAAGTCCATATTCTAACCCATTCCTTTCTGAAAACCTGGTTTTTGTCACCTGTTCATGAGTCCATATTGTCCACTCACCTTGTGCATCGCTTCAGCAACGGCTCACCATTCCTGCAGCACACTGCCCCAGACATGAGACAAGCTTTTCCCATGGGCGATTGATTAGCAAGGTTAGACCTCATGGAATACAGGGGGAACTAGCCATTTGGATACAGAACTAGCTCAAAGGTAGAAGACAGAGGGTGGTGGTGGAGGGTTGTTTTACAGATTGGAGGCCTGTGACAAGTGGAGTGTCACAAGGATTGGTGCTGGGCCCTCTACTTTTTGTCAATTACATAAACAATTTGGATGCGAGCATAAAAGGTACAGTTAGTAAGTTTGCGGATGACACCAAAGTTGGAGTTGTGGTGGACAGCGAAGAGGATTACCTCGGATTACAGCAGGATCTGGATCAGATGGGCCAATAGGTTGAGAAGTGGGAGATGGAGTTTAAGTCAGTTAAATGCGAGGTGCTGCATTTTGGGAAAGCAAATCTTAGCAGGACTTATTCACTTAATGGTAAGGTCTTAGGGAGTGTTGCTGAACCAAGAGACCTTGGAATGCAGGTTCATAGCTCCTTGAAAGTGAAGTCACAAGTGGATAGGATAGTGAAGGCGTTTGGTATGCTTTCCTTTATTGGTCAGAGTATTGAATACAGGAGTTGGGAGGTCATGTTGTGGCTGTACAGGACTTTGGTTAGGCCACTGTTGGAATATTGCGTGCAATTCTCGTGTCCTTCCTATCAGAAAGATGTTGTGAAACTTGAAAGGGTTCAGAAAAGATTTACAAGGATGTTGCCAGGGTTGGAGGATCTGAGCTACAGGGAGAGGCTGAACAGGCTGGAGCTGTTTTCCCTGGAGCGTTGGAGGCTGTGGTTTACACAATCATGAGGGGCATGGATAGGATAAATAGACCAAGTCTTTTCCCTGGGGTCTGGGAGTCTAGAACTAGAGGGCATAGGTTTAGGGTGAGAAGGGAAAGATATAAAAGACCTAAGGGGCAACTTTTTCACAGAGGGTGGTATGTGTATGGAATGAGTTGCCAGAGGATGTGGTAGAGGCTGGTGCAATTGCAACATTTAAGAGGTATTTGGATGGGTATATGAATAGGAAGGGTTTGGAGCGATATGGGCCGGGTGCTGGAAGGTGGGACTAGATTGGGTTGGGATATCTGGTTGACATGGACGGGTTGGACCGAAGAGTCTGTTTCCATGCTGTACATCTCTATGACTGAGGTATGTGAGAAATTCAGCAATATTAAGATCTTTGCAGACAATGAATCAAAGAATTAAGGCAGAAAGCACAGAGGAATAATGATCAAAATACATTTGTTATCAAATTTCTCCATAAGGTAAAAATAGATTTACATTATTTTTGAGCTTTGATATCCACTTCTGCCTAGTCTCATATTTGTCACAAACATTTAATTCACACTGTAAAATTCAATTTAGAATTGAAGGAAAATAATTACATTTTACTTCCTGGTTTGTTGCATTTATAATATGCCAAGATGATTGGCTCCTAGCTTCACTTGATGACTGCACTGTGCACCTGGATGTGCCCCAATTACCAGATTCAAACCAATGTCAAGAAAGGGAAAATATCGTTCCTGTAACAGAGTGACCAGCCTGGGCATTGGGGACCCTCTTCTGGTGTACAAAGTCCTGTAAACCTCAATATAACATTCAAACTCCTATATTCAAAAGTCTGAATAATGAATGCTAAACTATATGTGATGCAAACCTGAAAGAATTATGTAAATGAACCCCTAAGTCTCTCTGTCCTAAAACACTATTCAAGGCCCAGATTTTAATTGTACAAGTCCTGCCGTTTATTTGTTTTATTAAAATACACTACCTTGCATATGTCCAAAATTAACTACATTTGCCACTCTCTAGTTGATTAATTCAAATGATCAAGATCTCTGTAATCTTAGATAACCTTCTTCATAGTTCACTATATCAGCACGGTGGCACAGTGGTTAGCACTGCTGCCTCACAGCGCCAGAGACCCGGATTAAATTCCTGCTTCAGGCAACTGTCTGTGTGGAGTTTGCACATTCTCTCCATGTCTGCGTGGGTTTCCTGCAGGTGCTCCGGTTTCCTCCCACAGTCAGAAAGATGTGCAGGTTAGGTGAATTGGCCATGCTAAATTGCCTGTAGTGGTTAGGTGAAGGGAGTAAATGTAGGGAGGTGGGTTGTTCTTCGGAGGGTCAGTGTGGACTTGTTGGGCCTGTTTTCCACACTGAAGTAATGTAATCTAAAATCATCTTGGTGTCATCCGCAAACCTCCTAACCATGCCTTCTATATTCTCATCTAAATCATTTTATATAAATAACAAACAAAAGTGGACCCAGCGCCGCTCCATGTGGAACACTGTTGGTCTCAGGCCTCCAGTCTGAAAAACACCCCTCCACCATCACTCTATCTCTGGCTGTTAAACCAATCTAGCATGCAGTTGGTAAGCTCACACTGAATCCTGTTGTGATCTAACTTTACTAATTAGTCCACCATACGGAACCTTGTCAAAGGCTTCACTGAAGTCCAAGTAACCAACATCTACAGCTCTGCCCCTATCAATCTTCTTAGTCACTCCCTCAAAAAAAACTCAGTCAGGTTTGAGAGACTTTGTTTGTTGTCGTGGTGCAAATGTCAATACGCACTATCCAGAATTTTGATTAGCCTGTGATAGAACAATAATGCTGTTCTAGTTCAAGCTCATTTTTGAATGAAAGTAACTGCTGCTTTATACATTTTGTTTCAGAGAGTCGGTGCTTCAGATGATGCAAGCAGGACAGAGGGTGGTGGATAACCCAATTTATTTGAGTGACATGGGAGCAGCACTTACGGGTGCAGAATCGCATGAGCTACAGGAAGTGCTGGAGGAGACCAACGTAAGATGTCAGTTCAGATTGTTCAAATAGAAAAATCCATTACAGGTTTCCCATTTTCCTCATTTTGTTGCTGTGAATAAGGTATTCATAAAATTTCATCAAGAGTCCAGTGCAGCTCTGCTACCATATTGGTGCTTTGTAGATATACATAGCAGCAAAGGTGATTTCAGTGGAAATGAATTTCAGTTCTTAAGAACATAGAAGTCTTTTATTCTCTTACACACACGTACGCACACATTGTGTTTGTTGATGATTCCTGCCTGCCCTGAGCACTTGATTATGGGCCATCTTCTTGAACCACTATAATGGTTTGATCTAATGAAGCAGTTTGTTGTCCCATTTTTGATCAGAATTAAGCCAGATCTGTTGTTTTGAAATTGGAGTGTGTGAAAGTCACACTCTATAAAAATGGCATATGCCCTTCCCTCAAGGCTACTTATGAATCAATTGTGTTTTAATGCCAGGCAAATCATTTCCTTTTTTGTTAACCCTTCTTTGTGGTAAAGAGGAGCATTGAAACAGACCTTATTGAAATTATGATCAAGTTGTCATTGAAGTTCAGTTCTCATGAGACATGAGTTAACATGTTGGAGTTGTATGTAGGAAGGAAAGTTAATAAAAAGTAGTGGAGTTATTGTATTTGTGACCAGGGAAGGGCTTCGAAGTGGACAATATAATTGAGAATAATATGTATGTTCCTAGAGTGAGGAAGTGTTTCAGAAATGTGAGAAACGGACCGATTTTTCTTTAAATTTAAGCTAAGCAGCTGATATGATGAAGCATGGCCTATAAGACACAACATCAAGATATAACCACATCGGGCACTCAAGTAAATGCGGTAATAGTTTGGTGACACAATGCTTAAGTTTAGCAATCCAGGAGGATCTGAGCAGTTTTGTAGTTCTTGGAAAGGATATTCAGCATGGAGATCATGCAGTGCCCTTGTCTGCATCGCAAGGATATACAAAAGCTGAAATCGAACAATATATCATGATGAAGCTGAGAGATTCAATGTCTATTTTTAATATTGTTTACTGCAAGCTTACATTCTTGGAATTCTATATACAATGTGTGTGTTTAGGGTTAATAATAAGTCTTCAAAATTAAACATTGTGGTTTTTAAAGTGAAAGGAAGTTACTCAGACTTGGTAGGGAACTGAACAGAGGATGTAGTGGGAGGACATTCCAGATCTGACTTTCATTTTTAGTCTGTGCTGGAAGGTCATTCAGAAAAGAAACATGTATCAAACTCAAAGAACTGTGAAGCTTTCCAATTGAGGAACGTGCCAAGCTGTGTTCCCCAAAAAAGAGTTTCAAGTAGTGAAATTATCTTCAGATAAGTCATTATTAATCCCAAACTGAAGTATTGGCGACAGTGAGTGGAAAAGAAGTAAAGTTTTTCTATTTTTTTTCAAAAATAGAAAAAGAATTGAAGTTGTTGAGTTATGTAGTGTACAATTCCAGTTACAGTTTAAAATTTTATTTCAAGCCTTATTAAATAGAAGATACACTGTCTGGCGTCCTTTCTAAATGAGCCTCACTGGGTCATGGTAGAAGTACAACTCTGATGTTAGAAGTGCAATGGTTGTAAAGTGTTCTAATTGTAGTGATTGCAATACATGGCTGCTGTTTCTATTCAAACTGTAAAGAGTACATGGGTTATTTCTAGTATGTGGTTAAAAATATTTGATTCTGTGTTATCAGGTTATAACCTGTTTATTTCTGTTAATCTTTTTATGTTTATATTGTTAAAACAAAGGCTGTCTTGTTGCATGCTAATGTTTTAGTAAAAGTTCATTGTGATAAGGCTGTAAGGTTTAGGAGCAGAAATAGGCCATTGAGTTTGCTCCACCATTCACCTTGCTGCTTAGAAATCTATCTGTGCGTTAAATGTACTTTATGACCAGGCTTGACGACACTCTGCACCAAAGAAATCTCTGGATTCAGAACCCTCTAAGGGAAGAGATTCCTCCTCTTTGTCTAAAATTCAGATGGCACATTTATGTCTTCTGGTCCTAGATTCTTCCATGAGGGGAAACAACACTTCTACATCTGCCTTGTCAAGTCTCCTAAAAAGCTTGAATGTTTCAATAAGGTCACCTTTCATTCTTCCCAAGCCCAATCTACTGGACCTCTCCTCAAAAGACAATCCGTCCATTTCTGGTATCAAAAATAAAACAAAAGTAATTATAATCTATGTTTTCCTGTTGAGGATCTGACTTGTCAAATACTAAAATCAAATGGGCATTACCCCATCATAATTGAGTCCTAAATTATATTAAACTTGTGAGCAGATTTTTTAAAAGGCTTAATCGCTAGAATGTTTTTAGTCGAGGGTAAGTTGTACAAATAAACTTTTCTTTACATCACCTCCCACAACTGCAAGGAGGAAGATTAAGAATTTCTGAGAAATTGGAACAGGATTTTATAATTGAATTTTGAACAGTTTGGACAATAGACTTAAAGGTTAAAGAAGAAAAGTGATTGGTTGAATGCTTCACTGAAGGCTTTAAGGTATAGTAGATGCATACATGCTGGAAACAGGAATAGAAGGATTGGATGACAGAGTAGAAAGTTGTAGTTCGAGAACGTCTTTTGGGACTCCCGTGATAAATTCTATTCCTCTTCTGTTGTTTGTTCCTTTCCTTGCTACTTGTTCAGATGCAATTTAGCCATATATCTGTTCCTTCTACCCAAAAATGAGCTTAAAATTCCATTATCTGTCCACTACCCTCCAACATCATCTACTCCAGTCAGTGACTCCACTTCAGGTAATCTGACTTTTTCCCCACGGAGAAGAAAATAGTAATTGCCCTGTCCTTTTTCATGATATAGTTAGAATTGTCTTTCTACCATTTTTTCCAAAAGTAAACCCTACTGCATCTTGGTTTCAGACCAAAGATTGTAGCTCAGTAACTGGTTTTAAAAGTTTCACTCACTGCACGTATGTCTCCTTGCTTTTGTGCTTTGCAATGCCGACTGTTTCTCTTGTGATAATTGTCCAATAAACTTGTCTATCAAACTAACAACATTTTCCTTCCTTCCACTTCAAAACTGTCTTACTGAAATATTGAAACAACTTCTCTTTATGCTCTTTATCCAAACCTTCATAATTGTAAATGCTTATTAAAGGAGAACAACTCAAGGTTCTCCAGTCTAGCCCCATAATGATGATTCACCATCCTTGGGACTGTTCTAATAAATATTTGATAGTCTCCCCTGTAGCCTCACCATCCTCAACTTTTCAAACCTTCAACTTATTCAACTGATCTGTTATCCGTCATGCATTTTTGTTAACTATTTCTACCTTCTCCACAAACTTCTAGTTCCCCACCACCCCATAACTTGCTCATCTTTAAGTCTCTCCATGTTAGGGGAAGTGACAGCCAGTGGTATTATCCCTGTTCTTAATCCATAGACCAGGTAATGTTCCAGGTTTGAATCCTGCTACAGCGGGTGGTGGAATTTGAATTCATTAAATATCTGGAAGAGTCCAATGATGAATCCATTGTCAATTGTTGGGAAAAACCCATCTGGCTTATTAATGTCCTGAAGGGAAGGAAACTGCCATCCTTACCTGGTGTGGCGTACATATGACTCCAAACCGCTAGCAATATGGTTGACTCTTAACTGCCCTTTGGGCAATTAGGATGAGCAATAGCTAGCGATGTCCTCGTTCCATGAATGATTTTTTAAAAAATGTTGTTTACGTAACTTATATTTGGAAACCTCCACCATTCTACTCGTTCATTCCTAAACTCTTCAATTTTCCATGTTCTGTTAACATTCTTACCATCACTCATTTTACATTTTTAAAATATCTTTTTATATGTCAATTCCCAACCTCCCTGCCTTCAAGCCTGGTGAAATATTTGAAGGCAAATTGTGTATCAGTTGAATAATCTGCAAATACAGACCTGACAAATTTAGTGTTGCAGCATTTCACGTTTTATTCCCATGAAACCCAGTGAGTGGATAACTTGACCTGGTGTTTTGTCTTATGTTTTGTTTCTTTAGATTCCAAATCGACTCTACAAGGCACTCTCTCTGTTGAAAAAAGAGTTTGAATTGAGCAAACTGCAGCAGCGTCTTGGACGAGAGGTGACACTACATCACATTTTGTGCTTTGTTTTGCTTGCTTTCTTTGCTTTCTAAACATCTAATTGATGCTGTCTTTCGCTGTTACTGTTCAAAAGGGCTAATCACCTTCCAGATTGTTGCAAACGTGATCCTCCATTATCTGCAAGAATTGCTGATTGCTAAAGCTGTCCTGGATACACATGTACACATGAGATTTTTTGTTGTTGTTCCTGACTGGTAGACCTAAAGCCAATTGTGCCTCCTTTTGTATCTGACTTTGGGTTATTTTAGCCCAGACTGAGTTGGACCATGAGTTCTGGTGCCACAGAGGACAGACTATTTATACACACTAGGGATTTTTGCTGTGATGCTTCAAGGTAGCTTTGTAACCTTGGGTTTTCATTTAAAAGCATACATATGTTACTGACTAAAGCTCAATTTTAGTATCTGCTGTTGTTGTATTAATGAAATACAAAATTGACCCTACAGTGAAGCTAGTATTTGTTCATAATTCTTAGGTAGAAGAGAAAATCAAGCAGACTCATCGTAAATACTTGCTCCAGGAACAGCTGAAGATTATTAAGAAAGAACTGGGACTGGAGAAGGAAGATAAAGATGCCATTGAGGAGAAATTTCGGGAGAGGTTAAAGGAACTGGTTGTTCCAAAACATGTCATGGAGGTTATTGATGAAGAGCTGAACAAACTCAACTTACTCGATAATCATTCCTCTGAGTTCAAGTGAGAATCCTGTGGAAATTTACAAAACAACATTTTCTAGAATCGCACGACTAATAGTGTTTTCAGGAGGGAAGAAAGTTTCCTGAGCTCTGTATCACCTTTAGAACATTTTTTTAAAAAGTTGTAATTTAAAGTTTAAAACTAGCTGCCAGTGAAGGAAATGGAATGCTGTTTTTGCAAAATTGAAGTGCAGTTGGGGAAAAAGGGGTAGTTAAATCAAAGTCACGATGGGTTGAAATATTAGGAATGTTTGCAAAGCCCCTTTGCATGATGGGAAACATTTAAGCTGGCAGGTAAATGATATGAAGAGCATTTTTAAAACAAAGTTAATATTTATTTTCAATAATATATTATGTCAATATGTTAAGTGCAGTGTAGGATCAGTAATATTTTGAAGTAGCATCGCAGAATTAAGGTAAAATGATTATGCTGATATGATATATGAGAGCAAATTGTGATTTCTAAGTTAGGTCTGTTATTTCCCATGGAAGTATCTTGATTGTAATCGAATTTAATAGTATTTTATGCTGAATGTAGCTGTTACGTTACACTTAGCTTTTGAGGGCTGAGCAAACATTTACATTACTTCATACAAAAGAGTCATTTTGTAAAATGGAGACTTCTTGCACTCAGCTTCATTTTATGTGAATTGAGATTATTTATATCTTTGGACTAATTGTCTGTACTCAAAGTCAGGATAATCCATTTGTTTAAAAACTGGAGGAACTAATCGGCCAATTAGCTTAGACTAAGGGGTTATTTGGGGTACTGTCAAGGATCAGTAATCTCCAGCCACTTCATCAATTACATTCTATCTGTTATACGGCCAGAAATATGGATCTTCACTGAATATTGGCATGACTGATACCATTTGCAATTCCTTGGATCTGAGATTCTGCGCTCGTGTGCATCAAAATAGACCAGAAAGTGTTGAAGTAATAGATATCTCCACAACTGAGGATAGATGGGGTCCTTTGCAGTCACTAATGTACGTGGTTGCCAGAGCAAGGGATATCCCACAATGGCTGAAGAGAATTTGGTGGTGGGTAGAGATAATCTGTTGTCTTTCTTTCAAATCAGAACAAGCAATGTAAGTAGGAATAGAAAGGAAATCCTGTTAATGGAACAGCAGAAGTTGGGAGCCAAAATTTAAAAGTTGCAACTCCAGGGTGATGATCTCAAAGTTTTCAGAGTCATGTACAGACTGGCATAGAAACAAACAGCAAAATTAACATGGGTGTTGTGGGAAAGCAGAGTGCTGTGACAGGAAATCTGTGACCTGAACCGGGGCATGAATGTCTTAATGAAAAGTGTAAATAGGGAGGTGACAACAACTTTGAAGTAGTGAGGACCAATTGGAAAGGACAGGAATACAGCAGTACTATTTCTCTCTTCCTCCGCCGCCTCCTCCTCCTCCTCCTCCTCCCCCCGCCTCCCACTCCCACTCCCACTCGTTCCAGGACCTACCACAAATAGAAGCAAACTCATTCATTCTAATGGGAAATTTACCTTCCTGGCAATCTCGGAACGTTCCCTATAATATGATCTGGCCACGGTAAACCACGGGTAACTGAAACTGTGGCAAATGATTCCCCTGATACAGGCGTTGTCCTATACTAGAAATTAAATCCGCTTAAATTAAACAGAGAAGGAGAGAACAGAAACAAATCAATGAAGTGCAGATTTAGCTGGCAAGGAAATAAATCAGAAATGTGGAACAGGAGTGCCAAAATACTGTTTTTTTTTAAGAAAAGGAAATGAACCAGCATAGATAAAGTAAAAATGAGGAACATCTGGGAAATGGCAACTACAATATTATAAAAGCAAATTGCCAAAGAACTTCAGTAAACCTGACATCTGTGGAGAGAGAAACATGGTTAACATTTGAATGCTGTAGGACTATCCTTTGTAATAGTTCCAAACTGATATTAAAGGCTGTCTAGCCTCTGACCCTCGTCATTCAATGATGCTGCCGTCACTGATTTCCCAATAACAGCGTCTGAGCCAGGAGGCATGCGTTCATGTCCCATCTGCTTCGTAAGTATATCATAGCTCTAAATAGGCCTAAAATAATTAAAGTAAAAATCTGTTCTGTTATTTTAATTTAACCCTAATTGACTGTGCGCTTCTTATTTAGGGTAGATAGACTCTCAACTTTTAAAGGAGCAGTGTAACCCTTTTGGCAGATTAATAGATTGTGCTTATATTGTATAGTGTAAGACTAAAATAATAAGCAGCATAACATCCAACTTAACATGAGATCTGCTCAGTGTTTTCAAACTAATTTTTAGTGTGTGTGAAGCTTTGATTTTTAATTTATAAACAGTTCTGTAAAAGAGTCATTAACTGGTGGGCTGCATGATTGTAGTTTACTTTAGGTGTTGTTGGTTAATATTATTTTTATTTCACCTGGTTTAGTGTAACTCGGAATTACTTGGACTGGCTGACAACAATGCCTTGGGGAAAATGCAGTGAAGAAAATATGGATCTTAAACGAGCCAATGAAGTATTGGAGGAGGATCATTATGGCATGGATGAGGTCAAAAAACGCATCCTGGTATGAGCTGATCAGTTGTCAGTGCTATATACGTCAAAGAGGGATTGATCTGTGCTCTGATATAAAAGGTTTACTAGACGATCTCTTCAGCTTGGAGCAATGCTGACTAGATCCCTTCTATTTCCCTGGAGTGGGAAAATTGGATTAATTATCCCTTGATTTCCGTATCATCCTTCAGAGTTGTTAGGGTCAATTAGAGATTGTTTTGAGCTGCTGGCATACTGAGGGGCAAGTCTGTCTATATAATAAGAATTACTTTCTATACATTTAAAATTTAAACATTTTTAGGTCATCGTATAAGCACTTAAGTTAATTCCGCATGGGTTTAAAAGATGCTTGTTTTGCTTTCTCCTTAAATTCAGAAGTCAGATATATCCCAATGGAAACTGTTCACATTGATGCAAAATTTAAGGATATACAGTACCTAAATGGGCCATCTTGGCTTAAACAGTCCATGACTGTATTTATGCTCTCTTCTACCAATCTTCCATCTCAAAGTTTATCTGCATAACTCATTATTCCATTTTACTACCTCCTTATTGGGCTCTGCCTTAATTTGATCAACACTAATTACCTCAATTGTTCCCAATGTACTCTCTGGTCTCTTCAGTTAGTGAAATTCCTACTGATTTTAATGATGCTTTGTAAAACGTTTTCATTGTAATGATGATATGACACTCCTGTTAGGTGAGGTAAATCTGTAAGTCTAAATTTGTAATGGAACATCACTTCCATGTTTCCAGGAATTTATTGCAGTTAGCCAGCTGCGTGGTACAACCCAAGGAAAAATTCTATGTTTCTGTGGTCCACCTGGAGTTGGTAAGACCAGCATTGCTCGATCTATAGCAAGAGCATTAAACCGAGAATATTTCCGGTTCAGCGTTGGAGGAATGACTGATGTCGCAGAAATCAAGGGTCACAGGTATTGTAATCATCTGCACTTAAGTAATATAGTTGCTAAAGTCTTCCTATTTGCACCTGATTGTAACTGTGATAAAAGCTTGCAAATGGCATTCCATGTATAGCTGTTAATATTGAAATAACTGCAATTCTAGTGTTTTAAGTGCAAATTAGTCTTAAAATAATGTATCTAAAAAGTATAGATTTTTGTGATCATCTGTTTGTACTTCAGTCAATTTTCATCCCAGCTTAATTTCATGATCCTCATTGGTTAATGATCAGTAACAGGAATCCTGGTGGATTTCTTCTCCCTCATTCCACTTGTGGCTGTGCAGTACTGTAGTGTGGCTACGTGCTGTTTCACTTATGCTCGTTTTCTTTATAAATACCTATGTAGCATTGTTTATTAAATAAACAGTACTACAGAATTTCTGCAGGTACCATTGTTAATTTTTTTGCTATCGGCTCTGCTCCATTAGAGATATGATGACACTAATGATATATTAACATAATTGTGTTAATTTTGCATTGTGGTGTTTTTGGGCCTAACCTAAAGGGAAGGAGGTAATGTAAATAGCACTATTCTATTTATACTAAATTTTATGCATTTTTAAGTGTCTACATATTTGCGCACTCTTTACAAGGTTAGTAGACTAAGAAATTAATGCTGTGTATTCGGAGGTGCATCTATTGGTATCATAATGAATGTAAGAAATATTAGAGATAAGAAAAGCTATTTGAACATTTATGATACACTACAAGTGCAAGAGTTAAAATGAGATTGCTTTTGGGATGTGCTGCTGAATTCAGGATAAAGATCATGTTTTACACTGAGTTCAAAAGCTAACAAACCTCTTATAGCATCAGCTAGGAGGATTTTGATTTCTTAAATTGCTAATTAATGAGTTATTGATCATTAAAGATAAACTACTCCCTCACAGTGCATTACAACAGGTGACACAATGACCTGCCTCTTGCTGCTATCCACATTGTAATTATCATTGATTTTTCTTTGTGCAACATTTTTATACTTAGTCATTTATAGCTCACAAAGAGGCTTTTTGGTCAATTGAATTAGTGCTGGCTCCCTACAGAGCCCTGCTTAGTCCTACTTCCCTGCTTGGCCCTTGTGTTCATTCAGGTTAATTTTCTTCACGTACCTAGTCTAATTTTTTTAATCAAAAGATTTTTCCATATCCACCACCCCTGTGGGCTGCAAATTCAAGATCGGCAACTTTTTTAAAAATATCTTCCTCTCATACCCACTGGATCTCTTCCCAAGCCTTGCATCTTTGTTGGCTTGTCCATGTACGATCAACTAATAGTAGGAGATTTTCCTTGTCTACCTTTCCAAGCCCATCAATCTTGAACACCACTGTCAAATCGCCCCTCAATCTCCTTTTACTTAATTGAAAACAATATTGATCTAACCTTGAAACTAAACCCCTCAATGCCTAGAAGCATTTTGCTAAGTCTCTGTAAACTTTGCTTTAGATTTCTGCCCAAACTAATACACATGCGTCATCTTAAAAATAGTGCCATTATGTTCATACTGCTGCTTTCCATTTCTTCTGCCAAAATGCATCACTGAATTTTTATCTATTGAATTCCATAGCTATTTGTCTGCCCAGTTTGCTAGCCTAGACGTGAGCCATTGCGGGCTTGGTATTGATTTATTTCAGATCTTCTTGTATTTGTTGCTGTCACCTGTAAAATGTTTACATCGTTTACATAAAAAGGTGGTCAGCAGTAGTAGCAAACCATATGTTTTTGCTTTCCTTTTTCAAAGGAGAACGTATGTTGGAGCTATGCCTGGAAAAGCCATTCAATGCTTGAAGAAAACAAAGACTGAAAATCCATTAGTTCTTATTGATGAGGTAACGTTCTCTAAACTAGTTGTGATCAGCATTGGCCTGGTTTCTGAGGAGTTTAACTAACAAACAGATGGTGTTAAAACTTCACATTTTGACTGCCATTTCACATGTACAGATTTCATATTGTACTGAATTCAATTGGATCACTTATTAATGACCCAAGTGCTGCTTGTCCACTGTTAGTTACGTGATTGAAAATGTTCTTGCATGTCTAATTGTTTGTAATTTTTATTTGTGCCTATTCCAGATTGATAAAATTGGTCGTGGTTATCAGGGAGACCCATCTTCTGCACTCTTGGAACTTCTTGATCCAGAACAGAATTTTAACTTTCTGGACCATTATCTTGATGTGCCTGTTGACTTGTCAAAAGTATGTTTTGAGTTCCCTTCCTGTATCAACTTTTGCTCTCCTTTCTTGGGTCTGCTGCAAGATTACTGAAATGGAAGTTACTTTTTCTTGCCATTGATTCTAATTTTCAGTTAAAGTGTAGCCTGTCAATTCAAAGAGGCTGTGGCTTCACAATGTAAGGTAACTGGGCTAGTAGTCCAGCAGCTAAAATCCTGGAAACACAGGTTCACATCCCACCAATTCAGTTTATTCATTTGATGAATCGGCAAAATAAAGCCTTGGTAATAGCACCATGAAAACTCATCTGTGTCACTAATGTCCTTCAGGAAAGAAATCTGCCATCCTTAACCTGGTCTGGCATGTGTGTGACTCTAGATCTGTAGTAATGTGGGTCAGTGTTGAAATGACCCAGCAAGCAACTCTGAAGGATAATGCAAGAAATTTCATCCTTGCCAGTAATGCCCACAATGCAATTTTAGAAGTAGTTTTCAGCATGATAGCTTGGAATTTACCACTGAATTGATTTTAACGTCGTGTTCACAGTTGTGGTTTTGAAAGCTAAACTTATTGTCTCCTGTTCAGAATAAATAATCCAGCATGAAATTTTATACCATTTTTAGCTTGAAGCCATTTAATTCAAATTATTAATTTTAAGCACTGAACTCACTTTGTGGTATTACTTATATTGAATTAACTTATTACTTGAAATCAACATTTACAGGACAAGAAATCAATATAATTAGTTGTAAACTATAAGCTTTTTTTAAACTATTAATCAGATAAGGCTCCAAGTTTGGGAGAAGATTTGTAGCTTGGGTGCTCCTTGTTGTGGTTCTGTTCGCAGAGCTGGGAATTTGTGTTGCAGATGTTTCGTCCCCTGTCTAGGTGACATCCTCAGTGCTTGGGAGCCTCCTGTGAAGCGCTTCTGTGATCTTTCCTCTGGCATTTATAGTGGTTTGAATCTGCCGCTTTCGGGTGCCAGTTTCAACTGTCCACTGCAGTGGTCAGTATGTTGGGTCCAGGTCGATGTGCTTATTGATTGATAAGGTTCCATTTACCCCTCAGTTGCTAGAGAATCTGTACAATGATTGTTGCTGCTGCACATGGACGGTATTACAGCTCATTGAGGATATCACAACTAGACACAATTCCATCATCTTGGGTACCATCCTGCTAGATGGTACCTGTGATCAGTAGCTGAAAGCTTAACCTGATTTTTACTTTTTCACTTGCTTTTGCTTTTCAACATGTTATCATTAGTCCTCAGCCAATGTTGCATCATCAACTGCAAAACTTATTGAAATTAGTCCTGACTAAAACTTAAATCTTACTGGATGTAATTTCATAAGCCATCATTTTTTTTTAAATTGGGAACTAGTCATAAAATATGTTTGTATATTTAAAGTTAATATGTTTGAGAAATAACATTTTTTGATCAGTTTTAGAATCAGCGCTTGTTCTTGTGATGATGTGTCTTCACTATATTATCTTATTTTCATTGCCATGAAAGCTGAAGAACAGACATGTGATTTATGTGCAATGGGCAGACTGTTATTTCTTCACAAATATTGATTTCCTTCAGTCCCTCCCTCTCACTAGACCACATTTCCCAAGTGTGTGGGATATTACTTCTTCTGATCTCCATTGTGCAACAGGAGCAAAATATGTATTTAGTCTTCCATCTGTTTGTTACCATTCATAACTTTCATTGTTTCTGACTATAAGGGGTTGACATTTATCTTCACATACCAAAAGAAATTTTTTATAATCAGTTTGTACATTCCCCACGTGCTTACTCTTGTGTTCTATTTTTCACCTTGAACTCTCTGCCTATCGCCTTTCCTATTTCCCAGTTGGTCTTTTGTTTTGGCTCTTGTTTTCCCCATTCTATCTCCCTGTGTAGGTTCCCAACCCCCTGTCATTTTAATTTAAACCCTCCTGAACTGCTGTAGCAACTACTTTCCCTGAAACATCAGTTCCCGTTCTGCCCAGGTACAACCCAGCCAACTTGTTCTGGGGTTGGTGGAACCTATATCAGTCCAATGTCCCAGGAATCTGAAACACACCTCTTTCTACCATCTCTACAATCACATGTCAATCAGTTACATTTGGCTATTTCTACTCTGACTAGCATTTGATTCTGTTAGCAACCCTGATTTTTGATGTACTACTTTTTAATTCTAACTCCCTATATTCTGCTATAAGACTCTCATCCCTTTTCTTACCCTAACCACTAGTTGTTCATCTTCCTGCTGCAGAATGGAGCTACTTCAAGCCATCCTTGACCCTAGCATCTGGGATGCAAAGTCCCACCTTGTTTGCAGCCACACAAAGGTGTATCAGTTACCCTTGAATTCCCTATTAGTGTAACCTTCCCACACTACTTCTCCCATTCAGCAAAGCCAACCTAAGTGTAACAAATTTGGCTACTGCCACTTTTGTCTAAGAGGCCATTCCTCTCAACAATATCCAAAACACTACCTGTTTTGCAGGGGGATGGACAAAGAGGACACCTGCACACCTTGCCTAGTCTTCCTTGTTTGCCTGGTGGTCATCCGTTCTGTCCTTGCCTGTGGCATCTCAATCTACGCAGTGACCAGCGCTGTGTATGTGCTGGCTATGATACATTCAACCTTGCAGTTGCTGCAGTTTCCCTACCTGCCGCTCCAACTCCAATCTTTATCTGCAGCTAGACACTTCCTGTACACGTTTTAGTCCTGAGCTGTGGAACTGTGTCTGACTTCCCACACAGAAGGAGAAGCATATCATGGCTTTACACTATCTCCTTCTATGATTTGCCCCTTTAAATTAAACTCTTTGCCATTGAAATCAGATCCATTGCTCTAGCACCTCCTAGACTATCTGCAAATAAGAGTCCACTACAAATGACATATAAGCCCGAACAGGTAAGGATGGCAGATTTCTTTCCCTAAGGACAACGGTGAACTAGGTGGATTTTCACATCGTTCTTCAGTAACCATTAGGCTAACATTTATATTCCAAATTTTTTTACTGCAAGCCCATGTTTTCAAATGCCATGGTCGGATTCAAACACCAATGTCTTCAGGAATTGGCCTGGAGTTCTGGATTACTCGTCCAGTGACATTACTACTAGTAAAAGTGCAATATACTGTGTCTTGGAAAACCATAATAAAACTGCCTTTTCCATATGTTGTGTCCCACCAAAAAATTGAATAAAGAAATATTGGTACAATGAAGTCTAAATTTTGTGGATGAGATTACCAGAGATCGTTGGTTGCATATGGTCTGGGTTGTGGTTAAATATTCATCTGAGCAGCTCCAATCTGTGAAACTGTGCCTCGTGAGAATCTGAAAACTTGATAGGATGCTGAAAAAGGATATGTTGTGGACTAATCTGCTCTAATCCCATATCTCTCAATTTGCTAGGTACTTTTTATTTGCACTGCTAACGTGACTGAAACCATTCCAGAACCTCTCCGGGATCGAATGGAAATGATTAACGTGTCTGGTTATGTAGCACAAGAGAAGCTTGCAATTGCTGAGGTATATTTGTTCTTTAGAAGCCAATAGAGTAGATCTGAAGGACCATATTGTTTGAACATGATACCTTTTTGTATTGTGTGAGGGATTGTGAATGTGGGGCATCATGATAATAATGGTGCCTTGGCAAGTTGGATGCAAACAAATAATTTAGTGTTTCCAGAGTTTCATAGTAATCCTGTTCCAGTGCTGAGATAGTAGATCATGAGTTTCAAATCCCACTTTTCTTTCTTGAACAGGAAAAAAAAATGCATGATTTTTCAAATGCCATATTTTGGTTGAGACATTAATACCATGTCTGTTCAAATAGATTATGATATCCCATGGCACTGGTCATAAGATGCTAGGAAATTCTGATTGATTGTGCCCTAGACAACAATTATCATCTAAATAATGCTATCAAAAATTGATAAATCAGTCATTCATCTCATCACTGTTTGTGTGACAAATTGGCTGCTGTGATTGCCTTCAAGAATGCAATTAGTATACTTAAATCTCTACAATATTTTGTCTTTGGGTTGTAAACCTTGATTCTCACTTTATTGCAGCGTTACTTAGTTCCTCAAGCTCTGAATGCCTGTGGTCTGGAGAAGGAGGGAGTGCAGATTACATCCGAAGCACTTACTGTTCTCATTAAACAGTATTGCAGGGAAAGTGGAGTTCGCAATCTGCAAAAACAGGTGGAGAAGGTGAGTGCACTATGGTTATTGAGATATATGCTCCAACCTGGAGAGGGCTGCTCAGTTTATTATATATTCAATGTCAACTTTTGTTTTCAATATTCATTCATGGGATCTGGGCATCAATGGTAAGGCTAACTTTTTTCTTCTGTTGACTTGTGGGCATGGGTATTGCTGGCTGTCCAGCATTAATTGCCTGTTCCTAATTACTCTTGAGAAGGTAGAGGTGAACAGCCTTTTTGAGCTGCTGTAGTCCATGTGCTGTGGGTTAACACTCAATGCTGTCAGAGAGGCATTTGCAGTATTTCGACCCAGCAACAGTAAAGAAGTGGCCATATTTCTAATCAGGGTGGTGAGTGGCATGGAGGGGACTTTGTAGATGACTGTTTCCATGTATCTGCTACCCTGTTCTCCTAAATGGAAGTGGTCATGGATTTGGAAGGTGCTGTCTGAGGATCTTGAGTGAATTTCTGCAGTGCATGTTGTAGATAACACATTGCCAGTGCTGAGCGATAGTGGAGACAGTGGTTATGGTGCCAATCAAGTGGGCTGCTTTGTCCTGAATGGTTAGAAACTGCTTGAATGTTGTTGGACTGCATTCATCCAGGCTAGTGGGGAGTATTCCATCACACTCCTGGACTTGTGCCTTGTAGATGGTGGATGGGTTTTGGGAGTCGGGCTGAGTTGCTCACCACAGAATTCCTGACCTCTAACCTCCTATTGTAACTGTTTGTCATAGAGATGTACAGCACAGAAACAGACCCTTCGGTCCAACCCGTCCATGCCGACCAGATATCCCAACCTCCTCTAGTTCCATTTGCCAGTGCTTAGCCCATATCCCTGGAAACCCTTCCTATTCATATACCCATCCAAATACCTTTTTTAAATGGTGTAATTGTAGCAGCCTCGCCACTTCCTCTGGTAGCTGACTTCATACACGCTGCACCCTCTATGTGAAAACATTGTTTCTTCAATCCCTTTCATATCTTTCCCCTTCAATCCCTTTCATATCTTTCCCCTCTCACCCTAAAAATATGCTGTCTCGTTCTGGACTCTTTTTCTCATTTCTCCCCCCCCCCCCCCCCCCCCCCCCCCCCCCCCCCCCCTCCGGGCCCAAGGGAAAAGACTTTGTCTATTTACCCTATCCATGCCCCCCATGATTTTGTAAACCTCTATAAAGTCACCCCTCCGCCTTCAATGCTCCAGGGAAAACAGCCCCAGCCTGATCAGCCTCTCCCCATAGCTCAAACCCTCCAACCTTGGCAAAGCCCTTGTAAATCTTAGCTGACCCCTTTCAAGTTTCACAACATCCTTCCAATAGGAAGGAGACCAGAATTGCACGCAGTATTCCAAAAGTGGCCTAACCAATGTCCTGTACAGCTGAAATGTGACCTCCCAACTCCTATACTCCATGCTCTGACTGACAATGGAAAGCATACCAAACGCCTCCTTGACATCTTATCTACCTGCGACTCCACTTTCAAGGAGCTATAAACTTGCACTCCAAGGTCTTTGTTCAGCAACACTCCCTAGGACCTTTACCATTAAATATATAACTCCTGCTAAGATTTGCTTTCCTAAATTGCAACACCTCACATTTATCTAAATTAAACTCCATCTGCCACTCCTCAGCCCATTGATCCATCTGATTAAGATCCTGTTCTGGTGTCATCTGCAAACTTACTAACTATACCTCCTATGTTCATATCCACATTACTTATGTATATGAGGAAAAGTAGTAGACCCAGCACCGATCCATGTGGCACTCTACTGGTCATAGGCCTCCAGTCTGAAAAACAACCCTCTGTCTTCTGATTTTGAGCAAGTTCTGTATCCAAATGGTTAGTTCTTCCTGTATTCTGTAAAATCTAACCTTGCTAACTAGTCTCCCATGGGGAACCTTGTTGAACGCCTTACAGGTCCTTGTGCCTTAAATCCAACATTGAAAGATGCAGGGACTCCTGGGCTTCCGCTTGCTCCCTGATTACTGTTGCCAATACTCCTCTCAATATTTTTTTAAAGTAGAATCCCTATAGTGTGGAAACGGGCCATTTGGCCAACAAGTCCACACCGACCCTCCAAAGAGTTTCCTACCCAGACCCATTCCCCCACCCTATTACTCTATATTTCCCCTGACTAATGCACCTGAATGCTATGGGCAATTTAGCATGGCCAATTCACCTAACCTACACGTTTTGAATTGTGGGAAGAAACTGGAGCACCTGGAGGAAACCTGTGCAGACATGGGAAGAATGTGCAAACTCCACACAGACGTTCACCTGAGGCTAGAATCGAACCCGGATCCCTGGCGCTATGAGGAAGCAGTGCTAACTATTGAACCACCGTGCAACAATGTTCTGCTTGCTACAAATATTAAATGCTTTAGTGGGTGGCACAGTGGTTAGCACTGCTGCCTCACAGCGCCAGAGACCTGGGTTCAATTCCTGCCTCAGGCGACTGACTCTTGACTGTGGAGTTTGCACATTCTCCCAGTGTCTGTGTGGGTTTCCCCCAGGTGCTCCGGTTTCCTCCCACAGTCCAAAAATGTGCAGGTAAGGTGAATTGGCCATGCTAAATTGCCAAGGTGTTAGGTGCAAGGGTAAATGTAAAGGAATGGGTCTGGGTGGGTGCGCTTTGGTGGGTCGGTGTGGGTTTGTTGGGCCGAAGGGTCTGTTTCCACACTAGGTAATCTAATCTAATCCAAACCAAAACAAGCTTCCTAGCAGAAATAAAAACTAGCTTCACAGAAATTTCCCACCATTCTTAATAACCGACTATTTAAGCTAATCATTCTTCAACTGCTTTTACATCTCTGCACCTCATTTGCAGTTTTGTTTTGTACTTTATTTGTTAATTGGACCTCTACAGTCACAATTGACCTTTTTTCCCCTCTGCAGGTATTTCGCAAGGCTGCTTACAAAATTGTACACAAGGAGGCTGACGCAGTAATGATAACCCCTGGAAACCTCCAAGACTTTGTCGGAAAACCTGTTTTCACAGTGGATAGGATGTATGATGTTACTCCTCCGGGTGTTGTAATGGGTTTAGCCTGGACAGCTCTGGGTAAGTGGTTGAGTTTTGTATTGATTTTGAGTCAGAACAACGCCATAGCTGATTTTCATCTATTTCCACCTTGTCTATTTGACTATTCCAATGCTGTTTTGCGTGGACTTTTTTCAATCTCCATAAACTTGAGTTTATCCAAATCTCTTCTGTCCTTGCCCTAATTAATGGTGTGTACGTTTATCCATCAGCCTTGTACTTGCTGTCCTACATCTGCTTCAAGTTTGCAAACTTTTAAAACCTCCTGTGGCTTGTCCATTTCTTGTCTCTAACCCCTCCCATGCTAAAATCCCCCTAAGAATTCCTGTATTCCTTCTGTGCATCTCTGCCCTGCCCCTGACTTCACCACACCCTGTGTTGTCGATGTAATATTCTTCCAAGTTATTCTAATCTCAGGACATATTTACATGCTATAAAACTCTGACAGTCAAGAAGAAAACTCTTGACAAAATGTGTCATTGTTCACCAATTTGCAAATTATTATTGTTCAGAGAGAAACCTGTACCATCTGACTTTCTCCAACCAATTATTCCTCAGAAATGGTCTCATTGGTTATAAAATCAGTCCAGAATCCAGACAGATGTGGAAATCTGATTATTTACCCGCTGAAAATGATTTTTGAAATCTTGTTCCCCTTTTGCAAGATCAGTTGTTTTATGTCTCAATCAGCAATTTGCTGGATAAATATCCATGTATTTTCTAATTAATTTTTCTTTCCTTACCTGTGATTATCTTATTGAACAACTGTGTAATTTTCAGAAGTTATATGAAATCTGCCTCTTTTGTCTTCGAAAGTCATATTCTTGGGGATATATGATGCTGTTCATACTTGGTTCTTAAGTTCTGGTATTAGACTTGTAGGTGTATGATGACTCTTCTTCAATTAATGGTTAGCCTTTTGAGTTTTTAAAAAAAAATCAGACTTATTATGGATGGAGGTTTGCTTGCTTGGCTGGAAGGTTTGTTTTCAGACGTTTTGTCACCATACTAGGTAACTTGATCAGTGAGCCTCCAGATAAAGCACTGGTGGGTTGGCCCGCATTTTGTTTGTGTTTAGATTTCCTTCAGTTAGTGTGGTGTAATTTCCTGTTCTTTTTCTCAGGGGGTGGTAAATGTTTGTTGATAGCATTCCAACTGCTTGGAATTCTCGTGTGTCTCTCTGTTTGGCTTGTCTTAGGATGGATGTGTTGTCCCAGTCGAAGTGATGTCCTTCCTCATCTATATGTAAGGATGCTAGTGAGAGTGGGTCATGTCTTTTTGTGATTAGTTGATGTTCTCACTGGTATCTTACTTACAGATGAGGAAGGAGACCACCATCCTGTTTTGATGGCAAGATTTTACCAAATTTTAGAATTGCTGAAATTACTGCACCATCAACATCTGCATGTTGCCTTTGAACAAAAATCTGAACTGGGCCAGCCCTATAACTACAGTAGCTACAAAAACAGGTCAAAAGGCCAAGAATTCTGCAGAAAGTGTCCAAAGCCTGTCAACCATCTATAGCACAATTCAGGAGAATGGTGAAATATTCTTCACTTGTCTCTGAGTGCAGCTCCAACACTATCTTAGACAAAGCAACTTTGCTTGATTGACATCCCACTCAACACCTTCAATGTTCACTCCCTTTGTCACTTTTCAATTGATTAAGTAACCAGTGCTGTAATATTCCAAGCTTTCTCCTGCTCTGATATGTTAATTCTTTAGTATACATATTTCAAAGTACCTTTTCACTTCTGCGCGATCTTATGCACAATCTTGAACAACTTGTATTTCTCTATGTTCACATCTGTAATTTTCTTGTCTGCGTGTCTAAAGTTTTTAGTTCCTTCTGAATTAGTAAGAGTTAGTTAGAACTGCATATAGTTCTGGTCCCCACACTACCAGAAGAATGTGGATGCTTTGGAGACAGTACAGAAAAGGTTTACCAGAATGTTGCCTAGTGTGGAGCATTTCAGCTATGAAGAAATGTTGGATAGACTGAGTTTGTCTTCACTGGAATGTAGGAGGTTGAGGGGCAACCTGATAGAAGTTTGTAAGATTGAATGGTATGAATAGAGTGGAAAGTATGAGGCATTTTCTTCAGGGTGGGGGAGTCAGTTACTAGGGACATAGGTTCAAGGTGCTAGGGGAGGATTTTATAAGATATGTGCGAGGCAAGTTTTTCACACACAGGGTGGTGAGTGCCTGGAACGTGCTGCTAGAGATGATGGTGGAAGCAGATACAATAGCAGCATTCAAGAAACACCTGGACAAATGAGTGCATGAACAGGAAAGGAATAGTGGGATACAGATCCTGAAAGGGAGGACCGTTTTAATATGCAAGAGCAAAATGTGTTTGCACAGACTTGGACGGCTAAAGGGCCTGTTCCTGTGCTATATTGTTCTTTGTTCATCATTTAAATTAAATACCAGGCAATTTGAAAAAAAAAAGTTTCTTTCTTCATATTGCTGTTCTCGTTTGCTCACATTTAAATAATTACACTGGTTGAAAACTAGCATGGCACATCTGTAGTAAAAGTTGAACTATTGGCTCCTTGAAGGCTGAAATCACAAAATCCTAGTCACATCTTGTTTATGTTGATACTGATCCTTCATTTTGGGCTGCCTGTATAATAATTCAAAGCAGGAATAGGTGGCAACAAATTATTCTGTAAAAATGATGAGGCAATGGTGTAAACTTGTTACATTCATCCTTTTGAGAGTAAATGCACTATATTAATAACTCTTCTATCCATGTCTGAATTGTGGGGTTAGAGTTAGCAGACCTACTATCTTACTGCTATCACTGATCCTCAGTTGGTCACTGGAAATAATGTAAGACTAGGCTCTGGGTGGTTTCCACATTCCCACTGTGCAGAATTTAACTTACCTTTTTAATAACAGATTCTAAGGAGAACTTGGCAAAGTAACTTAGTTGAGCCATGTTGACTTCAAATTTCATAACACATCCACAGTCTCCATGAAAGCCATCAATCATGAGCTTCATTATGTTTTAGTACGTAAAATATCTGTAGTTACCCTTGCCCTTTAAGAAGAACTAGGTAGAAAATAAACATGACTTTGTATGTTACAACACGAGAAACTATCTAAATTAACCACTCAAATCTTCACAATCAGGTGGGTCAACTCTCTTTATTGAAACCTCTCTTCGTCGGCCAAGGGATAAGGAAAGTAAAGAAGGCTCTCTTGAGATGACTGGTCAGCTGGGAGATGTGATGAAGGAAAGTGCGAAAATTGCCTACACATTTGCAAGGGCTTTTCTCATGCAGAAAGATGATAGCAATGATTTCTTGATTCAATCCCACATACACCTCCATGTGCCTGAGGTAAGGTTTGAGTATATTGTTTGAGAATCTTTTTAATAATTCAAATCTGTGCATTCATTGAGGCCAGAATGAAGAAAAATCATGTGTTGCCATGATGCAGCACCATCTTGTTTGATCAGTGAAACTTTAGCTCAGTATTTCTTGCTGTTGGATCCCCAAGATGTCCAGTGGTTGAGCTCCCACCATATTTTGGTCCAAGCAGCCAAGAGGTAGCCTGTGTTCTGACATGTTGTAGCTTAACAAACATTTGTCAGATTACAGTATCTTCCTTCACAGTGCTAATATGCCTCTCATAGTTGCATTTTCTCATCCTTTGCTCCCCTGGTTATTATGAACCATAATAAAAAAAGCTGGTTGCATCAAGAGGCATCACTTTCTTCTGCTGTCTAAGATAAAAGCAATGCACAGATCAATTAAAATACCCCAAGTGCTTCTGTATTCACAAACCTTCAGGGCAACTAAACCGAATTAATTCATTCTCCCCTCCACTACTTTTTCCAGGAAAAAGTGCATTTATATTTCAGACCATAAGAAATAGGAGTGGAAGTAAGGCCATTCGATCCATCGAGTCCACTCTGCCGTTCAATCATGGCTGATGGGCATTTCAACACCACTTACTCACACTCTCCCCATATTCCTTGCTAGATTAAGAATTTATCAATCTGTGCCTTGAAGACGTTTAGCGTCCTGGCCTCCACTACGCTCCATGGCAATGAATTCCACAGGCCCACCACTCTCTGGCTGAAGAAATCTCTCTTCATTTCTATTCTAAATTGACCCCCTCTAATTCTCAGATTGTGCCCACTGGTCCTAGTGTCCCTACCTAATGGAAACCGCTTCCCAGTGTCCACCCTTTCTAAGCCATGCATTATCTTGTAAGTTTCTATTAGATCTCCCCATAACCTTCTAAACTGTAATGAAGACAATCCCAGGATCCTCAGTCGTTCATCGTATGTTAGGCCTCCTATTCCAGAGATCATCCGTGTGAATCTCAGCTGGATGCGCTCCAGTGCCAATATGTTATTCCTGAGGTGTGGGGCCCAAAACTGGTCACCGTACTCTAAACTGGACCTAACCAGAGCTTTATAAAGTCTCAGTAGCACATCATTGCTTTTACATTCCAACTCTCTTGAGATAAATAACTACATTACATTTGCTTTCTTAACCATGGACTCAACCTGCAAGCCAACCTTTAGAGAATCCTTTACTAGCACTCCCAGATCCCTTTGGCTTTATGAATTTTCTCACCGTTTTGAAAATAATCCATGCCTGTGTTCATTTTTCTAAAGTGCAAGACCTCACATTTGCTCACATTAAATTTCATCAGCCATTTTTTTTGGACCATTCTCCTAAACTGTCTAAAAATTTCTGTAGCCTCCCCACCTCCTCAGAACTACCTGCATGTCCACCTATCGTAGTATCATCGGCGAACTTCACCAGAATGCCCCCAGTCTCTTCATCCAGATCATTGATACATAGTGAACAGCTGTGGCCCCAACACTGAACCCTGTGGGACACCACTTGTCACCAGCTGCCATTCCAAAAAAGAACCTTTTATCCCAACTGTCTGCCTTCTGTCAGACAGTCAATCCTCAACTAATGCTAATAGCTCAACTCAAACACCGTGGGCCCTCACTTTCACTCAGCAGCCTCCTGTGAGACACCTTATCAAAGCCCTTTTGGAAGTCTAGGTAGATCACATTCACTGAGTTTCCCTGGTCTAACCTACTTGTTACCTCTTCAAAGAATTCTAACAGGTTTGTCAGGCATGACCTCCCCTTACTAAATTCATGCTAACTTGTTCTAATTTGACCCTGCACTTCCAAGAATTTAGAAATCTCATCCTTAACAATGGATTCTAGAATTTTACCTGCAACGGAGGTTAGGCTAATCGGCCTATAATTTTCCATCTTTTGTCTTGTTCCTTTCTTGAACAAGATGGTTACAACAGCCATTTTTAAATTTTTTTGGGACTTAACTGACTCCAGTGATTTTTGATGATTTAAGTGATTTAATGTAAGTCATCTTTTGAAATAGAGATGGAATAACGTGAAAGAAAATATACATACCCTGTATTTTCCAGCTAACTGCATAGTTAATCATTAAGTGCATTTGTCCAGGAAATGGTCTTCTGGTAAAGTTTTAACTGTTAATATTTTCAATGAAGAACTGAATTGGCAATAACATAGTCATAGAGCTGTACAACTTGGAAACAGATCTTTAGGTCCAGATATTCTAATTAATCTCGTCCCATTTGCTAGCATTTGGCCTATTTGTCTCTTAAACCCTGACTATTCATGTATCCATCCAGATGCCTTTTAAATGTTGTAATTGTACCAACCTCCTCCTCCACCTCTGTCAGGTCATTCTGCATGTGTGCCACCCTCTGCATGAAAACGTTGCCCCTTTAGTCCTTTTAATCTTTCCCCTCTCACCTTAAACCTATGCCTTCTACTTTTGGAGTTATCGATGCTGGGGAAATACCTTGACTATTCACCCTATCTATGCCCGTCGTGATAGAGGTTTACAAAATCATCTCTCCCCTCAACCTCTGACACTGTAGGTAAAGAATAGCCCCAGGCTATTCAGCCTTTCCCTATAACTCAAACCCTCCAACCCTGGCAACATGCTTAGAAATATTTTCTGAACCCTTTAATGCTTCACAACATCCTTCCAATAAGAGGGAGACCAGAATTGCATGCAGTATTCCAAAAGTGGCCTAAACAATACCCTTTACAGCTGCAACATGACTTCCCATTGCCTAAACTCCATGCACTGACCAGTACAGATAAGCGTACCGAATGCTGCCTTCACTCCACTTTCAAGAAACTACGAACCTGTACACCAAGGTTGCTTTGTTTTGCAACAGTCTGCAGAACCTTAGCATTAAGTATATAAGTCCTGCTCTGATTTGCTTTATTAAAATGCAACACCTCACATTTACCCAAATTAAATTCCAGTTGCCACTCCTCGGCCTTTTGCCAATCTAATCCATTATACTATGAGGTAACTTTCTTCACTGTTTGCTACTTCACTAATTTTGGTGTCATCTGCAAACTTATTAACCATACTTCCTGTATTCCATCCAAATCATTTATATAAATGACAAAAAGCAGTGAATCAGCATAAATCCTTGTGGGGTACTGCTGGCCACAGGTCTCCAGTTCGAGAAACAGTCGCCTTTACCATTCTCTGTCTCCTACATTCGAATCAATTTTGTAACCAAATGGCTAACTCTCCCTGAGTTCCATTTGATGTAACCAGTCTACCATATGAAACCTTGCCGAATGCCTTGCTAAAGTACCTTCATTTCAAAACAAATTTATCTTCTTTTGTATTAAATATATATGAATTATATTTTCAGAATTTTCTCGTAGACTTCCTTGTGTGTATATATACATGAAATTATTAAAAGATAGTTAGCACAAGAAACCTTCACTTAAATTTGTTGCATTCCTGAAAATTGGGACTATGGGCATCACTTTTAGTTAGCTTCTGGCAAACATGTTTTACTCTAAGAAAATGATGTATAGATTGAAGTACTGTGACGTGAAAGTTATTTTATTTTGAAACAACTTGCAAAATAGAATAATTACTGCATATAAAACTAAAGCTATGTAGTTAATATTTCAGAACCTTTCTCAAAAGTGAACCATTAAATTGAGAGAGTTTGGATGACTCATGCCTAAATTGGTTTTATTTTAAAGGTTATTTTATTTATGAATTTAAAATGTGCAAGGAATACTATATAATTACTTTGAATAAATGTTCAAAGTACAACCACCTCTTAAAATTTTAATTGACTAGACACCACCTAGGGTTGAAGCTGGTCAGTGCAGGTGGAATTACTTGCACTGACCAGCGTCTGCCACTAGATTGAAGCCAGGACATCATACCAAATTCAGAATGGCAGGCAGAAAACAAAGCAAATACCTGAGATTTAAAGCTTTAAAACTTCTTAAAATTTTAGACTTCAAAGAATGGGAGCAGGGTGAAAAGGAATTGAGGCTGGAGGCAGCAACAGGAAAGGGCCAGGGGCAACTGATTGTGGGATCAAAAACATGGGGAAAATTCTTCAGAGTAGGCAGGCCCAACAGAAGGTCAGTATGAAACAATGTGAAGCAAATCTTTATTTGTTTAAAGACTAGTTTATTAAAGACACAACTTGAAGTGAACGGCAGATGTCATTTGCATGAACCTTAGTAAAACAAGTTCCACGTGGTAGACTAATTAGTAAAGTTAGATCACATGGGATTTGGGGTGAGCTTGCCAGATGGATACAAAACTGATTTACTGTAGGAGATGGTAGTGGCAGAGGATTGTTTTTCAAACTGGAGGCCTGTGACTAGCTGTATTCCATAGGGCTCTGTACTGGGTCCACTTTCGTTTGTCATTTATGTAAACAATTTGGATGAGGATGTGGTTAGTATATTTGTGATGATACCAAAATATGTGAGACATTTATGGAGGTTTATAAAATCATGAGGGGCATAGGTAATGGAAATAGCAAGGGTCTTTTCCTTAGAGTGGGAGTTCAAATTGTGGGGCTTATTTTTAAGGTGAGGAGGCAGAAGTTTTTTTAAAAGATGTGAGGGGCACTTTCTCCACAGTAAGCTGATGAAGAAGGTTGAAGTCACATTGGGTCCAGAGTGTTCTAGCTAGATGGATAGAGAACTGGTTGGACATCAAGAGACAGTAGTAGTGGAAAGGAACTTCTCAAAATGGAGACCTGTGACCAGTGATGTTCCACAGGGATCTGTGCTGGAACCACTGTTGTTTGTGATATACATAAATGATTTACCATTAGCAAGTTTGCAGATGACACTAAGATTGGTGAAGTAGTAGATAGTGAAAGGGGCCTGTTGGAGAATACAGCAGATTGGAGAGTTGGGCAGAGAAATGGCAGATGGAGTTCAATCCGAACAAATGCGAGCTGATCCATTTGGTAAGATCCAATTCAAGAACAAACTATACAGTAAATGGAAAAGTCCTGGGTAAAATTGAAGTACAGAGATGTCTAGGTGTTCAGGTCCATTGGTTCCCGAAAGGTGGCAACGCAGATCAGTGTAGTGGTCAATAAGGCATACGGCATGCTTTCTTTCATCGTAAGGGGTATTGAGTACAAGAGTTGGCAGGTAATGTTACAGTTGTATTAGACTTTGGTTCGGCCACGTTTGGAATACTGCAAACAGTTCTGGTCATCACATTATCAAAAGGATGTGGATGCTTTGAAGAGGGTGCAGAGGAGGTTCACCAGGATGCTGCCTGGTATGCAGTTCTGAGGAGAAGTTGAGTAGATTTGGATTATTTTCATTGGAAAGAAGAGATTGAGGAGGACCTGATTGAGGCCTAAAAAATCATGAGAGGTGTAGACAGGGTGGATAGCAAGGAATGTTTGACCACAGTAAAGGACTCAATTATTAGGGGTCACAAGTTCGAAGTGAGGGGGGGAAAAGTTTAGGGAAGATGAGCTTGGAAAGTTCTTTATGCAGAGGGTGTTTGGTCCCTGGAATGCATTGCCAGTGGAGGTGAAAGAGGTGGGAATGATGCTGTCATCTAAGATGTATCTATACAAATACATGAATGGGCAGAGAGCAAAAGGGATACAGATCCTTAGAAAATAGGCAGCAGATTTAGATAGAGGATTTGGATTGGCACAGTCTTGGAGGGCCGAAGGGTCTGTTCCTGTACTGTAATTTTCTTTGTTCTTAGTGTGTAGAATGAAAGTGGTGGATGCAGGTACAGTTAGAACATGTATAAATGCCGGAGGAAACATCACAGAAGCGCTTCACAGGAGGCTCCCAAGCACTGAGGATGTCACCTAGAAAGGGGACGAAATGTTTGCAACAAAAACTCCCAGCTTGGCAAACAGAACCACAACAACGAGCACCCGAGCTACAAATCTTCTCTCAAACTTTGAACAATTAGAACATTTAAAAGACTATTGCATAAACACATGATTAAGAAAAGTTTGGAGGCATATGGGCCAAATGGATGCAGGTAGGACTAGTTTAATTGGGAAGCACGTTTGGTGTGGACTAGTTGGACTGAAGGGTCTATTTCT